>NC_133439.1:1584817-1892280 GCF_964197705.1 Penicillium psychrofluorescens | reverse complement strand
GTTTGATTGGGGCCATCTTCGGATCGAGATGTGTTTGTACTAGGATGTGTGTTTTTTAATTGCGGTTTTTCTTTGGATTCCCCTGAATTAGATCCTTGGCAATAGACTTGTTGGCCATTGACTGGTTTGCAATTATAAATTCTAGACTTTGAACGTAGTGGCCTCGCTGTCTTACTGCCCTGGGCAAAGTTGACGAGTGGTGGTCCGATCAGAACGACCATCAAGGCAAGGTGTTTGAACGGATCGTGGTGGCCTTTGCTATCGAAGATATAATTGAACAGACTGTCGTAAACATCTTGGGAGTTACATGAAGCTTGACTTGCCTACTCTCTCCTATCTATGGCAGAGTCGGCCACGTGACCTACCACTTTAATCTTCATCGCATTTTGGTCCACCACTTCAACCACACCACACGCCCACCATGCTACCCCCAAGGAGCGCCATCGGTCGAATACCGCATCACATTCGGCCGGTGCATCCCCCTCGGATCCCCGGTCCACATATACACCTGCGCCTATTCACAAATCGCACCCGGCTTCTTCTTCTCTCCCCCGTGCCAGGCCGTCCTCAACTTCCCTTCCTCTCACCACTAGCACCGACACGCCCTCTCCCCCCTCTATCCATCCACCTACGTCAGCACTTTGCCCGACTCATTTCCACCGAAAGCCGCAACAACTATAAACGCCGACTGGCCCGCGGCCTGAAGATCGGCCTCAGCTTCTATGCCATCCTGGTTTTGTTCCAAGTGATCAAGGTTGGCATGTACCAGGAAGAAATCGAGCATAAGTGGCCCACGCCTCCAGAATGGACCTGGAAATCGCGCTGGTGTTTGCGCTCTGCACAAGCATTCCAGCACCCCGAACAAATCGGCAAGCTGATGACCAATTGGCCCATGGTTACCGGGTTCTTGCGCGAGCTGCTGGAGCGTCTGGAGAATGTGGAGGGCGAAGGCAAGGGCATTGTCGAACAGGATGAGGGTGGGTTCTTCGTCGAGGGCGTCGGTAGCACGGGGTTCGATATCTCGGCCAAAAGTGAGCCCTGGCGGAGAGGGTACTTTCAGGCTCTTCTGGGCGCAGCGAAGGCTGCGGAGAACCTGGAGGGTTGGTTGACGGATCGCAAGCAGAAGATCTCTGCGCCGGCCGAGTATGTGGTCGGTCCGTCGAACCCGCGCCCCAAGCCTATGCCTACTGGGCAGAAGAAGGTGCCGCAGGAAGAGAACTGTGAGGCCGCGTCGCCCTCGCCGGAGACGTTTTATATGAAGATCTTGACGACACGGGGGTTTGATACGGGACAAAAACTGGAGGCCGCACTGGCTTATGCCGACTGGCTTGATTACAAGGGACTGGGCCGTACGGCAGGTGACATGTACACCTGGGCCTTGGATATCGCTGTTGAGGGACTACCTGGTGATGCCAGCAGGGTAGTAGATCCCAAGACGGGAGTACTCAAAAACACTGGCTCTAACTTGCCATCTGAAAACATCCTGCGCGTGTCTACAGCACTCGCTGTCCACAATGCTCGCGTGGGCGATCTCCCCACGGCTTTATCCCTCTTCACATCAGTCCTGAAGGCTCGTCGGAATCTTCCCCTCTCGCCGGAATCCACGCGGACACCTGTCCTCCACCCTCTCTCCAACAGATCAAACGACATCTTCGCCTCATTCTTCAACTCCATCAAAACCATGCTCGTCCCCGTGGACTACCCAGCCGCCCCTCCATCCGGCGATGACCCTCCCCTCCGCACATCCGCCTCTGTCTGTGAGGAAGCAGGATTAATGACCTATATTGGCGAGATCCTCTACGCGTCCTCGTCACACGATACCGGTCTCGCCTGGACCCGCGACGCAGTGGAGATGGCCGAATCAACAATCCTCAACCTACGCAGCTCCGAGACTGACCGCGACGCTCGCGCTCGCTGCGCGCAATGTCTCAAAGTCGGTCTCGAAAACTGGAAAAGTATGGTGTCGGCGCTGGTTTCTCGCGCCAAGAAAGACGAACAAAAAAGCATCGCCAAGGCCCAGGGCGCATGGTTCGGCGGCGAGAAGAGCGTGCAGACCAAGTCTCTTGAACGAAGGAGGTGGGAGGCCGAGAAGACCCTCCTGGAAGACCGAATCAAGCGGCTTTTCCCCCTGATTGAAGGCGAGTCAGATCTCGATACCTTCGCCCCGAATAGCTCGCTGTTTGTGTAATTCCCTCACGCAAGGCTGGCAGAGTCGGGAGATAGATCTCAGTGGATATTCAGTCTCGGCTCGACGTATCGGTCTTAATCGGCACCGTGTGTACAGTACATATCCGCTCGCCCCGGCCCTTTGATCCACCGGGGCGCACTGCATTTTCTTATGATAACTTCGTACAATAACTATGCAGATCTCCAACAATGGCTTGTAAACCTCTTGCCCTTACTTGTATTGCTTTGATTCCTTCATTTAACCGCGACATAATTCCTGGCCAGACCACAGCTGTGTAAATGCGTCCGTTCTGCTGAAACATCGCCGTGTCTTGTCCTTGTCCTTGTCCTTGTCCTTGTCCTTGTCCTTGTCCTTGTCCTTGTCCTTGTCCTTGTCCTTGTCCTTGTCCTTGTCTTTGTCCTACTCCTAGGTCTTTGTCGGACCCTTAAGTGACTAACTAGATGTAGTGCTTACTTGAGAATACGATTGATGCCGTGTAAGCATGTTAAACCCGCTCTCTCGTTGGGGATATCGGGGTTCGTAATTCCACATCTCGACATCCATGACACATATATTTCCAAAACTGCTGGATATGTACACCCCAGATAACTACAAAGTCAACCACGAATAAACAAACAAGATGCCCGCCCTTGGAGACCATCCGCGCGTACGAATGGATGAACTGGCTCTCGGGTACCCTGCACGCGCAGGGCTGGGGGTTTTTTCTCCGCCCGCAGCGCTTTCTCGAGAATGAATCTTTGGGGGCTGCGAGGGAGGCGTTGAAGGGGAAGGGGCGGGATATTATCAAGGACTGTTATGCCACTATTGAGTCGAGACTGGAAGATGGCCAGGCCCACGCGGTGGGCACGGCGTTCACGGCGGTGGATGCTTATCTGTTTGTTTTCTTCCAATGGGGATCCAGGGCGCAGATGGATATGGAGACTTTGTATCCGAGATATGCCGCTTTGGTGGGGACAATGAGGGAGAGGGAGGCGGTTAAGGAGGTTCTTGCTGCCGAGGGATTTTAGGAGGTCCAATAGGTTTACTGGTTAATGTAGGAAGTAAAAGGTTAGCGCTGCGTAGCTGGCTAGCTGGATAGTAGCACCTAGTGAGAATGACTTCATCTATAGATAGCTGATGGCTTTTAGGATCGTCAATTGATAACCCTGAACGAGTAATTGAGGCTTCGAAGGAGTCCTAGGAAGGGGCGGGTAAGCAGGGGTCTCTATTGTAGCTTGATCAAAGTACCTAGCGTGATAACTTTACCTAAAGATAGTTGGGGGCTTTAAATGAGTGAATGGGTCCACTGGTTAGGGTTTGGAAGGAAGAGTGTTGTGTAAGTGGCAGTTTAGCATTTGTCACAGCTTGATGCTGCAAAGACGCAGTGAAATGATTTCACTTGTCTACAATTGCCTGACGCGATATCTACTGAAGATAGGTAGACCGCAAAATGGCTTTGGCTACAACTCCACTAAGCACAAAATTTTATATCCATGGCCAACAATGATTAACCAGTCCTCCAGATTGAACTAGTTCCATAGTTAATCTAACATCTAATAATAATGCTTACTAGCCCTGATGTTAACCAGAATATAGATGATGGTAATGACGTGGATCCTGCCTCCCGCCCTTGCATTTTCCCGAATGTACCTAGCTCCAAGATTTTTTAATGGCCAGCATGGGGGCCAGGTACACCCCGGTCCTACTTGAAACAATTCGCCGTACTAAATAGGAAGCAAAAGAAATATATTTGATTGGCGAACAAAGGTGCTTCCCCAGAGGGGCGGGCCGGATCTGCTTCTCACAGCGGTGAAACAACCGAGGCACTGAGCATACGCAAACTTTTGCTACTGGTGAATCTCTATCTAACACTTTGCTTGGAGACTCTAGGGGTGGATTCCATCATGAACGCCATATGGGGCGGGCTGATCTCTTTCCTCCTACAGTATGCACTTAGCAGCGAGTTGAGTTATGTGCATAGCACATTATTATCGCAATGGGTTCGACTTTGTCAAGCACAGATCTTCAACCAACGCTAACACACCCCTTACTACGGAGCCGCTGTATTCCGAATCCTCTTGGTTTTTGCGAGTGACTCTTGCTTAGGATGGGCACGTGTAAGCTTCTTTCTCACTAGTTCAATCATCTGCGCCCAGAACCCTAGAGGAACAATTGTGATCTTCACGAACTCTTACATGAAGGGTAATAAAGGAACTACACTAGGACTAACCAGGATGACGATTCCTATACGAATTTTAGTTCCTCATCTGAAGGGACCCACTCATTAGGGCCATGTGTGACAGAGAGAGCTAACTAGCAGATCGGATGCACATAACGGGTAATTCCTTTTATGGAGACGGCATCCAGATTGCTTCTTTAGGCATAGACCACTACTTCTTTCCCCACACCTCTCTCCCAAATGCCTCTCTTAATTAAAACGGTTGTGCTGTGATTGGTTGGAATTACTTGAAGTAGGGCATGGGGCAGCAGGCAATAAGCACCAAGCGCCAAATCACCGGCAATAAAATCTCTCCGTATACTGTAAATGGGGCTAGACGTAACCCGACTGCACGACAGAAATGCATGGTCATGAGACCGCGAATTACGTGACTAATTGTCACAGCTAACTAGTTACTTGTAGCGACGTAACAAGTGAATCTTTCCAAGATGTAAGAAAAATGATCGATCTCCACGTTCTAAGAAGCGCACGACCGTGGTTTGTTAGCTCCCTGATCGTCAGCTGGGGTGACTCGGTCCAAGCCGTCAACGTGGTCCAGGGCGCTGCAAGTGGAAAGAGCAAGGGGAGCGACGCTAACATGAGCCTCAGGATGCGCTTTCACGGACTAGCGAATCATAACGGAGTTAGGGCGCGGTCCGTGCTGGGTCAGAAATCAAGTGGGACCGGTTCGCCAAAGAAAACTGGCCCAACACTAGTCAGACAGGGTATGATCTGCTGCAAATCGGGTACCGGTGAGTTGGGTGAGTTGTTAGGCGAGCGGGCTATCAGGGGACTGAATGTTTTTGTGTTCTAGGGTTGTTACGGGCAGCAGAAGACCGGAGAGAACAGAGAGAGATATCGTAGAATTAGAATAGGGCGTGCCTGTATACCTGCGACAGATAGGAAGTAGGGGTGGGTCGGGCAAATTTCTAGCGTTCACACTTAAAATAGAGCGTGGGGGCTGTTGGCCAAACAAGCGATCGGATGGACGGGTGGGACTGCAATTTGCATTAGGAATTTTTGATTTCGTCGGTGGCTGGAAATGGATTGGCGCTCTATTTTCTCTCGTCATCGGCTTTGCAGGATAAGAGCTGTGCCGCAAGTCTATGTTTAGCTCCGGCCCGACGTTTAACGCTAAATGCTGAGTATGATTTCCGGCTAGGGGGGGCGGACTGCTCAACGGATCCCTTCTTGGCTGGCCAACAAAGGAATAACGTATGTGTTTGGGATGTGCATTGAGTGGAATCCTTCTGGTCGGGCGGTCCACTCATCCTGAGAGGTATACGTGGTGCAGATACTGTGAGTAGATACTGTGTGTAGACGCTACAACTCGAAGAAAACAAAGCATATTTGAAACAATGATGACGGTCGAAAGGTTAGCCGGCTATTCTTGGAAACCATGAGTTTGATACTCGTTAGCTTGATTTTCTTATTGCAATTAGAGTGCTCTCTTGTTTCTAACGACTCAACTAGCTACATACTTGCAGTGACCTAAATTAGGCCACACTGGTGTTTCATGATCCCTGCTAACCCTATGTGCTCAATCCTGATCCACCGATCCCGACAGCACGGTTCACCGTCAAGAAAAATACCCCAGAGGTCGAGAAAAGGGCCCCCACATCCACTAAGCTGTGGGTAGCCCTGATCCTTCCAACACACGCCATTCTCCAATTCCACCACGGTGGTTGCCCTTCTCGAGAGAAGAGACGGCGTGCACTCTGCGTGCGCTACTTCGGAAATTCTCGACGATCCTTCTTTTCCCAATTAAACTAAAACTTTTTTGGGGGCAGCTGGTGTGGTCGATCATACCTTCGTGAAGGTTGATCCCAACACTCTTATTGACCCCCTGACAGGCTTTAATAAAATTCGCGTGTTTGCTATGTATAGACTCGTGGAGTGTCTTTATAAGAGCCTATCTGTGCCCCCTCTTTGGTTCTATTTTCTCTTCAGTCTTCTTCAGCGTTTCTTCAAGATTCTTCCAACACTCAACCTTCCACCAAAACATGTCTACTGGCAATCCCTCTTCCTACACATCATCTTCACCTTTGGCCTCTCTTTACCCTACTATTGAGGGCACTCCCGCCATCATGAACAACATGAACAACGCCAACCAGTACCGCATCACTTCTGGCGTAGGCATGTCTCTGCCCACCACCTACACCCCCACCACCCATCGCGTTAGCAAAGCCAAGAAGGGCAAGCGCGTGCACGTCTGCGAGTATCCCAGATGCCAAAAGGTATTCTTATCGCTTGTCTCGAAAAAACAAAGACCCAATCTAATCTCGCAATAGGTCTTCACTCGGGCTGAGCACCGCCGGCGGCACGAGATACGCCACTACTCCAAGAAATCCTATCCGTGTACCTTCCAGGACTGCAAGCGGGTCTTCCACCGGTCCGACTACCTTACTCGCCACCTGGAGAAGCAGTAAGTAGCTCAAACCCCTTAACTCACATTTCCCTAAGCTAACAATTTGTTCCACAGTGAATGCGGAGTCCGAGTTCCCTCGCGCAATCCATCCACCAATTCCAACTCGTCCCGAGTCCAGCAGACTTCGCAAACGCGCTCTGCCGATGTCGCCGTGGAATCCATCATCCAAATCAACGCGGCCCCAACATCCTACCCCAACACCTGGACCAGCATGGAAGCCTCCCTGCCACCAAATCCCGCATGGTTCAACCAGATCCCAGACTCCGTCGAAAGTGGCCATTTCTACTCCACCACCCCTGAGCTGAGCGACTCTCCTATCCCAATGGCCGATTTCGCCAGCCCCGCCGCCTCTCCCGCATCCTTCATCTACGAGCACCCCCAGATCCTTGACCCGTATCTCCACGGCCCTGCCTCGGACGTGGGTTCGGGAGTTGGCTCGCCTGTCCCCTGGGAGAAGATGGAACACTACATGCTCCCATTCCACTATGAGCCTGTTCCGAAGCACGATATGGCCCACTCTCCTCCTTTCCAGTACACGTCGTGGTCTAGCCCCGACAGCTTTGCTTCTCTGCATGACTTTTCGGTTTCCCCCATGGTCTACGGTCAGCCCGCTATGTGCTGATTGATCGACGTGTTGACTATTTTACGCGTTTTATGTGTTTCATTGCGTTTGTACGATACCTAAAGGACCATCGGAGTTGCCCTGTTCTTTCCCCCTCATGTTCAGGAAACATTTGAGATTTGTTTTTGGTGTTGTCTGAAGAATTCTGCGCGTGTATATAGAAGACGGTGATATCGGGTTACAGGGACCACGATTATGTATTATGAATAATCCATTTTGTCAGACTATAATATCTTTCAACTATCAGTTAAGATAAAATCATTGGAGAAGTCGGACAGCTGTCGTCGGACTAAAATTTAGGGTTTTCAAATAAACTTTGCTGGCTTATGTGATGTACGTGTGTAGATTCAGCCTTGCGATACAGCCTTGCGGTACAGCCTTGCGCAAGATGAACAAGATAAGCTTAAGTTGTAGACTAATCGGAACCTCACAAAATGCACAACTCTCCTTATATTCAACTACCACATCCGTAATATGTCAAAACGAGATGCTCGATAAATGTACATTCACGCTCCGCTCCTCACCAGCTGTACACTTGCCACATATGAGCCCATCTCCTTACAAACGAACCATACCAGCCACAAAAGCGGCCAGAACGATACCAAACAGAGAAGAAAAGTAAGAAGAAGCGGCCGAGGTGGACATAGCAGTCGAGGAAGAGGGGGAAGCATTAGCGCTAGTAGCAGCAGCAGCAGAGCTAGACAGCTTTGCCGACGCCAGAGCCGAAGACCTGGCCGTCGAATTGGACGACGTCGACGGGCCAATCAAGTTGGTGGGAGTAGTGCCATTCGACGCCTTGATGCTGGTGTACGAGCCCGTCTTATCGGTGTACTTGTACGACTGCGCTGGGTTGTAGTTGATGATGTTGACCGACTCAACGTACATGGAGAACGGCCCGGTAGTGTAATCTGTCTGTCCACCAGCCCACTCGATGGTACCCTCCGAGTTGCTCGGGTCACCGCCGGCCCAGATGCCGATTTTGACGCGCATCGGCGTCTGTGGGAAGTTGGTGCCGTCCACTGCGGCGGCGTAGTCCAGCGTGCGCACCACCTGGCCGTCTAGGAGCCAGTCGATCTTGCTGGACGTCCAGTTCACGGCGTAGCTGTGGAAGGTTTCCTCGGGGCTAGAGACGCTGACTTTCGTGTCGCGGTCGTAGCTGGTCGTGTTACCTTTGCCGAAGTAGTCGGTCTCGATCGAGCTGTCATAGGTACTAATTTGCTCCTGCAATTTGTGTCAGCTGGAAACGTAGTATAGCGCAAGAACGAACATACCCAATCGATCTCGTCAAGGTCATCAGACTCCATCACCGCCGTGCTGATGATGCCCGTACCATTGGCCGCTCTCATCTTAATCTCCACATAGCCGAAGAAGATGTAGAAATCGCTCTCGATGGTAGGTGCATCACCTTGCTCAGCGATGGTGAACTTGGCTCCGAGAGAGGTACTCTCCACAGTGCCGGCAGTGGTATTCCAGCGCTTGAAGGCGGATGAGCCAGTGGTAAAATCAGTGTTGAGTTGGTACTGGTTCAGACCAGTGTCGGCTTTGCAGGTTTCTAGGAATTGTTAGCGACAACATGCTGCATTGGGCAGAGACACAAAAACACACCCTCTAGCGGGTTGCAGCTGGTATAAGTTTGGGCAGCACCAAGCTGGACGGACGCCGCGATTACTGCAGCCCACTGCAGATAGGACTTGAAAGCCATGGCACGGTTAATAAGACGATGATAACAAACGAGCGTAAAGCCTGAAAACGAGGGTAATCTGCAATTGAAAGAGATGAGATATGTACAGCGAACACACGGGGATTGGATGGGTACGTCCGCTGGTTATATGGTAGACAAAGAAATCTCAGCTATCAACAGACAATGAAAAAAGAGTACCATGTTTCTTTATTTAGATGGGTACATGTTTGGTCGTCATCCCGGGAACGAAAAGAATGCGCGGATCATGGATATTATTGGCTGAGAACAGTGGGGGCACGATGATGGCCGTCACACATTCAGTCAATGGCCAGTCCCAAAAGCCACTAGATGGCCAACTGAAAAGCTTAGGTGGTTGATGACGGTAGAGCTTGCGCGTGTTGCCCCAGTTGCTTGTAGTTTACGTGTGCAAAGTCGCCCCATCCGGTAACCCGGGCCGAGCCCTATCAAGGGAGAACACTGTTTTCATGACGCAAAAGGAATTCTATTCAGAAAAGGTCAATAGTAAACAATTCATTTGGGGGTTGACAGTTATTACTGTCGTTTAAATATATGATGCGGTAAGTCTCAGCCCTGGTCGCTGGCTGACCTCGCTGTACCGTTGGCCGTGGGTATACCCACTATCGGTGGGTACTTTCGCAATAGCTCAAGCTGCAGGTGATTTGTTCAGAGTCTAGATTGTCTCAGATCAAACTCCGGTTTCTCTTTACACTATTATCCGAATTAGGCTTCCATGCATTACAAGGAAATTGTTTCATAGAGAGTACAACCGAGTGCAATATGCGTCTGTTTCTGTTCTGTCGGGCTTCACGTTCACTGACTGGAGGGCCCTCACCAGGACCTGGACTCCACCCACTTCTTGTCAGTCGGTATCCTTAAGAGGCATCGAATCTCTATATCGCCGGGGCTATCGATCCGGGGCTCAACCGCAGCGGAGTCGCATGTGGTGCCATGCCAACCGATCGTATGTGCTGCATTCCATCATGCACAATCCCGAATGCCCCACCCGCGAGCTCCTGGTATTGGAACCCTCGCTGTCAATGTTCACCCAGATCTGAAAACATACTGTAGCAACAATTGGTAGAAATCAGTTTTAAGGTCAATTGGTACAGATCTATTAGTTCTGTGGATATAACTACTAGGGGAAATAAAGAATAGCCTGCTTGAAATAGATCAACCTAGATGCAAGGCAGTAGCGTAACTCCAACATCGAGAAGGAAGTAAAATAATCAGTCGATCAATAAGTTCACGCTCTTTCCAGAACCTAACCTGGCTTATCGAGGTAGTGATCCGGCTTTTCTAATAGTTGCCTCTAGCATTGGTGGTGTGATACTGCGCGGTCTGCCCGCTCGAAGGGGAGGAGCTCTAATATCGCCGAACTGTCGTAGGTTACTACGGATGGTAGTAACATAACACGGGCTACATCTAGCGGACTTAGCGATCTGGGATGCAGTCAGTGATTTGCTCAATATCATATTGCGAATGCACTCTCGAGTAGCAGGGCCCAGACAAGGGGCGACTCTGCACTCTGGGTGTTCATCTTCACAATGGATCTGCCTCTAAGACTGTTTTCTGCAAGGCCAGAACATTCCTAAGCACATCAATTACCAAACTTTTCACTCCATACACCAGAAGAGAAGAACAGCGACTCCGCAACAGATCCCGAAATCTACATTTTGCAAAACAGTACAATTACGCCGAAAGTGTCCATTACTTCTAGGTCGAGTGAACACACAGCGGATGATGCGATTAGAATGGAATTGATTTGATTTGCTATAGATCTCCCCTGGAGAGGAGGCTGCATGCATGGTGGATGAAGAAAAAAAATTCAACAGTTTCCGATGCGGGGAATTGAACCCCGGGCTACCGTGTGAGAGACGGTGATGTTACCACTACACCACATCGGAGTTGTAATATCTGCTAGGACTCGGTTAGGCTACATGATCGAGAATACTTTTTTACTAACAAATAGACTCTCGAAAACGAAGACTGGGACAGGAATAAACTATTTCGCATGAACCACACTATTTATGAAAGCGAATGAAAACGACATTAGAATAGGAATTGAGATTCTGACCATTGAAGCCCACGCCAAAGAGATGCTGGCCTGATTTACGACATGCTTGCAATTGCAGCAGGAAGGCCTTCCATGTTTTCCAAAAACACGCCAAACTCATTCTTCACCTTCAGCATGTCTTCGTCAATATCATCAGTCCAGCGATGAACATAGATGGTCTTCATTCCAACACTCTGGGCTCCTCGCAGGTCATATGCATGCGCTGCGACCAGAACTACTTCCTCCGGCTGAAGCTTGACAAGCTGCAAGGCCTTGTTGTACGCTTCAGGACTAGGCTTGTACACACCCAGCAACTGACTTGAAAACAGCATATTGAAGCTCAATCCCGACGAGCGAGTAAGATCAAGTTGGAGACGAGTCGTGCCATTCGCGTGAACGAAAACCTCAAGACCAAGATCTTCCCGGATGCTCTGGATTGCTTTTCGGACCTCTGGCCACGCTGGCTGGGCATGCCACGCTGCAATTAATTGTTGTTTGACGTCAGAGGTAAAATGAGGTCTTTGGTCTGGAAATTGTTCGAGAACAAGGCTCAGCACACGGGAAAGCGTTATGTCGATGTCTTCAGGCTCAAGGTTTTGAAGGAACCGCTTGTTGATCTCGATAAAGTATTGTCTGCGCCATTCAAGAGCTAATTTGGAAGCATCTTCCTTGGCGATCGCGGGAGGGCATGATCCTACCACGCTGCTGTGCCAGTCGAGGCAGGTGCCCATGAAATCGAAGAAGACTGCTTTGATTTTGCGTTGTTCTGTAGCCATAGTAGTTGATGGTAGACTCGATACGTTCGACAGAATAATGCGTAAGAGATGACAAGAACTGATCAGGATAAGTCTAAGACCGTCTGATAGTATATTTGAAAGAGATCTTGAGATCAAAACTCTGGCACGAAGCTTGGTTTCGACGATTTGATTATAAATACAACGGCAACCAAGGAGGCGTAGCAATTGCGCTCGCGCACCCAGCTGAGCGGGACCCGTAAGCTCACGGGGACTCAGGAAATTCTGACTAATGTTGGGTGAGGCTCAGCTCTGTCACGGGCCAAAGCCCATCCATCCTACTGAGGGTTTGCCTAGTGAAAATCTACCAAAAAGTGTGCGCATCGCGATCATGAACATAATGTATAAGAGCGTGGGCGTTGAATGCTGGCGAGCATTCAATTTGAGTTGATCAATTTGAGTTGACCTTTCGGTCGAGGGGAATAGCCTTCGAATCCACACAATTGGTTTGACCACTTCACAAGCTCCTACGAAGTGCACGGGACCCAAATTGGGAGTTATACCATTCAAATCATAGTAATATAACAACTGGCAAGTTTTGGGCTCACTACCCTAAGTTTGAGGACTGTTCGAAAGATCTTCCCTTCTGCAGGTTAGGGTTTTGTGTTCACGTGACCGGTTTCAAATGCCTTCCCACTTCGTTGTTTTGAGATTAAGGTTGAGCTGTACATTTCAAGACTACAAGAAACTAGATATGCATATAGGAAAAAAGAGTTATGAATAGAATGTAACGATATTCTTTTTAATCTATCATGTAAAGGTCATTATTATCATGTCTCAACAGTGCCATGTATGGGACCGAGGACGGAATCCAACTCCAGTATATACAGAAAGGAGAACATTTCACCAACCAGGTCGTGGGGTTGGTATGCTTTTTTGTATCATCTTCACAATGACAGGAACACAGAAATTCAAACATGGGCATGGGCATGGGCGTTTTTACGCCAGCCTGTATGTGGTGGAAGGGGGAATCGACAATGCCGCTCATAAAACATCAAGGCCAAAAAGGTATCACAACAACGCCAGGATAATGCAACGGGGAGGGGTAGAACCAAGGAAAGGAGATCACTGGGCTGCCGGCGACAGCTGTGTCTGCAATGCCTGCGACAACGCCTCCTCCTGGCGCTTGCGCTCCATCTCCATAAGATACATGGCGTACTTGGAGCGGGGGTTGTGAATACCGCACTCGGACTTCTGCTTGCCCTTCCAGCGACCGGAACGCTCGTCCTCGGTGTCAGAGACGGGCTGGGTCGAGTGCCAGTCGCCGACGCTCTTGTAGCCGCGGTCCAGAAGTTCGTTGTAGGGAACGTTATGTTCATTGACGTACTGCTTGACCTGGTCGAAGGACCAGTTGGCGAAGGGGTTGACCTTGATCAGGCCGGCCTCGTCGACCTCGATGATGTCAAGGTCACCACGCTTGCCACCCTGGCTGCGGCGGCGGCCGGTGAGGACGGCGTGGACATTCATTTCGCGGTAGGCACGCTGGGCGGGCTCCACCTTGGCGACCCAGTCGTACAGTTGGTCGTCAGTCTCCCAAAGACGGGAACCATACTTGGCCTCGAATTCAGCGGTACTCTCGACGTCGGCGGGCTTGTAGACGTGCACGTTGTTGTGGGGATACCTCTTCCGCACACGGTCGACGAGTGCAAGAGTCTCAGAAAAGTGGTACTGAGTATCGAGGAAGATGAGGTCGACCATCTGTGGCCGTGGGACATCCAGCTTGGAGAGCATGTCCAGAGTGACGAGTCCAGTCAGCCCAAAGGCGGTGGTCTGGAAAAGATGAGGGAGCGAGGTGATGCACCATCGCAGGACATCTGGTGATTATGAGTCAGTGTTTGTGTCAAGCGGGGTTGGGGAATGATCAGAATACGAACCTTGGGGCTCGAGGAACTGGAGTTGGCGGTTGAGAAACTGGAGGTGAGGCTTCGTGAAGACAATCTCAGGGATATAGTCTACACTGGAAGAACCGCTCACGTATCCAGACTCGGTGGCGGCATCTCGAGAGTCAGGAATGATCTCTGAATCCGAGGGGTAACTGATGGGCATCTTGGCCGGCATTTTCGGGTGCTCAATGTGCGGGCGTCAGATAGAACAATGCAATGCAAGTATAGATCAGAGGCTTGGAGCTGTAAATGGGACCAAGAACACAACTTGGGAGGCACGAAAGAGCTTGAGGATGGAGTCTGAGATGACAATGGTAGGAATATAAGGAAACGCCGGGGCAATCACGACATCATCTCGGATTTTCGTGCCTGGCATCTTCCATCCGATGCCCTCTGGCCCACTGCCGGGCCATTCTGCCGACTCAGCAATCACGACATTGCGGATGACCGCCTGCTGCATCGAGGAGCTTGCTGAAAAATTCAATCACGCAATACCTGCGCTTTGGGTCGCTGTGGGTCCCCGGACCCCAACATCTCCAGCCAAAAGCCGGTTCCAGTGTGACGCTGCTATGATGGCTGAGAAATCAGGCTGAACACCAAAGGAATCTCTTCGAAAGCTCCGGTCTTCCCGCCACGACGCTGGGAATCCGAGCTGACCAATGCATGCTGCCTGGGGACGCTGACCAATCCACCCTGGGGCTTTTCTTGTTTGAGACCCTGGAATGCTGTTAGCGGGTTTCTAGAAGATCGATCGAAACTGGGTTTACCTCCACAGAGTTCCGATCATCATGATGTCAAGCTATGTTGCGGTTCAGAGGCCATGGGGGACCGAGATGAGGTGCCAGTGCCAGCTCTGCTTTGGTCCGATCGTATGATCGTATGCTGTGATCCCGGGTCAGGTGACTGCTTATTCATACACAAGTATAAGTTAACTGACGACATTGTTATTGAATGTAGGGCAAATCCTGCCTTGGGATGAGCTATAGAAATGGTTGTCAAAACCGTTGTAGGGAAAGCCGGTAGATGAGTCTGCAATGGTACCAACTCGGATGGATTCCTGCTCCGTAATCCGTACGAGAAGACCCTGAGCACTGATCCGAAGGAGGTACTAAAAACATAGAGAAATTGGCCAAAAATAGCTTTATATGGTTTAGTCTGTAGCAATAAACATCAAATCTGCAAATATCAAGTTCGTGGGGGTTACTGCCTGACGGTTCTCGTGAATCCTCCTGGAAACAATACAGCATTGACTATCACTATCATTGACGTTATGAAGGGCCTCCTCCGCCGCCTCCATCATAATCAAGAGCGACCGGTTATCGTCCCGTCGTCCTGTATCTCGCTCTATTCAGGAACCCGACTAGACCATATTAATATCAGCGATGCACACCTGGCTGCTTGCAAACTGTTTAACGTATACGATAGCTTGACGATCATGTGACCATCTGACGGGAGGCCACGTGCACGTGCCCGGCTTTTTTTTGGCCATCAACAAGTGACCGAACGTGTTATACTGCGTTTCTCTCCTATTGCGGGAGGATCCTCATTCTTTGAATACCTTGCGCTCCTTCTACGCTCCACCCAGAACACAAAATGGCCGACTCGAACTCCCCCCGCCCGACACGGCCATCGCTAGGCGAGATGCGAAGCCCGTCGTTCATCCAGGACCACCAGCAGTATAAGCCGCCGCACCAGGTCAGCCAGAATATCGGCGAGGTCCTGGGCAGCCACTTGGACGAGAGCATGTCGACCCTGGCCCTAAACTCCAATCCGATCAGCCCGGACCCCGAGAAGGTCACCGACAGCGGTATCATCCACAGCATCTTCAACCACCAGTCAAACCTCCTTCCCAGCGGCACACCGCGAGTAGTGGCGACCATCTTCTACAAGTCCTCGAGCCCCATCCACCCCCATTTCCACCCGGATGTGTCCCCAAATCTTGTGCCTGGCGACAAACTGCCTTCCCCCGATATTCCTGAGGGCTCCGCCCCAACAGTGGATATGGACAAGATCCCGCGCGAGCCGCCAGCCCCGGAACCAGAGCCGTTGGATCACCTGTATGGGCCGTTTGTCTCGCAGATGTGCTTGACCAATTTCCTTCAGATTATCGAAACCCTGCCCACGCCCTACCGGCGCATGAACACTTCGCACCGCTGTCTAGATCGCAACGAGCAGCCTCGTGTGGTTGAGGTCACGTTCTCCCCGCCGCCAAACCCGGAGTATCTCTCGTTTGCGGATCTGCGCAAGCATGAAAGTATCTGGCGGTTTGAGCGCGAGTGGAATGTCGAGGTTGTCCTGCAGATGGAGGGCGTTTTCCGTCGGCATAAGCGTCTGGCCGTATTTGATATGGACAGCACCCTTATTCAGAACGAGGTTATTGATGAGATTGCCCGCGAGATCGGGGTGGAGAAGGAGGTTTCTGTATGTCGTTTGCTTGGACATGTATCGGACAAAAGCTGACTGTGATTCCCAGGAAATCACCGACCGGGCAATGAACGGCGAGCTGGACTTCGCCGCTTCCTTGAAAGAACGCGTGGCTCTTCTCAAGGGCGTCCCTGCAAACGTCTTCGAGAAGCTGAAGGGCGTTCTCACCATCTCCCCCGGCGCCCGGGAACTCTGCCTCGCATTGAAAGCCCTTGGATACAAGATTGCAGTGCTGAGCGGCGGCTTCCAGCCTCTGGCCGACTGGCTCGCCGGAGAACTGGGCATCGATTATGCAGTCGCCAACCACGTAAGGCACAATAAACATACCGCAAAAGTAGTCTTTCCCGCTGACCCATCCCCGATGTAGCTCGAAATCGACGAGACCTCCCAGACCCTCACAGGTAGACTGGTAGACTCATATCCGATCATCGATGCGACTCAGAAGTGCGCTTTGCTGCAAAAGATCGCAGCCGATAACAACATCCCCATTTCTCAGACCATCGCTGTCGGCGACGGCGCCAATGATCTCCTGATGCTTCACGCTGCCGGCCTCGGTGTCGCCTGGCGCGCCAAGACCAAGGTCCAGCTTGAAGCACCGACTCGCATCAATGGTGAGAGCATGGTCGATCTACTCTACTTGCTCGGTCTGGACCATGAGGATGTTTTGGATTTGACCTCCAAGACAAACTAGACAGACAGTGTCTCCAGAGTGGATTGACTTTTGATAAACATCCATCTCCTTCATAGGAGCCAATTATGCTCTTCACCTCGAGCTTACGGTCCCACTAGGACTGGAGATCATGCAGAAGAAGCCTGGAATTTCGTGAGTCTAATTTCTATATAACAGCACCGAGTTGGGAGCAGGGGAGCTCTGGGTATCTGGTCAGGATCTGGTACATATGGCTTAGGCACGATGATGCCAATGTGGCCACCGGCACAGGGGTTGGTCCTTTTTTTTTTGGATCATTCGGATTATATTTGTGTGCAGGAGTATACGCGAGGAGTACACGGAGGAGTTCTCGCACAGATATGATATGAACATGGACGGGCACCCCAGCATTAGCAGGTGGGGGAGCACATAGAAGTTACGTTTGATATGGAGCCAATGGAGAGATACCAGCCAGTATTTGCAATCATTATTCTTGTTGGAACAAGTAGGTAAGATGGCCGTGCCGAGGGTTGACGTCTCAAGGATTGATGCATAGTTTCCAAAAGGTGGATTGGATTGGATGATGATACAAAGTAAAGCACTTCCGATGTTGAACGAGAAGAAACAACCAGCCCCTGCATAAATGAGAAATAAAAACGAAAACCCAGCTCAGGACAATGCAAATAAGCGCCAATACGACACGGAAGACAAAGCAAGACATGACGAAGATATAAAGGATTTGTGGTCTATACAAGTGTTTTTCGAGGCAAAAAGCAAAAATCATCGAGTAGCCTCGTCAGCCGCCGCAACATTCTGGCTAACCGCACGCTCCGTAGTTCCCGAACCAGCACGTCGCTTCTTGAGAACGTTCTCGATGAAAGCCTCACCGGCCTTGTAGCTGCTGCGGACCAAGGGTCCCGAGGCACAGTAGAGGAAGCCCATGTCGAGAGCGCGCTGGCGCCAGAGCTCGAAGCGGTCCGGGGTGACATACTCGTGGACAGCCATGTGGCGTTTTGTCGGGCGCATGTACTGGCCGAACGTGACGACATCCACGTTTACAGCGCGGAGCTGGCGAAGCGCGTCCCACAACTGCTCGTCCGTCTCGCCGAGACCCAGCATGAGCGAGGTCTTAGTGATGAGATCGGGTTTCGCGGCCTTCGCAGCGTCGAGGACGCGGATCGATTGCTGGAAAGTAGCGCGACGGTCACGGACGTAGGGCGTGAGAGCCTCGACGGTCTCGACGTTGTGCGCGTACACGTCCAGCCCGGACCGCGCAACCAGCTGCGCCATCTCCACATCGCCCCGGTAGTCGCCCGTCAGACACTCGACCAGGATATTGGGCGCTTTCTGTTTGATTTTTATAACCGTCTCGGCGAAGTGGCGGGCGCCGCCGTCGGCCAGGTCGTCGCGGTCCACGCTCGTGAGCACCACGTACCCGAGACCCCAGCGCGAGATAGCTTCGGCCGTATTTTCAGGCTCGTGCGGGTCTAGCGGCGGGGGTGCGCGCGAGGTCTTAACGCTACAGAAGCGGCATCCGCGCGTGCAGGTATCGCCCATCAGCATGATGGTGGCCGTAGCGGCAGCCTTGTCGTTGCCGCCCCAGCAGTCGGAGATATTGGGGCATCGGGCTTCTTCGCAGACGGTGTGGAGGTTCAACCCGCGCAGATCCTTCTTCAGACGCTGGTAGTTTTTCGAATCTGGGATCGGGGTCTTCAGCCACGAGGGCAGACGGGTCATTTCCTTCTTGCGTCCGGCTGGCCCGACCAGCGCGGTTTTGAGCGCGTACGCCTCGGATGGGTCGAGCGGTGCATTGTCGGTGTCCCC
This sequence comes from Penicillium psychrofluorescens, assembly GCF_964197705.1. Lineage (NCBI taxonomy): Eukaryota > Fungi > Ascomycota > Eurotiomycetes > Eurotiales > Aspergillaceae > Penicillium > Penicillium psychrofluorescens. The sequence goes on along the minus strand of NC_133439.1, from coordinate 1,873,516 downwards.
GGATACGAAATCGGAGAATGAGGGACCGGCATTCAGCTTATCTTGGAAGGTCGTTCGAGGTCGCCGGGTGACTCCTGGGGTATCGGTGGTGGTGGTGGCGGAGGAGGGATCGGTCGTTGCGTAGCCTCGACATCCTACCGAGAGAGACGGACGAGAGACGGAAGCTCTCACGGAGGATGATAGATGTCGCAGACTTCGTGAAGATGCTGCCATTGTGTGTTGAGTGTGTTTGTGGTGTCTGGGGGATGCGCAGAAATGAGTCGGAGTTGGGTTTGCCTTCTGATAACGGCAAAGTCACGTGGAGATAAATAGTTTCCCGGTAGCCCTATCGGAGTGCTTGGATTGAAACCAACAGAGTAGACATTACCTCCCAGGTAGATGGGATTACAGCGTATTGGCACAATAATCACTGAATAATTCATTATGATTATGGTTGCTAAGTTCCAGACTAATTGTACAAACACAAGCGCAAGTGCAGAGGCAACCAAGACAATTGGCAGAGTCCAGTCCAATTTAAATGAATGAATCACAATGCAAGCGGGTATGAAGAGCGCAGGAATGCAAAGAGAAAATCAAATGGCTATGGATCAGAAACCGACGAACCGAACACAAAGAAACCCGCTGAGGAAAAGAGCAGATGAAAAGGAGAAGGTAATGCGGGGGCATGTCGAATCAATCCAAGGCGGTGGTTTCAAGGACCTGCGCTAAAACCTCGACAGCCGATTTCAGTATGGTATCCGACCGTCCACAGATAGCAAATAGTAGATTGTCGATGATCTTTTCTAGCTCTCGGCGAAGCTCTATGCTGCGGGAGCCGAGAACACGGTCTTTGATGCGGCCGGGCGAACCCGATGGGAGCTGAATTCCTAGCGTGGAGTAAGCCTTCGTGGGCACGGAGTCAATGGCGTATGCGCCGCTGCGCTGGGAGAGAGATGGTTTGCGTCGGTGGATAGAAGAGAGAGTAACGAGGTAGTTGCGGGCGATGAGGGCGGCGCAGAGACAGTCCAATAGATTCTCAGCGACTTCGGGGAAGATGGTGTGGAAGGGTCGAAGAAGTGCTTTCTCTTCATTCTTGCGGATATGAATTATGACCGGTGATGTCAACCGGAGCATATGGCGTGGGAAGTCTTTCACGGAATGGTCCAGCTGGTCCAATGTCCACTCGTGATTCCATAGGTTCTCTCTTTCTTCCTTCTCGGACAGTTCGGAGGACTGTGGGGAAGCGGGTTTGGGTGATGATGCCTTGGGGCTTACGCTACCAGAGCGTATCTCGGGTTGGGGGTAAATGTTGCGCTCTCCCTGCGCGGACTCAGGCCTGTCATTGACCACGGTGGACGTGATACTGTCCGATGTCAAGGAGCCTGGATCTGTGTAGGATTCATCGTCTTTGCTGTCATCATGGAAACTATCGGCGGAGTAACCCGAATCGCGAGTACCATATCCGCTGTCGGACAAGTTGAGTGGAGTGTCGGGGCTAAAGGCAGATACTTCTACTTGGCGTTGATTTGGAGTAGCAGGTACTGCATTTGTCGGTAGTAGAGATGGTGGTGGTAATGGTGGTGGTAATGGCGCAGGTATTGGGGATTGTCGAGCAATGTCAACCAACTTTGGTTTGCTGGCGACTGCGAACCTCTGTACAAAACAATTAGAATGACGTGTTTTGGTGAGGGAACGCGATTCACCCACCACTGGTTCATCTAGAACTTTGGCACCGGGAATGATGTCCAGCTTGGGCATTGGAGGATCGTTCTCGACAATTCGGAACTTGCGCCGATTAAATTCAGGTGGATGGTCATCTTGACCCTCCAACATGTCGTGTGGCACACACTGCAGCCACCGCTCACAGTAGGAGAAATTGCTGGGTACCCAGCTAGCCTCACTTGACATCGTGGCTGTTCTCGCGCGATGAACTCTGGGTGAGCTGCCCAGTATAGAGACTTGCTCAGTCTTCGGCTCTGGAGATGCAGCAGATATAGCCTTCGGATCTTCAATAATGTCGGGGCCTGTTTCATCAATCGATTCACAATGCCGAACAAAATGCGAATGTGCTTCATGAACATTCTTCACGTCTGTCATCCGCTGATCTTGCTCGGTGTCTTCCCACCCTGGTGGACGGTATGCCTTGTATGTGACCTTTTCGTCCAGGTCGATATTTTTAGGAGGTTCCTCAATTCCCGGTGTTGCATCCTCATCCACAGTTTCCACTTCGGTGTTGGTATCAGACTCGGGCTTGCTGTCAAAATATGATTCCTCGGCTGCCGCACTACCAGGGCGAGACTCTGAGATCGGTGGGCTGGGAAGCAGACCAAACGCCTCCAAGCTAGCAGAGGCCAAGTTCTGGTCGGAACTCCAGGTTCGCAATGTGAGACCAGCCACCGGGTCTGCTGTTTCCAAAGATTTGTCCCCGAAAGTAGGTGCACTATCCAAAGATACTGGCGACGATGGTAGCATCAATTGGAAAGGTTCCTTCATTCTCCGCACTGATCGAAACGGCGAGATGCTCAGCGGTGCCCGAGTGGCTAGACGTCGTCGGAGTGATGGCGCCTGTTCGTGGGTTTCGGACTGGGGCAACGCCGGCGAGGGAATGAACGACAGAGAGTTCGGGCACTGTCTACTCCTCCTCCGCGGCTGAAACGTTGGAGACCACCGGCGTGGGGATGGGATCCGGTCACCGGAGGCCATCACATCGTGGCTCGCCGATGTCGAACTGGAGTCTTGGTTCTTGACATGCGTCTGGAGACGGGGAGGCGGCAAGTATGTATTGAGATGTAGATTTCCGGGCTCACGGTCCATGGCGGACATGGGTAAGATTGAAAGAGGGAAATAAAACCCCAGTCCAGAATAAAACCCAAGTCCAGAATAGAAGAAGCAAAATGGGGGGTTCGTTCAAGGTGTGGCCAGATGAGAACGCAATGAAGAGACTAGGTGATACAGCAGAAACCAAAGGACTAGCCCGCCTGTGAAGGGGCTCGATACACCCTTATACAAGCCAAGTGGCGCAAAAACAGCATCCCAGTCTAAGTGGGGAGGGAGGGGGTTGGCAGGTTCGCCTGACAATATCCCTTGACAGCAAGAAATCCCGCCATCGAGAAGACCGGGCATGTCAAGCAGGCCACTGCCCCTTCAAGCGCGAAAGATTTCCCCCCCACTGCGGCACGAACGAGCGCCATTGCACCAGACACGGGCCCTGGAGAATAGTGAGTTTGAGGTCGGGGGGGCTGTCCTTGCATTCCAACGATTGTCCGACGTTGGCTACGCGACCCTGCAGGAGCCCGGACAACGTGGATGGATATCGTCATGAGTACTCTGAGAATGAGACAATGGAGTAGAAGGGTTGCCATGGCGAATCAGGGCCCTTGCCCAGGGCAACTAAGATGATCCCAGCGGGTCTCATTGGATGCAGTGTCTCGTTGCAATGGGCAATCCACCCCCTTCGCGCCCCTTGCATTGGGGGTGGTTCATTTCTGGGTCAACCCTAGGAGCCAATATAACCGGAATAGTATAAATGCTTGCGCATGGCGTGGATTCCTCTGAGACACCCTCCCACCCATATTCGAGAATGACGAGGCTATTCTTGCGGAAGTTAGTGGGCGTGGAATAAAGAAGCAAGTAGATCCGATCTGGTGGCGCAGTCGTCGGGGCGACAGGTCCAACCCATCGAGATGATAGATACGAGCGGGGATTCTGCTCTGTACAAAACGCGGGATCTATTCTGGTTCACGCGTTGACGCGATGTGGATAGCTCAGACGGCACTAAGGCAGAGTGTAGAAGAGACCGATGCATTTCCCGGGCGGAGGAGACAAACAGTGCAAACCTTTATCGATAGGTGATCTATCACCGAGAAAAAATAAAATGAGCCCGCCACAACATATCTTCGTCCCTCTCGCCCCATTCCTCCAATGCTGTCTGAGTCATTCGTGGCGTCGACGCTCGCCTCGGCCAAATCGACGGTCGCGGCCTTGCGCGATGTCGGGATTTGCGTGCACGAGTGGCAGCCAGCGGCCACGCTGCGATCGACGTTCAAGAAGAGCTCCACGGCCACCAACTGTCTGGCCGTGAGCCCCTCGCATGTCTTTGCGGCGCAAGCAGAGAAAGCCGTGGTGCATGTGTACAGCCGCGAGAAAGGTAACCAAGAGGCCGTGGTGCCTTTCCCCGAGCGCATTCGCAGCATTGCGGTCGCTGGAGCCAAGTATGGTGACGTCGTGGTCTTGGGCACAGAGGGTGGCCGACTGATTCTGTGGGAGGTATGTTTCACATTGACTCGCCGCTGGTAGCATTATCTGATTGCGTGTATTGTAGACCTGTACTGGACGCCAGGTGGCTACCACGGCCTCGCATCTGCAGCCGGTGACTTCGCTCGTCGTCGATCCCACCTCCAACTTCATCCTATCCGGCGCCGCCGACGCCAGTGTCCATGTGTGGTCGCTGGTCGGCATCCTCTCCTTTGCGACTCCAGCCTCCGGTCATAACCGCCAGCCCCCGAATGCTCCGATCCGGACCTTCTCGAACCACCGCGCCGCCATCACCTCTCTCGCCCTGGGGCATAGCAATGGCCGACATAACATGGTGGTCTCGACCGCCAAGGACAATACCGCGATCGCATGGGACTACCACACCGGAAAGGCCTTGCGCACCTTCCTGCTCCCCTCCTCCGCCACCTGCACGGTTTTGGATCCCGTCGACCGAGCCTTCTACGTCGGATACGAAGATGGCAGCGTCCAGTCGGTGGACTTCTACCGGAATCAATCCACACAACATCCCCTGCACGACCCATCCCTCCAATCGACTCCAGCACAGGCTTCTGTAGAAGACCGCTGGCTACCTCCATCCAGCGACTCGGGCAAAGTAAACGTTCTGGGCGTGTCATACGACGGCACGACATTACTATCAGGACATGACAATGGCAAGGCTCTATCATGGAACATTGCACGACACAAGTTCGCTACCCAACTAGCCGACTACACGCACCCCATTACAAATCTTGTCATGCTTCCACCCAGCGGCCTATCAGATACCTCTCCGAAAAAGAGAATGGCGCACACGATCGTCAAACCACGCCACGACCATGCGCTGTCCAGTCAAACACACACCCCTGGCGCCGTACCAGCCGAATATGTGTTTCACACGCACGTCCTCGCCTCGCGGACCTCCAAATCCCAATTCTCGCAAGCACTCACCCACCCCTTCTTCCCGGACTCCATGATCACCGATGGGCTAGCGGAGCTGGCCTCACTGCGCCAATCCGGCGGCGCTGAGATCTCCACCGTCTCCACGGTCGCACGACCTTCGGCAGCTGGAGATGCAGATGCGCCTCGTGTCTCAGAGCTGGAAAGCGAGGTGTCGACGCTAAAGAAAAAGGTTGCCGTTAATGAGGCCGCCCGTCACGCTAGCACCGATGAAGTCGTGCAGCTACGGTCGCACCTGGCGTCCCTGCAAGACTATATCAATGAGCTGCATGAAAAGCAGGAGGTTGCCCGGCACGAGAAGGTCGCCCGCCAAGCAAGGAGGGAAGAACGTGAGAAGCGCCGAAGAGAAGCGTGGTTCGCGGCCGAGAAGAAAGGGCGCAATGGCGATGCGTCCATGAGGAAGATGGATGTTGACGAGGGTGTGTTGACCAGCGACTCCGATGAACAGAGCGATGAATAGGTCTGGTCATTGTTTTGTTGTGTTTGGGATTGTCTTGTGTTGTTGCTCTGTCTTAGATCCAGGAACCGGCGCAAGGGGGTCGATCAACTGTACTTATACCTCATGCCAGTCTAGAAAATTAAACTCAACAACAATATTCAATAATCGTCCAATGATCTTCACTATCGACCACGATATCGACGCTGATCCCGCCAAGCTTATATTATCGACAATCATTCAAATAATGCCTAGTCCCCATAGAAACCACCCACGCTTCCCTGCACATCTACAATGATGAAGCATGCACTGTAGCCCTCAGCTCCTCAGACAACAGATACTCCCTCACATCAGGTAAACACATAAGCGGCGTAAACAACTGCCCCCGGTCAACACACCCCGATACCTCACGCATCAGATCCGTAACATCGGTCACACTCACAACCCACTCATCCACATAGTTAGCCACAGCCAATGGCAACAGTCCAACCTGAAAAGACCTGTATATTAACGGGTATTGTGTTGGGGGTGTAGGTCGCATGAATGTCTCTGCAGTGATATTTCTTATATTTGTGGGTGTAGTGTTGGTGGTTTGTGATGTTGGATTTGTTGATGCCATTGTGGGGTGGCTGTGGAGATATATAGATCTGGGTTGTGCTTTGGATATAGTTGTGGATATGTAGATGAACAACAGTACACGAGTATAGCCACATGAAAAGAACGGGTTTTTAGATCACGGCCTCGATGTTATTGTCATTGGCATATTCATGAGAAACACTTAGAAAAACCAACGGGAGTATACACTCGTATACCGGATTATCTCGGCTTCTCTCTTACACAACAACATGGCTAGTAGCTCCCGTAGCATTCTGCGATATAATGGGAAGAAATACTAGCAAGAAGAAACAAACACGCTCCACGACTGACAGCATCTCCCGACGTCTCTAATTCAGTACACCGCATGACTGGCTCCTTGCTCGAGAACTTCGCCCTCGTTCAGGGCAGTCATGATCTGAACCCCAGCGCTCGTGCCAATCCTCTCCGCCCCAGCCTTAAGCATGCGTATACAATCCTCGGCTGTGCGCACGCCGCCGCTCGCCTTGACCTTGCAATCCCTGCCGCACAAGTCCGCGACAATGCGCATCTGCGTGACACTCTGAACACTGGCCCCGCCGCCGCTAAAGCCCGTACTGGTCTTGACGAAATCCGCGCCAGCCAGGCAGCACACTATGGTAGCGGCTATTTGCTCGTCCTTGCTCAGCTGTCCAGCCTCGATGATCGTCTTCAAGCGTATCGGCCGCGGAGCGGCCTTGCGCACCGCTACGATGTCCTCCCAGACGGCCGTATATTTCCCTTCCCGAATGAGTGGGTAATTGATCACCATGTCCAGCTCAGAGGCGCCGTTCGTCACGGCCTCTGTCGCCTCGCGCACTTTGTCCGCTGTGCGGTGCGTGCCCTCTGGGAATCCCACGACGCAGGCTACCTCCGTGCCCGGTGTGTCTTTGAGGTTCTCTGCGGCGCGGGCGACGTGCTCCAGCCGCACGCAGACGGTGGCAAAGTCATGCTCGCGGGCTTCGGCGCAGAGAGTGTCGATTTGGGAGAGCTCGATTGGGAGCTTGAGTAGCGTGTGGTCGATTGTGCGGTGCACGCTTAATGGGATGGTTGTATGTGCGACTGGCTTGTCCGGGAGCCACTCCTTCATCTGGTTAATCTGTGCCGCCCACTCGGCATCGTTGGCCGGTGGTTCAGCCATGGCGTATTGGGGAATAAGAGGTTTCTCAGTCGGTCGACCTGACGTGAAATGAAAGTGAGAGGCCAGGAAAGAGGGGAGAGCGTCACGTGAGGGCCATGGCTATCACTATGACGAACGCCTGATTCAATGAAGGCGACGAGAGAGAGAGAAAGAGAGGGGAGTAGAGAGCAGTGTAGAAGAAGAGAGAAGGTAATGTGGAGAGTTGGGGTGGTTCAGGACTGAGAGATGTATATGATCCACCTTTTGACTTGATATATAGATCTACATCCAGATTTAGAACTGCAACTGCAAAAAGAACAAGAAGCAGATCCATTTGCATTCAACTATCAGAAAATACGCGGGGAAATACTCTGTGTAGGTCCTGTCGGCCTCTCGTCTGAATCAAACTCGAAAACAATCTACCACCCATCCTCCTCACCGACAGCTCCCACACTCCGGTCCCCGAACATCATCCACGCGCCCAATACGTCTCCCGGGTCCTGAGCCCGGCCCAGAGCCGCCACCACCGCCTCCGCCGCCTCCTCCAGGCCCCCAGGAACTCGAGCCCGAGCTCCCACCACCCCACCGGGAACGCGGTGTCGCTGAAGTTTGCGGGCGATGGATGTTAAACTGTGAGTTTTGTGCGGCGGCGTAGGGGTCGAGCTGGTTTGGGGAACAATCAGCCTATGTTCTCTAAGACATGCTCGCACGGGGGTGAAGGGAAGACCTTCGAAAAGAATAGAGGGGAAGGGAAGAGTAAAAGGATAGAAGATAGTGATGACATGATGGACGCGACAGAGCAGAACAAATAAAAGAGACACTTACAGAGAAGAAGCTGACCACATAGAGGCCGAGGAAGTTGTAAACGCTCTCTGCGAAACGGGAGGCCCGGACGGTGAGCGGAGGACTGTGTTGCGGTGGGCGTTAGCAGAGAAGATTTTGAGGGAAGCAGAAGAATGTGTTACCTCTGCAGAGCCTGTCCGTTGGAAAAATAGGGGGTTTTCGGCTTGCTGGTGGACATGATGACGGTGATTGATGGTCGACTGGTGGTTGGCGAGGAAGGAAGTTGGTGAGGTGGAGGTTATCGATAAGCCGGTCCACTCTATATTTAGGATTACATAGTAACTACCGTATGCTTCATTATTGTTCTTGATTATGGGTATCTTTCTATATACACGTCTAGACAATTCAAAACTCCAATATAAATCCCTTCACTCAGTCTCCCCCACAGCCGTCGTCGCTGCCTCGGCCTCACCGCGCAGATCATCGAGTCCGTGAAACCCTTCCTCAATGACCCATTTCTGGGCTTGAGGATCATGCAGAACGTGACAGCTAGCCCCGACAACCAGCAACCCAGGCGGTCGCGAGCCTGCTGCCTCGAATGCCATACAAACATGCTCCAGGGTGGACCGGATCACCCTTTGATCTGGGCACGATGCTCGCTCGACGATGGCGCAGGGCGTCTCCTTGGGCCAGAGAGTTCGTGAGCTCGAACTACTCTCATCCCCAGATAAAGTGGTGAGAGCTTCCACCAGAGCAGATAGCCGATGGAGAGCCATGAGGAAGACTACCGTCTGGGTGGGGACGTAAGTCGGCGGATCCGGGGCAGCGCCTTTCCGTCCCGTTCCCGTGCAGACCAAAACCTGATCGGATACGCCACGGTGGGTGGCGGGGATATCTGCGAACAAAGACGCGCTCATCGCGCTGGTGATCCCCGGCAGCACCGTCGGGATGTATCCTTCTCCCCGGAAGAAATCAAATTCTTCTGCTCCGCGCCCATAGAGATACGGATCTCCCTGCTTGAGTCGCAGAACCTGCTTTCCTTCCTGTAGTGCTGCAAGTCCCATCTGCAGGAACTCCTCCTGCGCCTGATCCGCGTTGCCTGGGAACTTGCGCGCAATGTGGACCTTTGTCCTGCGGGGGATCAAGTCCAGAACCGGTGCGGGCACAAGCTTGTCCGCGAGAATGATATCTGCGTTTTGGATTGCATGGTATGTAGCCCGGGTGAGTAGGTCTGGGTGCCCCGGCCCAGAGCCAGCGAGAACAATCTTTCCTTTTCGGGATGGTGTTTCAATGCCGTTGATGTCTTTCACGTTATTGTCCCGACTAGACGAGTAGGCCTTGAGAATGGCCTCGATATCGGCGTCGGTGATGGAAACAAGCTTCCGGAGCGGCCAGTATTCGCAGATTTGCGATAACCAGCGCATGCGTCTTGTCTTCGCTGCTGCAACATCGTCTTCCGTGACTAATGTGTTAAACGTATGTTTCTGGCCCGTTGAATCATCTTCATCCCCTTCAAAGGACACATCGCCAAGCCCAGCCGCGCTGTCTTCTTCCCAGAGACGTCTGCGTACGGCACCAAGTCGGTCGATAGTAACGCCCAGATTGGAAGGTAGAAAAGCGGCAATCTCTCTCCGTAATCGGGATGCAAGTTTGCATCCACGGCCGGATGTTGTAATCCCGACATGAAGGGGCCCGTCAGAGTATGTCGAGAGTAAAGTGAACGAGCACAGCTCCGGAGCATCTGATACATTGACCGGGATCCGAAGACGGTGGCAGAGCTTGGATATGTGTGTGCCTGGTGGGGTTTGCGTTAGCAGGGTTTCTTCTCAACTTGCCTGAAATACTTACTCAGTGGATGGTTGCTACCCAGCGTGACAAAAACCACATCAACCACCTGATCGACTTCCTCTCTTCCCAAACTAGTCAAGTCATCATCGTGAAAACCGCGACGCACCCACTGCGCAGCGCCTCGAGAGATATGTTCGGACAGGGTGAAGTGCATATCCACCGTCTCCGGCGCAATGACGATGGGTTTCGCGCCAGCCTCAAGGCTCTTCGCACACCGAGCGGCTGCAAGAGGATTGGCGCCCACGATCAAATGCACTTGATTCTCAGTGTTCCATGCTGCCATCAAGGGCGCAAACTGCGCCGTGTCGTTTGAGGCGTCTTTCATCGTGAGAGGTTTCTATCGGGACGTTTCCGGCCGTGCAGTGTAGCACAGACAGAACACGTCGGGGATTCGAAGAGCTCAAGCCAGTTTTTGTGTCTGCCGCGGCGCAGATGGGCCAAGACAGAAAGGAACTGCTCACTGGTCTGACTGGCAATTCGACTCCGCGGAGAAAAAAGACGGGAATCGGGTCGTCGTGATCGGCGATAACGGATCCGTCGTGATAAGGGTCCTGACGGGCCTGATGGAACCGAGAATGTCGGATGTCCAGAGAGTCGTGCTAAGAGCTAAATATTGCCGGTGATGTACAGCCTGGACTCGAACGGCTGTGGTTCTCAGAGTGATGCGTGTGCGATATCGAGAAATCTCTATACTTCTTCATCGCTCAAAGCAGTTACGGCGGAATGGCGTGATTTGAGATTATGTCAGCAGTCTGGCAGGCATTCAGGAACAGAAACAAGACTATTAGGTACGCGTAGGGACGTCCAGCAGGATCATAGCTTGGCTGTACTCAGTTGTAGGGTGATGGAAGATCCAAGAATGGTCAAGGAGAATATTAATTCAGGATGCAGAGTGCCTATGACCATAGAACATTGGATCGAGATAAACAATCTACACTGCTCCAATATCTGAATAAAGAATCGATGCAGAAATATCACTAATTCTCTGGCAATAACAATAACTAGAATACAATAGTAGTTGAGGAGCACCCAGGTCTACCTACATGTATGTGGAAGACACACACAAAAGTCTGCCTGAGGCACATATCACATGACCCGGAGCTCCAGCTCAACCAGGGCGGCCATTCACCAGAGCTCCGTCACAGACAACACTTCCATTCCATCTCCACCACCATTGAACCGTCCCCTCCGCACTTGCCATCATGTCGGACGGCACCATTAAGAAGGCCGACAAGGACTTCACCAAGGATGCGGATAAGCTGATCCCCGAGGCAGAGGCTCTGGCAAAGGTGAGGTCATGCGATTCATTCGACTCGGCTCGGTATACTGACTCGATGATTTTCTAGACCGATGTTCAGGGTGCCATCGATAAGCTGTTGGCGCTGGAGAAGCAAACACGACAGGTACGAATACCGACACCTCGCGGACGATGCAAAGCTGACCATTCGAATTATTACAGGCCTCCGATCTGGCCACGACCTCGCGACTCTTGATTGCCATCGTCACCATCAGCAAGGAATCCGGCGATTGGAGCCTCCTCAACGATCAAGTGCTCCTTCTCTCCAAGAAACATGCCCAACTCAAGCAGGCAACAACGAAGATGGTGCAGGCGGTGATGGGATTCCTGGATGAGACGCCGAACATAGACGTGAAGTTGACTGTGATCGAGACCCTGCGGACGGTGACGGAGGGAAAGGTTGGTTTTGGTCGTGTCAGTCTAACATGGATGATGCTAACTCTGTCCAGATCTTTGTCGAGGTAGAGCGAGCCCGCGTCACACGCATCCTTTCGAATATCAAGAAAACCCAAGGCGATCTCAACTCAGCGGCAGATATCCTGTGTGAGTTGCAAGTGGAGACTTTCGGGTCGATGTCGCGACGGGAGAAGACCGAATTCATCTTGGAGCAAGTCGCCCTGTGCATCGAGCGTGGCGATTGGACACAGGCCCAGATTCTCAGCCGCAAGGTCAACAAGCGGTATTTCTCTCGCAAACAGAAGAAGACCCCCGAGCAGATTGAGAAGCTCAAGAAAGAGGCGGAGGAGCGAGAGAAGACCCGCGGACCGGACGAACCGCCCATGGAGGTGGATGACGATGTCACGGATCTCAAGCTCCGCTACTACGACCAGCAGATTACTCTGGCCAACCATGACTACAAGTACCTCGAGGTCTGCAAGAACTACCGAGAAGTCCTGGACACAGAGGCGGTAGAGAACAAGCCGGAGCAGCTGCGTGCGGTAAGTTTTGATTCCCAGACTATTCAAAAGCTATGGCTGACTCGGTAATAAGGCTCTGGCCCGCGTCGTGTATTATATCGTTCTGTCTCCGTACGACAATGAGCAGTCAGACCTCCTGCACCGGATCCAGCAAGACTCGCGCCTGTCCCAGGTACCCGTGGAAGCGCGACTGGTGAAGCTGTTCACCGTCCCCGAACTGATGCGCTGGCCCATGGTGGCAGAGCAGTTCGGCCCGCACCTTTGCAGCACCGACGTTTTCGATGCCGAGGCGAAGCAGTCCGCCGAGAATGACGCGCACCGGAGATGGCAGGATCTGCGGAAGCGCGTGATTGAGCATAACGTCCGCGTGGTGGCCAAATACTACACCCGTATCCAGATGGGCCGGTTGACCCAGCTGCTGGACCTGACCGAGGAGGAGACGGAGAAGTACATCAGCGAGCTGGTGACCTCGAAGACCATCTACGCGAAGATCGACCGGCCGGCGCGGCTGGTCAACTTTGCCAAACCGAGCGATGCGGACGATGTTCTCAACGGGTGGAGCAGTGACATGAAGAGCCTGCTGGGCCTTCTGGAGCGCATTGATCATTTGATCACCAAGGAGGAGATGATGGCTCGCATCCTGCCGACTCGCGAGAAGACCAAGGCCCGTTGATTTGGAGGAGGCTGGGGAGGACGCCACTACGTGTAATATAATTCACTGGTAGACCCCATGAAATAAACTGATTGTCCGATTAATATATTCCCACTATAGTGATTAAATTATGGATAAGATCCAAAGAGGCGCCGGGAACTGGGCAAAGAAGTTATACTATGCATTTCCACCTCCATTGAAAAGCAGATTCCCCGTATCTACGAAGACGGTATGGAGCTAGCGATTGTAGAAACACAAGAATTGGGTATGGATCTAGTATATACTGGCCAGTCTCTGTCTAGTCTAAAACGGCACATCCATGTCATTCACATCCTCCTCCTCATTCTTCTTGTCCGCACTACCCGTACTCCGGTCCAGCTCCTCCCGAATAAACCGCACCGCCGCATCCAGATATGGCCGCTGACTGGGCAAGAAATGACCACCAGGATGCCACACAACGCGCCCATCCTTCTCCGGATCCCCAGAGCAGGCATCAACCAACGCGCGACTGCGACTCTCCTCTACAACAGCATCTAACGAACCCAGCACATGCAGAATCGGGGTTAAGATAGGCGGACGCTCATAGAACCCCCGGTATCGATCCCCCGGCGCCCGGAACCCACTATAGCACAGCGCGAACTTGACCGGCGGGTGCTGCAGGGTGTTGGGGTCGAAGGATTCGGGAAAAGGCATCCCCAGCCCCTGGTCCGCCGCAAAATGCGCAAAGGCCTCCTTCCGCCCGGGCTCCAGCAACGCGACCACCATGCCCGCCATCGCCGCGCCCTGCGAGAACCCGATCACGCCGTCGAAGGGGCCTTCTTCAGACAGGACCTTCGCCACGGCGGCGAGACCCTCCTCCATCCCCTGGTACAGCGGGGGATCGGCCGTGTTCGACCGGCGCCACCAGCCGTACGCCTCGATCCTGTCTTCTTCCGCTTTGTTGCTGGATGGGTCGTGGCCGGGGATATCGGCTGGGTCGAGACGCAGGGGTCCCGTTGGGTAGACGGCATTGACGTCGTGCGTGGGGAAGGCTTTCTGGATGTGCTTGACCAGGGCGCGGGATTTAGCGTGGAAGAGCGGGCCGGACTGCGTGTAGCCATGAAGCATGAGTAGCTTCAGTGGCTGCCGTGCCGAGGAGGGTTGGGCACTGGGCGCCATCGTTTGCAGATGGCTCGCGACGGAGAATAACCGGGCGGCGCACATCGAGATGCGTTGGAGAAGGAAGAAGAATGCCGGGCGATAAGCGATAACGACCAGATTACATAGTAGCGCGGCGCCGCCACTAAGTTACTGCTTTCTCTCACTGACAACAAACAGCCGGACTTGGAACCCCAGCATCGCAGCCATGAGCACCGAGCAACTGAGCGTCAATATCGAAAAGATCGATGGCCAGATGAAGGAGCTGATCGAGTATGTTATTCTTCGTTCGCATGTCGCAACCACTGGTTATGAATGTTGCTTGACCAGCACCACCACCCTTCTGGACTTTGACTCTTTGACTCGCTTCGCAAATGCCATTTAATCAAAAAGGCCTACATAACTAACACGATCCTCCAACACCGACAGTGCCTTCGAAGCCCACCCCCAGATCCAACCCCCGAACACACACCCCACGCTCTACTTTCTGCTAGACTTTATCCGCAACACCCACCGCATGCTGCAGGGGATTGACGCCGACAAACTTGCCTCGGGCGACCAGGCCGCGCGCGATGCCGTGCAGGAGGTTGTCGGCCGTAACCAGTTTGCTAATCTGTTGATCAATGATACCACCGGCAAGCTGGCCCTCATGACGGGCAGCGACCCGGCCAATCCCGTTGACGTTGGGTCGGATATCAAGAGCAAGGCAGGGGCTTTGACGGAGACCTGAGAGTCGGGTTTGCTTCGGATTTGATAGATAGTAATGCGGTGCGATACGTTGAAGGGAAGGCAGACAGACGGTCCTTGTGTCCCCTCCCCATCTTCTTCCCCCCTATTTATTTTTAGTTCCCTTTCTACCCTCATTTTGGATCTAGGTTGGTTCTCTTCCAGCTGGAATACGAGATAGGACTGGATTTAAATCTGCTCTACACTTAATTGAACCACCAGTCTTTCGTTTGGTACTATACCCAGAAAAGCAATATCAATCAAGCGCATAACTTGTATATCCTTCCTCCAACTCGGTCTTCTCTATATAGTCCATGCACCATCCATTCAACATAATCTTCAATAAACACCACAAATCCACCAATGATAAATATGAACCACCCTTATACCTGTCAATAATAACCCCAACCTTAGAGACCGGACTACTAGGAGGGGGACCCCTCTAACCCAGACCACGCCAGCCCATCCAACATCCTACATCATACATCATTCCACCCCCAACTGGAATACAGCAGATCTATAGAGAACACGATCGAAAGAAATTGATGTCATCTACCTCGGACGGTGCCTGAGTGACCAATCCGACTGGGCCCTCGGTGGGGAATGATGGCCGTGCGGGTGGGGCGGGTGCGAGAGGATCACTGTCGCATGGCTGGGTTGGGGTGAGGGTGGTGCTAGGATACTTGGACTAGTGTATTTCTTTGGGGCAGATGGGCAATATGGGTACTAGGTATGACCTGGGTATATGGATGTCGAACTATTCACAGAAGAACTACTAGGCACAAACACTACAAGAAGGATTGCAGACTGATACCTATTGCACAATACAATATGTAGTTGACAAAAACACAGTTCGAGATCAGAAAGGATATACATGTAAAAGCCAACGCAAGAACTAAACACATAAAATAACTTTTGGGTCAGGTATCCGGAACTTCCTGAGGCAGATGGACGCAGCATGCTTTCTGAGGGGTTGTTTTTGTTGCCAGTCATTGCATTCCATCTTCTACCTGTTCACCCGTAAAACATACGCATAATCAAAGAGGACAAAACTAGAAAGCATGAGCAAGAGCCTGACGAAAGAGTATCAGTGAGGAGACAAGACACTAGTCATGATTGTATCCAGACAATTGAAGCCATCGATACATCACTACACTCCCATCATCCCTGCCAACCCCATCGACCTTGAAATGCAAGGAAAAGATTAAGAGAGATAATCCCGTGGTTGGAATTGGTAGGTAGAGAGATATATGGTATGTAACATTTTGAGGGCTTCCGCGATCGAAAACCCCCGCTGCTGAACCGAATGACTGCTTCCTCGAAATGGAAAAAAAGTAGTAGGCTGACTCCCTTCCTTCCTCCTTCAATTCAAAAAAACAGGAAACACCCGGTTGGTTTTGCTGGCTGGTATTTTCATCCCCATCCTTCAAACAAGCAAAAACTTCTCCATCTCATCCATGCCTTTAAAAAAAACAGAAGAAACAAGTTTTTCTTAAACGTCAATCATAGTAAAACGCAACGAGCGAGGCGAGGCGTCTACTTCCGGCGGAACGAGCAGCCCTCGGTCAGACGGGCCTTGCCACCGGTGGGCTGGCAAAGCACGGTCGAGCAGCCGGCACAGATGACGACGGTCTGGGCGTGGGAGAAGACGGTGGTGATGGTGAAGCAGCCGGGGCACTTGACGTCCATGAAGAAGGAGCGGGGAGCGGGCACGAGAGCCTGAAGGGAGGATATGTTAGTGTCCGTTCTTTTATTTCGTTGTTGTGTGTTTCAAAGAGATGACAGGCGTTGCCAGGGGAGGTAGACAGTGGACGGTAGGTGGTAGGTGGTATTGGGAAGGCTCATACCTTCAGCTTGTGCTTACGGGCCTCGGCCTGAGGCGTAGGGTTGAGGAGGTCGACCGCGAGAACCTGTCAAAAGAAGAAAACGAGTTAGAAAATTGTCACTGAACCCTCAAATTCTGCGTGATGGGCGATGGGAATCTTGATTCGGGGGATTCGGGGGATTCGGGGGGGTCTCCTCCATCACCCCCGAGAAGAAAATTTCGAGAATCATCGAAAATCGTCGAAAATCCCGTATGGTCCATCACACAAAAGCACACGAGTGGCAGAGACTTACCATCTTGGCGAGTGAGATCAGCGAAGGAGTTGATGAATGGCGCTGATGGCGATGGCCTTGGTGTTGAGAGAGGGTTGGTCGGGGAAGAGAAGTGAAGGGATAGAGTGGTTGATTTGGCTCTTGGCCCGTTTGGGGTTTGTGCCCTCGCTTGCGTGACCGCTTTGGTGCGCTTAGTCATAGCACGTGACCATTTCCTCAATATCATCAACAAGTATGGTTAGTGCTTTATGGTACCATGTAAGAACGTCTTCTATTGTGCAATTATCCGGTTTGTGTTGAAATTAAAGTGCTACTATGTACTTGAAATCTTCGGGAGCCAACACATCGCTCACTCTCCCACAGTCGTGGATGATCGAGGTTGAACTTACTCACCCACTTATAACTACCACCTTCTCACTTCATCTTCTTGGACGCCGTTTCCGCATTGCCATTCCGCGACTGCGTCTCCTCGACATACGGGTACTTGATAGTCAGGCACCAGATGTCGAGGTAGTCGCAGATGGTGGTGATGACGTCAAACTAGAGAAAATCAATTAGCATCTTCCTCCAAAAAAAGAACAGACAGAACAGAATAGAGCTTACCACGAAGCTCCCATAAACACCGACCGCCAAACCCAAACATCCAGCCACGAAGTAAACCTGCCCGATGCCATCCCCGAGCACGGGGGTAGACCACAGCCCCAACCGGGGTCCCGCGCTGTCCACCACCCCGAGAGCCAGCGGGTACAGCAGCACGTTATGATATGGAAAGCCCGACTGCACCAGATGGCCCACAATCATCCTCCCGACAGCGTAGGCATTCACCAGTCCCACATACAGCCCAAAGGGCACGAGCTGTGTCTCCAGAACAGCCGGCTGCAGGTACAGGTACGCGGGGACGAGCGTCCAGATGACGACCATCGGAAGCAGGCCATACAGCGGCTCGAATGGATCGAGGCCGCGCTGACGACGCACCTGCATGACGTTCCAGATGCTCGAGCCCGTGGCGAAGAAGAGCACGAATGCGCCGTACACGATGTACCACTGAGTGAAGTGTAGCTTGTAGATCTGGTCGGTCATGAATGCAGGCTTGGAGAGCCCCATAAACTCCAGCGCGGGCTGGTGCCAGAAGCTGCCGGCGCCCATGTAGGCCGTGATAGCATAGACGGTGCAGAGGGTTAACACGCCCTCGACGGGGCCGGAGATGATCCCCAGTGTTAGGACTTGGGTGTAGTATTCATCCCAGGTTTGGACGTAGAAGGTCATAGTTGCTAGGGTTGTTAGTTCGGACATCCAAACGAGGTATTGGAGGGACATGGACATACATCCAAACAGGGCCAACACGGTTCCCCAAGATTGGCCAAAGTTCATGGCAGCCGCAAAGATGAGCACTCCCAGACCGGTATTGCATGCATCGACACCTAAACAATCCAGTCAATTCAAGCCCATGGGATGGTTGGCAGAGGAGCAAGCATACTGTGATCAAAGAGCTCGCCCAATGGACCACTCTGCCTCGTCCTTCGCCTGCAACATACATCTTTCAGCACCCTTCCCAGTAACGCAAAGGAGAAATACCTACGCTTGCATGCCATCTACGGCATCAAAAGTCTGGTACAGAAACAAGCCGATGGCACAGCTGGCATAGACCCAGGGCGGACAATCCTGGTCCAGATTCGGGTTGTACCACATCACGGTGAGGAAATTAAGGACCACGAATAAGAAGCCAGTCAGGGTGATCTAGGATTGCGCATTAACACCATGGGTGGATTTCTCTTCGGGAACGTAGGTCCAGAGGAGTAAAAGGGAGAAAGACTTACGGCATTCGGTCTTTTTCAGCGCCGAGCGGACGCAGAGAAAGTCAGTTATCTTCGTTCATTCACAATTCCCCAACCAAACAGGTGGCAGACTCGGATCGAGCATAGGATAGGTAATACTCACGCCATCCCCATAGGGAAACAGCCAATGACGCATTTGTTATAGAACGGCTTCAGGATGTACCGGCTGATGAGCGAGTGGTCGACGCCTGCATAGCGATACTTGCTCAGATTGGGCAGGTGATGTTGGCGGACGTACACCATTTTTCTTTTCTGGGGAGACGAGAGAAACAATAATTGGTGAAAAGGATTGGATGGGCCCTAAGGCATATAATGTCACCGGCGAGCGTCTCGCATGTAACGAACTGAAGAAAGGAACGCGGGTGCAGACGCGCAGAGAAAGATGGGGTGTGCGGGTATACTGCTCGAGAAGACCGGCGAATGTCAAGGGAAGGGAAAAAAAAGTTGGAGATGGGGGGTGGAGACGCAGAGAAGAGAAAAGGGAAGTGGCCCCGCAGGTGTTGGGGAGGGTCGAGTGAAAGCGGTGGATACGGAGGAAGATACAGAAATAATAGGGTCAACAGGGACCGAGAGGACACTTGTTGATCGTCGGTGGTGGTGCTGTTTGGTACCCCTTGAGACTATTTTCTGCCGGCGGAAAACCAGGGACGCAGGGAACCCTCACGCTTTTAACCACCCGGTCGGCACCACGTGCGGCGCTCAGATGGGCTGAATGTATCCTGATCGTCGCTTGAAAGTGGGGTTACCCGAGGCCGGCAGCGAGTAGGGCAGGCACTAGGACAGGGATGATATGTGGTGGTGATTTAGAGTATGCTTCACATGTAGGTACACGATACAGGGCTATGGAGGACGGGGAAGACCCAGTCTAAGCCACCGGACTCCACGGCATCGGGACCAGGATCCGGCTCTTCATCTCCTGAATCAGAGGCACCGTCTTGTGCACCGTCTCCGCCCATCCCTCGACTCCCCACGACTGCTCCCGCCGCAGCCTGCGCTCCTCCAGGTTCGCAAACTGCCACAGGTGGTGCACCGTGTTCAGGTCGCCGATCTGCACAAACCACGCGCCCACACCTTCCATCACCTCCCGCCGCGCCGTCAGTCCGCGGCGCCAGTGCGACTCCCACTCCAGCAGGTTGCCCGGGTGCAGCGTGTACGACCGCAACTCGAACAGCCCACCCAGACGGCGGGGCGGCGTGGTCGGCCAGAACGAAAACTCCTGCATCAGGGATGTCTTCTTGCTCTTGATCAAGGACTTGAGCTTTCGGTCGAATTCGGGGAACTCTGGTTGCTCCGAGATGTTGTGCAGGGACGCGTGGTAGCCTTCGTAGCGCTGGTACTCCCAGATGTGCACTGGAGGAGAGAGACGGGAAATTAGTTTCTCGAATGTTTGGGAATGTTGGAACGGGGTTTACCAAAGGTGTCGTTGTCGCCGACTTGCGTGCGCCAGCTGCCCACCAGGTGGACGCGGTTCTCCTCCAGGCCGGCCATGCGAGGGTACCACTCGCCGACCAGTTTCACGTATTCATCGACCTTGTCGGGCTTGACCTCGTGGAAGACGATCGAGTGGACATACTTGCCGCGAGCCAGCACCTGGGAGAAGGAGCGCTCGATGTCCTGGTCAAAGTGCTGGCCTTCCTTGGTCCCGTAGATGAGCGAGGACAAGGCACCACGCTTGTTTGCCTGTTCCGCAGTGTGTTCGTCCCCTATAGAGCGGTGGAGCGAGAGTGAGCCGATTGCTTTACGATCAAGAGTATCGGCGGCATCGAAAGCAGGGCGGACACGGTCAACGCCACTCGCATTGCTCACTCGCGGAGCAGTGGGAGTGTACTCACGGGACTGGTCCTGGGCAGGGGAAGAAGAAGAAGTGACCGAAGAGACAGACTGACTCTCTTGCTGTTCCTTTCTCTTGCGAGCCTCGTCGAGGTTCTCGCGAAATTCCTTCTGCCGTTGGGCAAACGCCTCGGCCGAGTCGGCGGTGAGGTCTCTGATGGAAGGGGCGCGGTAGGCCACCGCTGACGAGGTGAAGGGTCGCACCAGCGAGGTCGCTGAGCGGACGACACGCGGAGCCAGCATTGTGGTGGGGAAGAGAGGGAGAGGATGTAACACAGATGGGGGGAACGCAGTAACCAGCCGAAAGGGAGGATCTGAGCAAGTGAGGTGAGGTGAGGTGAGGTGAGGATGGGAAGGGAGTGACAAAGGGAAGAAGGAAGGGAGTGGGATGAGATGGAGAGAGTGAGTGAGTTGTGGAGGTGGGGAATAATGGAAGGTGGTATGAGAGTAAGAGAGAGGAGGGGGAGGATGGACAGGGGTGTGAAGAAGAGAAAGAGAGAGAGAGGGAGAAGTTGCGGGGAAAGGTTGGAGCTGCTGCGTCTGGGGCGGGTACCAGTGGCGCAGGTACTGGTACTTGTTGAGTCGTACGTCACAGGGTGAAGATGCAGGTACTGGTACCTGGAATGGGGGCACTTGAGCTAGCTGGACCGTACTGAATAGAGTCTATAGCACGGAAAAGTAATTACTGTTAGGAACCTGGCGGACTGTGTATGTGTCCCGACGAGCGGATGACTACTCTGGCAGAAATGCCCTTCGCCATCATGACGAAACCGTCTCCAGTGCTAGACTCCACTCGACTGAGACAGCACACAGCTACTCAATTGTGCTTGTACCACACGGAAGCAGATGTAGCCAACTACTCAAGATAATACCTCTCTATCCATAAGTCCCAGTCGTCAAAGTGATGACGTCGGCCCATGACTGGACAATGGATGGGCCACACCGCCCGGCAGAACCCAAGTAGCAACTCATCTCATCTGACTGTCTTCTTCCTCCTCTCTGTCTCATCCAGTTACCGCACACCACACCATTCGGCATGACCGAATCAGTCAACCCCCCGCTCTCATACGAGGCCTCGGCCACCACAACCCACCCTCATGTCGGGACCGCCCTGCCATCCGAGGTGATCTCGTGCCTCAAAAACTCCCGCTTCGTATGCACCGCGGACTATTCCAGACTCTACAATCTCACCAACTAACCTCCTCTCCCCCTCTACACAGCTCCACCTGGCAACATGCGATAACCTCACCCCGCACATCTCCCTCATGTCCTACACCTACCTACCCTCAACCCCGTTCGATCCACACCCCACCATAATCATGACCACGAACCCCGCCTCCCGCAAGACCAACCACCTCCTCTCCAATCCGCGCGTTTCTCTGCTCGTGCACGATTGGGTCTCGCACCGCCCGCCAACCCGAGCCCCCAATCCCAGTGCTAGTGCCCCCGGCGGCCGCGACGGGTCCCCTCCTCCGGCCGCCTCCCGCTCCTCGCTGGCGAGTCTCCTGCTCAACTTGAATACCAGTGCGCTGTCTAGCATCTCCACCACCATCACGGGCGAGGCCCAGTTCCTGGAGGTGGGGTCTGCGGAGGAGGCGTGGTGCAAGGAGCGCCATCTGGAGAATAATACCTTTGAAGAAGAAGAGATTACTCTCTTTGGTCAGCAGCAGCAGCAACAGCAGGGACAGGATCCGAGTCTGCGCCGCCCGAGTATGTCCATTGATTCTGATGTAAGGGTTGTTACGGTTAGAGTGCGTGAGGGCCGCATTGCGGATTGGAAGGGTGGTGTCCGGGACTGGGTGCTGCTTCCGGCAGAGGAACGGCCTGGTACTGCTGGGCTGGTGAATGGTGTCCCTTCCCCGTAGCGTGCTCGATCGGGCAGACCGGAAGGTCTCGTATAGCTTGACAATGGCTTTCACCGAATATCCAATGTACAAGAAAAATCAAACCCTCCTGTTGACCGACCTTCAATGAGTTCTTTATCAAGCTTATCGGCTTCTCCGCACTCCGCGGAAAAACGTAGCTCTCCCACCAACCAACCACCTGCATCTTCCTTACCACTCTCTCCCTAACTACAATCAATACAATGCGCCTCGCCCACCTCCACCTCCCAAACATCTCATCCTTCACCCGCGTCTCCGACCTCCAAAAAACCCTAACCACCCGCCTGCTCACACACAAGAAGCTCTCCTCGCCCGGGTCCATCTCCTCGCAAGAACACGCCCACCCACCGGCATCACCACCACCCCCAGATCCAACAGTCATAACCTTCACCCCGAACCCGGTCTATACAACTGGTCGCCGTGACCTGCCCCCGTCCAACACAACCCCTTCCTCCGCCGCCATCCCAAAGACAGCAACAAGCAAAAAGCTCTCCCTCCCTCCATCCCTCGAACCAATCCGCTCCCTCCTCACCCCTCCAACTTCAGCAAATAAGAACAACAGCAACAGCCATGACCATGTCCATGACTCCCCAAGAGCAGAGTACCACCCCACCCTCCGCGGCGGCCAAACAACCTACCACGGACCAGGCCAGATGGTTGCATACACGATCCTCGATCTGAAACGCCTGGGTCTCACGCCGCGGTGCCATATCCGCGTGCTGGAGAA
This sequence comes from Penicillium psychrofluorescens, assembly GCF_964197705.1. NCBI lineage: Eukaryota > Fungi > Ascomycota > Eurotiomycetes > Eurotiales > Aspergillaceae > Penicillium > Penicillium psychrofluorescens. Next base: position 1,850,429 of record NC_133439.1, on the reverse strand, counting down.
TAGCGTCATTGACCTGCTAGCGGGGTACGGGGTGAAGGGGTTTGTCACGGAAGATCCTGGGGTATGGGTGCATGATTCCGCGTCAGCTGGAGATCAAGACCAGGAGCCGGCGAAGAAGATTACGGCGGTGGGGGTACATCTCCGACGGAATATCAGTAGCTTTGGCGTTGGGTTGAATGTTACCAATGAGCCGATGTGGTTCTTTAGGCAGATTGTTGCGTGTGGGCTGGAGGGGCGCGAGGTGACGAGTTTGGCCGGCTTGGGGGTCAATGGTGTTGGGGTTGATGAGGTTGCGAGTGCGTTTGTAAGGTGTTTTGTCGATCGGGTGAATCGTGATTTTGCATGTACGTCTAGTGGTGGTGGGTTGGGGGAGAAGATTGAGGAGGTATATCCGGTTACGGAGGAGGATTTGCTTGATTCTTGATGTGCTAGGTGTACCTAGACTTAGACTTATATGCATGCTGATGCTGAGATGAAGGTCTCTTCTTTAAAACATGGTCATCGCCAGTCTGGTACACACCGGCAGCACAATTGCAAAAGCCACGGTCCCGTTGTAGATGCGCCCAGCCAATGGCCGAAACGAAGAGCATAAGAACGAGCCAAGAAATTAGATTGGTATATATTAGGATATGAAAGGAGCCAACCTCGCTGAAATGCAAAATGCACAATGTGCTCAGCACCAGCGTAGACCAGGCCGAGAGAGATAGAGGGCGAAGCGTCATCATCGACGGAGGAGAACAACAACAATGCATGGGGGAATCAATGGGCTGAATCAGGTGAGGGGAAAGCTAAGGGCAGAAGAAAAAGAAGCACAAACCGACGGAGTGAGTGCAAGATCAAAGAATGATGCACCCTCCGCTGGACCCTGAGCCTCCGGTGGCCTTAACCTCGAGAGCAACCTTGGCCGCTTCGTAAAAACTCTCTCTGATACCGCGGTTCTGGACAGCGGAGCATTCTGTGGCCATTAATGAGCGCTAGGACTTTCTTTGTAAGGTAGGGGAAGAAGTGCAACATACCCAGGTACTTGACAGCACCAATCTCCTTCGCCTTGGCCAGTCCCTGGTCAAATGTAATCGCGTCGGGGTTATCGTTCATTTCCTCGTCCTTGCGCAAATCGCACTTGAGCGCCGTGAGCACCACGCGCACCCCGGGACAGTTCTCGTTGATCTCCGCAATCCATTTCGACCCGACGTTCTCGAACGAGTCGCTGCTGTCGACCTGTCCCACAAATTCAGATCAGTACATGTGACACCCCCTAAAGACAACACGAGGTGGATGAGGGGGGTCGTTGCGCACACTAAAACAGAGCATCAGCACGTGCGTGTCCTCGTAAGACAGCGCGCGCAACCGGTCGAATTCCTCCTGGCCGGCGGTATCCCAGAGCGAGAGCTCCATATGTACATTATCGACGAAGATATCTACGCGCACGAGTATGAGTATGGGTTTCGGTTCGAGGACGAGAACGAGAAGGCAAGTCTACCGTGAACGTAATTCTCTGTGAAAAGCCAATTGTCAGCACACTCGGGTCCAATGCAGAGAAATACGACGCTGCGCGTACCAAACACCGTAGGCTCACTGCCCGCCGCGTAAGAATCCGAGGTTAATAATCCGCCACCATGTGAGTGAGTGTATGGGTATCCTCTTACTAGACCGTAGGGAAAAATCTGGGGCTCTGTCAGCATTAGGTGTCCCGTCTCGACTCGTAGACCCGGAGGAGAGGAGGGAGACTCGGGGATAGGAAGGGAGGAAGGGAGGTGCGCACCCTCTTGTGAACACGTTCAACGCGGAAGTCTTGCCACAGGCACCGTCGCCTCTGTAAAATCGAACTGCTGTCAGCTTCGTCGGGATTACGGGGAGCAGGGCGGGGTGCGTGACTGACAGTAGCACCATCTTGCGCTGGACGACCTTTTGGCGGCCGCACAGCTCCATTGCGCAGGTGGGTGGGAAGAGGACTCGAGAGGAGGAGCAAGAGGGAGAGAATGGAGGGAAGAAAGGGAGATGGGGTGTAAGAATAGAGCCAGTCGAGAAGGAGGAGTGAGGCTGTGGCGGAACACGTTTCAGTGAGAAAGAGATTGGGGGGGAAAGAAGTCGATGACATGCATCGCCCTGATCGGCATCAAGGGCCTAAAATAATCCCTTTGCCGGTCCACTTTCTAAGCCTCGTTTATTTTAGTGATTATGTGGGATTTGTGTGACGGTGCATTTGTTTCTGAACTATAGTCTATGTTTATTATCATTTGCACGCGAGGCAACCGTAGATCTCGTGCTTAACTAATGCACCCAGTGTACCTACTCTAGTGGCCGGGGCTGACACCAGACATTGTAGGCTGGGTGGTCAAATTATATGAGCGACATTGTATACCTATAGTAGGTCGGGTCTGACTGTGTTATTGTTTTGGCAAGATTGACCCTTTCGGTATTCCAGTTGACGAGAGCCAAAGGCGGGGAGCCAAGGCGGAAGCTCCATCACTCCTTCAACTCCCCAACACAGCTCTGTTTTGCCTCCCATCACCCTCTTCCCTCCTTACCAATACCTTTTTTGAGTCTTTTTGAGCGTCTTGATTGCGTTTCTCACCGCCCACCATGTCTGACGACGATGATTTCATGCAAGACTCCGATGAAGAGTAGGTGGTCGCTCTCTTCTCTCTCTCTCTCTCTCTCTCTTGCCAGGCTGACCGTTCGCAATCGCCCAGATATGACTTTGAGTATGAGGACGCTGATGAGGATGAGTCGGGGGATATTGGCATCGAGAATAAATACTACAACGCCAAGCAGATGAAGGTGGATAACCCGGACGAGGCAGTCGACGAATTCCTCGGCATCCCGCCCTTGGAACAGGACAAGAGCGAATGGTACGAACCTATGAGGAGTGTCGCCGTGGTCGATATTGACTTGTGTACAGGGGGTTTAAAGGGATAAAGCAAGCGATCAAGCTGGAATTCAAGCTTGGGCGATATGGCGATGTAAACGACACTTCACTTGGACCTCACGGACGCTCAAGAACTAACCAACTCCTAGGCTGTCGAACACTACCGCGAGCTCCTCACATATGTCAAATCGGCCGTCACGCGCAACTATTCCGAAAAATCCATCAACAATATGCTCGACTACATCGAGAAAGGGTCCGACGATGCAGAGGCATTTCAGTGCATGGAGCAATTCTACTCCCTCACCCTCGACTCGTTCCAGAACACAAACAACGAGCGGCTATGGCTGAAGACCAATATCAAACTATCTCGCCTGTGGCTAGAGCGCAAGGAATACAGCCAGCTGAGCAAGAAAGTGCGCGAGTTGCACCGGGCGTGCCAGCGTGAGGACGGGTCGGACGATCTCAGCAAAGGCACCTATCTCCTGGAGCTCTACGCGCTGGAAATTCAGATGTACGCCGAGACCAAAAATAACAAGCGACTCAAGGCATTGTACCAGCGAGCGTTGCGGGTGCGGTCGGCGGTGCCACATCCCAAGATTATGGGCATCATCCGGGAGTGCGGGGGGAAGATGCATATGAGCGAAGAGAACTGGGAGGAGGCCCAGAGTGACTTTTTCGAGTCCTTCCGAAACTACGACGAGGCCGGGTCCATGCAGCGCATCCAGGTCCTCAAATATCTGGTGTTGACGACCATGCTCATGAAGTCGGATATCAATCCCTTCGACTCGCAAGAGACCAAGCCCTACAAGAACGACCCGCGCATCTCGGCCATGACCGATCTGGTGGACGCCTTCCAGCGGGATGATATCCACGCCTACGAGGCGGTGCTGAGCAAGCACCCGGACGTACTGGCCGACCCCTTTATTGCCGAGAACATTGACGAGGTCAGCCGCAACATGCGTACGAAAGCCGTGCTCAAACTGATCGCGCCCTACACCCGCTTCTCGCTGCAATTTATCTCCAAACACATCAAGATCTCCGTCCCGGAAGTGTTGGACATTCTCAGCTTCTTGATTCTCGACAAGAAACTCAATGCCAAGATCGACCAGGAGAAGGGCACCGTCGTGGTCGAGAGTGCCAGCGACGTGGAGCGGCTCCGCGCGCTGGAGGAGTGGTCGTCCTCGCTGCGCGGGCTGTGGCAAACGACCCTCGATGGCGAGGGATTCCGGGCCGACGAAGGGTCTCATGGGGCCATGTTTCAGGCCGGCCTGGGAGACGAGTCTCCGCGAACACTCAACCCCCGGGCACGCAGGGAATACAGAGGCAAGACCGGGAAGATGGCCGGGATGATATGAAAAGCTCCAAGGGGTTCCTTTTTAAGCGACCGGTCCACTCCACTCCACGTGTCCAGGGTACCTGGTGGCTCAACGTGTTCCGGCCTAGGTGGTTTGTTCTTTGGCGTGCGGCCCTGATTTCATCCGGCCTGCCTCCCCCGACTCCCTAGCACGACCCTCCATCCCCCTCCCTCCGCAGCGCTCGGGATTTGGATTTCACAGGCGAACAGACCCGCTATTTAGAGTTGCTCTGACATAAGACGCTAAATCATGATAAGATGGGATTCGTCATTATTTGTTCGTGATCTCTCGCTCGGTCGTAAGCTGAGATGGGGCGCAAATCGTAAGCCCAGGCCGAGAAAGGCAACCGCTGCGGAGCATGTGAAGCGAGCTTATCACGATCGATCTACATCTGCTCGTCGATGTTGTCTGTACCTATAGCTAGCGCCATAGGAGGTGTTGGTATAGCGGGCTCGGCAATTGCGCCGAAAAGACCACCCGTTAGTGAATAAGTCGACCTGTCACCTACATAATCATCGTCCCACAGCGTCGGGATCGCACGTCCCCCGGTGGCCCGTGGCCGCTGTGCACACAGTCACAACTCTCTTTCAGCACAGCGGAGTCGGGTGATGGGCTTAGTTTCCTTTCTCGCTCGATCAGAGCAGCCAGGGCGCTTGGGGCCCCGATCCGCCGCGATTATTATTAATGGTAGCAATCGTGGTTACTGACAGTAACCCCGCTTCGGGTAAAGGAGAGAAAAGCAATATGAGGATTCCTGGGCTAGTGGGCTGATCCGAGACTATCATCGTGGGACTTCCGGGAGTAGGTCGTAGTACCATCGCAGAGGAATCATGTTGGGTTGTTTGTTGCCGATGTGTTGTCATGGATCGTCCTTTGGTTCATACTTAATTCGCCCTGGCTCCTCTTCCTTCCTTTCCTTCCGTCTTTTCTTTTCTTTCTTTCTTTCTTTTTCCCCCGATCTGCTCCACCGATCTCGTTTGTCCGGATCGGCTAAGAATACACCACCCACTTGAATGCTCTGCCCGTGATTGATTCCAGGTCGGTCGGCAATATCGTCCCCCTCCTCCCCCATCCCATCCCCAACACACCGCGTCATCGCGTCACCAAACACCCTCCCATCATCATTGCGCGGCCGAAACTGAAGGATCTCCTCTCCCCCCCTCCCCCCCTCCATCCGCACTCGGAATCTATCTCCGTGTGTTCTACCGGATGGTTCGTGCCCTCTCCACCATTTCCGTTTCCCTCCTTTTCCCTCCCTGTGGCCCTTAGCCCCCAATCACTATCCTTGGCCACACCCTCCACGGTGATACACCTGCGTGATACCCTCTCTTATTGGCCCGGTTCTTCCTGCAATCTTGATTTGATTCTTCAGCCCATGGTTCATGACCACATGCCCTGCGCGTCCCTCGTCTCTGAAACCTCGCTGACACACTCGGCTCTAGGTCGCCTGGTGCACCGGGTCACTTGCAGCATAGCTCCACGGGGCTCACGTCCCACAGGTTTCCAGATGTCCATTGGCCGTGTGCGCATGTCATATGTATATATAAAGATATACAGACTCGCGGGAAATTCGGCCTAATATCGCTCGCTCTAGCTCTCAAGACGTCGTCAACAACATCCTCATAAACTTTTCCCGTCCCGCGCGCTGCCACCATTTTGTATGCCATGTCCTTGTCGGAACTACCCTGGTCTCCTATCGGTCCTCACCATCCCTTCGTGGATAAACAGCAGGTCGCCAGTCTTTACCGGAACTCTTTCTTTGCGCCCCAGCTCTCTCTTCCTCCTTTTGTCCCTCCGCCTTTCGCCAACATGAATCCCCTCTCGCCGGAGGAGATGGAGCGCTTCCAGAAGTTGTCCAATGAGTTTGAGCCGGATGTCCAGGTATGGAGGTCATGTGTGCACGAAGCGGAAGCTCTCCATCTAACAGACCCGCAGGGACCCCTGGTATCAACCAAGCAGTCCAGCCATGCTATTGCTGTGGAATATGCCAATGCAGACCCCACACTGGCAACAAAGACAGGTGTATGTCTCGTCTGTCATCATCGAAGCGAACGTTGCTAATTACTCTAGACCCTTGCGGTGACGCACCCGATGACTCGGATCATGAAGGGAGATGGCAACTGCGGCTGGAGAGGTTTGTGCGTGAGCCTCTGGTATGAAAACTACTAACCCCTCATCCAGCGGTTGCGTTTGGCTATTTTGAAATGCTCTTCGCTCTGCGTGATCCATCGCGCGTACAACGTGAGCTAGCCCGGATCAAGTCGCTCAACACTCTCATGGACCAGGTCGGGCAGGAGGAACACCTTTATGAGATCTTTGTCGATGCCACCGAGGATATTTTCGCCCAGATCTCTGCCGCCATCCAAAACGGCACCCCGGATGAGTCTTTCCTTGTTGATGCGTTTAACGAAGAGTACAGCTCGAACTCTGTGATCACACACTTCCGAGTAGGTGCCCTCCCTTTCTAATTACTCCTTCAGTTCTGAAGATCGATATAGCTCTTGACCAGCGCTTGGATGAAACTCAATCCGCATCGGTATCAGGCTTTCCTGCCTCTACCGCTGGATCAGTACTGCGCAACCCAGGTCGAGACAGTGCGGACGGAGATTGACGAAGTCGGATTGCAAGCCCTGGTGGATTGTGTTATTGAAGGAGCGGGACTCGGAGTCGAGATCCTCTATCTGGATCGGAGTGAGGGTGAGGCTGTAACGCCACACCAGCTATCGCCCAACAGGCCCAACATAGCGACGATTCGTTTGCTATATCGACCGTAAGCGTCACCTTGCGACTAGACGGCAGAAGCTAACTTCAATACCAGAGGCCACTATGACCTCCTCTACCGAGCCGAACCTACTGTGAATATGGCACCCGTGGTCAACTACCAATACGCAATGACTTCTAACTACTCCCCCTGGGAACAAGGGGCTCTCTCCTTTGACGTCAACCCCCACTTGATGTCCATCCCCAATCTAATGGCGGACCCGTCCTACGGGATGGCCCCGTCGCCCATCATGTCCCCGGTGTCTCCAACACCCGCACAACAATCAACCAGCCCCTTCCGAGTCTCTTCTCCGCAGGACATGTTTCACTCCCCGGTGCCCAGCCATGCTCCCGTTCCATCAACCATCCCGATCTCCTCGCCTCCGCCACCGATGACCTCCCTGCCGAGTCGGTCGTCGGACGGACCGCAGATTCGCTTGAATCCGTTGGTCATGAAGCCCAATCTGAGCCGTTCGTTGCCCATTACTACGCCTTTTAAAAAGTGAGTCTCCTCCCTTATTCTCGTTGATCAATCTTGTTGATCCGTTCTACGTATAGTTCGCCATACAATCAAGCCCATTTCCAGAATTCGGATTTCGAACCTATTCACTGGGAACCGAGCGACTCTCGAAGATGATAACTACTGTGACATGTCATGCACGACGACGAAATGACCATCCCTAACTAAAAGAGGAAAGGAAGAAAGACGACTCTCGGTATGACTTTCCTGTTGTCCAGTTGAAGTTGCCTCATTGTCTCTCTCTCTCTCCTTTGACGTTTTTCTTCTTTTCTTTTCTTTCCATGATTCTCTTTTTCCTTTCCTTTCTTCCAGCTACAGTACATCATGATTCTTAGCGTGGTGCAGCGCGTTGCATGGTTCGAGCGTTTGCCTTCTTATTTCCTCGAAAGAGCCAGATTGTGCCTTTTCATGTTCTTTTCTTCCGGATTTATTCAGTTCCTTTTTCAGTGTCTGGTTGCTGGGTGAGGTGGAGGAACGAATGGGCAAATGGATAAACCCAGTGGATTAAAAGCGAGATTCTTTCTTACTACTTTCTCTTACGCCGTAATGATGGTGAGGGTAAACGTGCCGCCTCGAGTAGCGATCGGCTCCGAGATTCCATGATGAGCCGCTCCCTAAGTAGACATCTGTCTTCGTTTGTATCGGAACCACTGGCCCCGGTCACGACGATCACCAGCGGGATTCTCTCTAGTGCCCGTGAAAGCGACTAGCTCGATCATTATGTACTTGCCGTCAATGCCCAGAGTAGCAGAAGCTAGATCTCCAATGTCGATATCCATCGCTTGCAGACCGCTTGATACAACGTCAAGATCGCCTCCAACCCTTCCGGCGGCTCGTTCTGATTGAGATGTCCCCAGCGATCCTCAATAAGCTGCATCATCGCTCGTATATTGTAGGAGCATGAAAGTGGAAGTGAATCGATACGGCCGGGCACAAAGCGCTCTAGATGGTCGTGGGCCACCTCCACCATCATCCTGGCTAGCGTGTCCAATGCAGCGTGCGAATAATCTTGCATTTCTGTTTGGGGGGAGCTTGTCGCAACGTTTCGATTCAAAGTGTATTGGTGGAGCCGAACAAGAGACCTGATATACGTGAGACTTATCCTTGTCCTGAAGCTGTGATGTGGGAAACCACTGTATGGATTATCGAAAACGCACCGGATCACAATTCCATTGGCTCCGCATCTATGCCCTTCCGCGGAGTGATTCATCAATGTACTCAGGAAGTCGCGGAGCTTCTCATCCAGCTTTCTGATATCAGTGAATTTCACCTGATTCGTGCTGGTGGTGAGCTGTTCAACTTGGGCTAGCAAGTAGATAGCTTGAGCCTGGCGCCCAAAGCCACTCACGTTCCTTGAGTGTATATCACTGACTAAAGGGGCATGCCCGGAACCCTGAAATGGGCGTGGTGATGAAGGATTGTCCCAGATCAGATCAGATGGCAACTCGGTTTTCTGATCAGGCAAATGCAATGCTGGTCGTAGGTCTTCGGATGGGCATTCGTATAAAATGAGCCTTTGTAAATGTCAGCTCTTACTTCGCATCTAAAATCCGTTCCATATAACTTAGAGTAAACGCACCTTTCTAAAACGATCATGCCCCAATAGATATTTCGGCCTTCAAGCACCTGATGGTCCAAGTCGGATTTACAGGTAGATGGCTCTTTTTGGATCTTTCCATGCTGAATTCCAAGGATTGACGCCATTCCGGCGCACGTTCCAATTGAAACGTACGCCGCATGAGGCTTGCCACACGCGTATTCAAACGATGCCAGCAGAAGCCCCGTTTGAAGAAGACGCGTTGAGGCATGGACCGTAGCCTGCGTCCGGGCCATGAGCGTCTTCAACTCTAGATATAGATCCCGTGGGGACACAATTTGGGGTGTGTTGTCATCGGCAGGTTGTAATGTGACCAAATACATGGCGAGCACCAACAGCGAAAAGTCCACCGGAGGGTAGCTATCCTGATGTGTTGAATTGATTTCATTGAGTAATTTTGGAGAAACAACCGGAAGCCAGCGGTGAAAGTTTTGAAAGTACTGGTCACAGACCGTCGCGAAGGACTGCTCGGTGAGGTGAAAGACGTGCAAGACCTGGAGATGGAGCGCACAGTCAAGCGCCAGTGGTGGGTCAGATGGCGAGGAATGCAGGAAAGAATTGGATGAGAGGGAGAAGATTGTAGCTGCTCCGGTCGCCCATGGCGATTTCTCAATGGAGGGCATGTTTTTGGATGCATCTTCATAGAGACACAGTAATCCACGCTGGGTACAATATCCGCAGCGAGGAAGAGCTTTGTCACAGCTTTTCTTGCGGGTCTTGCAGGTTTTGCATACTCGCAATGCCCGCTCCATTTTCAGGATCTCACGAGCGCCGAGGGATTGACCGTTGGGTAATGCTTACCCAATGGAGTTCTCGATGTGCGGCTCAGCTAATCTGATAGTGAACTGGCGGCCGCCAATCGACGGCGATCCTCTGAGGATCATCCAAGGCCCTCCAAGGGTCCTCCAATAATTAGATAGAAGTACTCTGACAACCATTCCAGCCAGAAGAATAGACCCAGAAGAATAGAAATGTTTGTCGGCCGCCGCTAGCAAAGGGTTTTAAACGAAAGCGACGAAGCCCCCCCACAAGTCGAAGCCCCCAGTCAAGTGGGGCCAGCGGCCGCCACTAAACCGTTCGCGGGTTAGCGCTTGAATGTAGTTGATGCGAGATGGTCATCGGTGGTCGGTATAAAGGAGATCCCACTTCTCGTAGTCGATGTTTGTGAACAAATATCAGAAATCTCCGATATAGAATCCCTTTATGTGACAATGAACTCTTCACGTCAAGAGCTCGAATCCAATATGACAGCCCAATCCCCGACGGGCAAAGAATCAAAGGATGCGACTCTAGATTCATTCAAGGCCAAATTCGAAGAAGATGACCCTGATAACCCCAAAAACTTTAGCGCAGTCAAAAAAGTCTGGATTGTTTTCCAGATGAGCCTGCTTGCCATGGTCGGCGCTCTGGGCTCATCGATTATCTCTCCAGGCGAGTCGGAGATTGCCGAATACACGAATGTGAGCAAAGAGGTCACGGCTCTCACGGTGGCCTTATTTGTCTTAGGTGAGCTGTAACCTAATACATGATATTGTTAAAGAGCTTCTACTAATAAAAATTTCCCAGGCTGGGCGTTTGGCCCGATGATATGGGCCCCGATCAGCGAGGTCTATGGCCGGCGCATAGGAATGCTACCCGCGATATTCGTTCTTGGCCTCTTCAGCATTGGCACTGCAACAAGCAAAAATGCCGAGAGTATTTTTCTCACGCGTTTTTTTGGAGGCATCTTTGCTTCGGCGCCAATCAGCAACGTGCCCGCCGCCCTGGGTGATCTCTTTACCCCGGAGACTCGGGGAAATGCCATGACCTTTGTGGCTTTGTGTATCTCGGGTGGTCCGACAATTGGGCCCATCATTGGTTCTGCCTTTTCGGTAAATCCTAGTCTGGGGTGGCGCTGTAATCCTCTTCCTGAAATTTCTGCCCTGTCGAGTCTCCGAGCTGACCATGTTTCACAGGGACAGAATACTTTGAGAGCATTCTCGCATTCTTTCTCTTCGTGCTTTGTGCCTTCTGTTTGCCAGAGACGTATGCCCCTTCTCTGTTGAAGGGCAAGGCACGAACACTTCGCAAGACAACGGGCGATCAGCGATACTGGCATCCGCACGAGAAGGTGAAAATTGACATTCACAATGCTTTCACTAAGCATCTTCTTCGTCCATTGCGGTGAGTTTGATCAGTCAAGTTTTAAATTCGAGGAGCTGATTTAAATTCCCCAAGACTGTTGATTACTGAGCCCATGGTCACCTATTTGGCCCTCTATGCTTCCTTTACCTACAGCCTTATCTACCTGATACTCGAAGTATTCCCAATTGTCTTCCAAGAACACCGACACTGGGGCTTGATAGTTTCGACGCTTCCATTTCTGGCGATCTTAATTGGGATTCAATGCGCTGTGTTCATCAACTTTGCCAATCAGCCCCGTTACAAACGAGCCGTAAAAGCGAATGTTGGCAAAGCTGTGCCTGAAGCACGTCTTCCACCAATCATCGTTGGGGGGACTTTGTTATCAGCAGGTCTCTTCTGGTTTGGATGGACTGCGGCTCCAACATATCACTGGGCGTTGCCTGTTGCTGCAGCAGGTGAGTTTATCACCGTGGAATATGACGATTGATCCAGGTACTTTGATTGACAACTAGGAACAGGTTTCATCGGCGCTGGCTTTAACGTTGTGTTTCAACAATGCCTTAACTACCTGGTCGATACTTATGGCGTCTATGCCGCCAGTGCGGTATCTGCGAACACGATTTTGCGCTCGATTCTTGCGTGCGCAATGCCTCTTGCTGCCCGGCCCATGTTTGAGAATCTGGGCGTTGGGCCCGCATCCAGTCTGCTTGGCGGCATTTCCTGCTTAGCATTGCCAGTGCCATTTCTGTTCATGAAATACGGCCCTGCATTAAGGAAAAAGTCACGGTTCGTGGCGGGCGAGGCGTAGCTGCGCCCTCGTGCAAGACTCACTGAGTGTCAATATGATTGGGCGTAGGTCAGAACCGGTGTGACTGGTTACAGTGTTGCCAGGGTGGTTTAGGAGTCAAGAAAGAATAACATAGGATAGACAGTCGTCGATCACGCATCTGCAACTTTGTTCGCTTCGCAGCGCAGACTGATTATGGGGTATTCTTCTCCACCCTTGAAGCCTGGCTCTGACAATATTTCTTTTTCAACGGTTTCGTTGTTACATGATTGCACAATTTGAGAAGTAGAAGGATTTAATATTTTTAGCATAATGAAACATAGACCATTAGCTGGTCCAATCGCATTGCGGATTTTCTCTTTAATTTTCTGGAATTACCTCTGGTGGTGCTGTAGATTGATTTTCCACATGCCCCTCACGCAATTTGAACACGGCGTTAGGACAACGATCGCTTAATATCGGAACTGAAGCCACGAGGCTGGGCCGGCTGGGGGAGGATGAAGGTATCCGCGATAAGATTCGAAGAAGAGTTCGAACCGTCACGAGGCTTCCGGCCGTGATGCCGAGGCTGGCTTCTAGGTTCGACCATATGGAAATCTGGGTGGTGGCGTCTGAGTCTCTGTTAGAAACAGTATGGCGGGATATGCACTCCCAATATGCCGAATTATTTCATTTACAATGGCCCAAATTGCCCGATTGCCCATGGGAGTTTGCTTCCTGTTAGTGAATGGTCGACTGATTTCATGTTTGAAATGGTGCCGAAAGATGGCGACAGAAGACATCAGGTGAGTGCAGGTCGTTGCGAACATCAGGGAATATTCAACATGCTAATAGATTCGAAGAACTGTCGAGGTTGATTCGGAAGCAACTGATGACTATAATGTTTACTCCATTGAGTTTCTCAAGAGAACGGTACCGTTCAAAAATTCTCAGGTTGATGGAAGGATAACCGCGATGTATGCTGGGAATACACTGCACTACAAGGAGGTCATTGAAAGTTTCAGGGCGGAAGATTTCAGAGTTGCATATAATACGTCCAACCGATTTCGTTTTATGGGCAACGGGTTCACACTAAGAGATGAGAGAGGTGAGGGTCTTGCGTATTATCTAAAAAAATGATCCCAGCAACGCTCCCATGCAGAATACTTGCTCCAAGCAACCGTAACCGGTGGAGAATGTAGTTCATCCCAGCTACTTGCTCAGACTCTATTTCAAAAGATCAGCTTTCCTGCCCCAAACCGTTCAAGATAAATATGACCATACAGGCTACTTTTTCCCCTATAATTCCAGTGGCTTCAGCCATGTGATAATACCTATTCATTAAGAATTCCTGGGTGAGTTGGGCACCCAAGCGAGCGGGTCAGTCCGAAACACCATAGTAAATGCGATATTTTACAACTTAATATCCCTATCGCTAAAGCGGAAGCGGGCATCTAACCGACCTATGTACGTCTCCAGACTCGGATTATGAAACATTGAATCATTTTTGGTATACTCTCCCGAATGACCATTCATTTTCGTTCTGCCGAATGGCGACAGCTGCTTAAGGTAGACGATATCTTTCGCCATTCAAAATTCTAGCAAGTCACGATCGCCGTTTTCACTGCTACGTGCTAATACCGTATGATCGTGCAAGATGAGATGGAAAATTATGGCGAGTCAGTATTGGAAAGACATGTGGAGAAGTAATTTAAAGTGCAAGCTCCCCGCAGAACGATTTCCCTTTCACCCCACTCCTACGCATATTCATACGTAGTCACGGGTCTTAGCGTGTTTGTAAGTTGTATGTCAGAGTGGAATTCCCACTAGTAATTTGCTGGGATCCATCTGCCGCATCCTGATCACCTGGTCTAAACCGTGAATCCAGGCGTCCAGTGCAATTTCCACATTCCGGCAGTTTTTCTGCTTTCTGCCCCTGTAAGATCCAGGCATAATAGCTAGACAGAATACCATCGTTTTTCATCATTGCCAAATCTGATTATCTGGTAGAATTACTAGCGAATACGCTTATTTTGCATTTCCACAGTTTTTAACCCAACTTGGGGCCCCGGACCTGGTACTAGGTTACCCATTCCAACCAGGACCTAGGGTTGGGTCAAGGAATCCGACCCCAAACCCAACCCATTCCGGGTTAGATTGGGTTTTTCGGAAGCCTAACTAAGCCTCGAGAAGCTTCATCCCAGCCTTGACATACAGCGCTGAGGCCGTCCAGATGCCCACGCAAAACGCACCAGAGCGCAACAGCGACGTGCGGTAGCTATGCTGCACCCAGATATAGACGCCAACATAGACGACGCGGCTGGCAATATACGTAAATGACAGTAGGTTCAGCGTGCGCGCCTCGAGGCCCGCGTAGTTGGCCGCCACGATGCTCGCCGCGTAGAAGCCTAGCGTCTCAAAGCCGTTGGCCGCTGCGGCCTCGGCACGGAGGATGCGGCCCTTGAGCTATAGGATGTGACTCAGTATACGAGAAGAAGCTAAGAGGAGGTGATATAGATTAATTGGACTTACAGCTGAGTCGATGGTCTGGGTGGAGCGCACTATGTCGCAGAAGGTGCGCGGGTTGAGGTTATCGTATAGTCCGTTGAAGAGGCCGCCGGCCATGAGGGCGGCGCACACGTGCGAGCCATGGGCGAGCCACCAGGCTAAGGGTACCTATAGAAGAAGTCAGTGAATTAGATAAACTGGCTTAGGTAACGTGCGATGCACGGTACGATATGTATAGCATACCGTGTATAGGGAGTAGTTCTTAGAAAGATCTAGGTCGAAGAAAAAACTCATAGTAGCGGTCTCGGTGAAGCAGTAGTGTTAAAAGGCCGGTAGAAGTCCAATATAATGACGTAGCATTGATCGAACATGCTAGTCTCTCGAAATCGGGAGCCTCGGCACTTATTTATTGTCAGAAGTAGTCCTTAATACCCCTCGGTTGGTTGTTTTACGGATTCGGGCAATAGAGGCTCGTAGGAAGTCTTTGAGTGCGACTCAGTATATTTCTAAGACTGCTCGCTGGCCCCTGGAACCTAGGTGCCAGCGAGGTATTTATGTATAGGCCATTTACCCCGCTCATCTATGCGTTTCCTACGTGTGATCGGGGTCCCAGCTGAGAGTACCCAGGAATTCGCTGAGAGTCCCCTGCTTATTCATACCTGCAATACCTGCCTCCTCTTGTACTCCTATTTCCCACCAATTTAGGAGTTTAGGCTTAGGGATTTAGGGACTTAGGGAGGTTTAGGGAGGTTTAGGCTTGTTTTTTGGAAAAATTAGGGTGATTCAGGGAAGTTTTACGGTCTCTGGGTACGCTCAACTTTGGAGGCTTTTGAAGGGCCAGGGTACGCTCAGCTAATTCCTGGGTACGCTCAGCTGGGTGCCCCGTGTGATCAGTGCGCAGCGGTGAGGCAGTATATATACCTTAGAGATCAGGCACGCAAGCGCAGTATAACGTCACAGTACAGTTGTCCTCACATATATGCCCGTCGCCGGTTTTTTCGCACTAAGGACATCGTAGCGACGGACTAACGGACTTCTAACCCCCTAAGACGGTACCTCCAGAGCTACGAGACATAGAATAAAGCTTCAACTCGATCCTATTTGTTGAGAAGCCGAGTAAGCCTCGGAAGCTTACTCGGCCTCCTTATTGATAGCCTCGGACTTGGTGCTGGTTAGGTTCGGGCACTAGGGTTGGCAGGTTTGGCATGTTTGGAGGGTTGCTCCGAGGGCGGAGTCTATTCACGCTAGGAGCGGAAAGCAAGTCCATCGCAACCCTCTGCTCACCTAGTGTGCATTGTACTAGAATCGATGACTCGGCATCCATAGTTATGAGACCATAATCTACTATGATAGACTAGGTCCCACCTAATTAAATCACCCCAATGGGATAGAGCGGGTCGCTAGAGGAGAGCAAGGTGAGCGAAGGGTGCGTAACATTTTCTAGATCATGGAATGAGAAGTAATTCGTCAATTACTTCTTCGTTACGCTCAGCATAAGCCTCCTTCCTTTGGGCGCAATGTTGAACCGGTCTTCCATATCCATTTCCCACTCCTCCATTTCGTCTCCCACTTTTAACACAATCCCTGATCGCATAATCGCCTCAACTGCAAGGTACAGTTCATCCCATGCCAAATTCTGACCAATGCAGTTCCTCCTTCCAACACTAAAAGGTGTCAAACACTGCTCCATCTCCGGTGAGCTTTCAAGCCATCGTTCAGGATAAAATCGGTCGGGGTCAGCAAAGACGCGTTGGTCACGATGGTGGACATAATTTTGCATTCCGACCACTGTATCGGCAGGGAGGACGTGATTTCCAACTTGAACAGGCTTTTTCAAAACCCTCGGAAGCGTGGATATAATTGTTGGGTATAATCGAAAAGTTTCTTTGATTACGGCGTTGACGTATGGGCTTTTTCTCAAGGAAATAATGTTGTTTTCAGGGAGGTCTGCTACCTCATTGCGAAGCGTTCTCTGAGCCTCTTCGTTGATAGGACAGGATAAAGCGTACAAAAGATATGTGAGCGTGGTGGAAGTTGTTCCACTTCCTGCGAACATGACGCCCATGCCTTCTTCGAGAATTTCTTCGTAGTCCAATTTCCGCCTTAAGAAGCTGTCTGTCCCAGTGAGAAGAGGCGTGAGTAAATACTTCTCATGGTCCACTCTGTCTTGTGCCGACTTCAGCAAGTGGTCTACCATGCGTCGAGAGACCGACTCCCAATAGGCGTGCTGTCGATAACATTCTCCAACTGGACCGGGTACTTTTACCCCAAGCCCGGTGCTTCGCAGAAAAGGCAGTACGCTATTGAGAATAAGGGTCTTCGCGCTACCATCCATAGCTTTCAACAGTGTTGGGCTATGCACGATTGGGGGGTTTGAATCAAGATCTATTGCAAACGCGGCCTGACAGATTACTTCCAAGCTGTAAAGCCCACAGAGCTCGAATGCGTCCACAGTTTTCAGAGGAGACTGTGCAGCCCCTGCAATGAGGCGCTCAACGAGGCAATTGGCTCTTTGCCGGATCAGCGGGTTTAGAAGCGTGATGGATTGAGTTGAATATGGAGCTGCGCTGAGCTTTCTTCTTGCCTGGTGCTGAATGGGGTCTCTGCATCCGCGATATGAGCCGTCAACGCCCTCACACAGAACAAAATAAAGGGAGCAGACTCTTACACTAATTGGAAGATATTATTATGTCCAACAAACGTAGCAGCGTCATAGAAGCGAGGATCCTTTGTGATAGAGTGTGATTCACTGTATATAGACCGGTAATACTTGAAATCGGCAATGGAAACTTCATTTGGGCCGATGCGGACAATGTCGCCACATTTCTGGTGCAATTTGAACAACTCCTGATAAAGCAGATAAGATTATCAAAGAAACAAACCATCGCTCACAAAAATAGCCCTACCTGTGCACGTTTTCCTTGAAGCGATGTGAGAGCGATTCTACTGTCCGTGAACTTAGACTCAAAGTTACCTGGGAGGCTTCTTAGACCTCCCCAAAAAATGCGCTGCAGCGCCTAATCATGTGCCTGTTAGTTCATGATTCAAAGTCTCGCGCTGTTTTGCTCAAATCTTACCCTGCCAACTATGTAGGCTATAAAGGACGCTAAAAGATAAAGAACCATTGATATACCGGCGGGCATGGTGGCACGCGCTGCGAAAAGGGCCATGATGATGATCGTTCAGTGTTGGTAAATTGAATCAAGTCTCTAGTGTCTTCTTTTGGGTTTATAATGAACCATGCGCTGCAGTGCCTTGTGTAGCTGTATGTAAATATAAGCTTGGGCGCGGTGGCTGTGGTGGGGCCGGCGTTTCATGGTTTCCACGGTGGGTTACAAATTATCCACATTTTGAAGTCAAACAGCCAAAGAGCATAGAGATCGGAGGAAGTTCTGGATCCCTAATTTCGGAATGTGGGGAAGCAAGAGTCGATTCCGAACGGCATTAAGCTGATGGCGCTGGGGCCCGAACGATCTTTGACTCGTTGAATCAGACCCCCGCCAGTTTCTCGGCAGCTGCCATAATCTTATTCTGTCGGAAGTAATTGCAATCCCTCGAATTGTATCGTGGTATCCGTTGAAGATTACTTTAAGCTGAGATACACGCAGTCCTACCGGTTTATACCGGACCTATTCTACTTCACATTTGTCCTTTTAGACGTCGTCGAGGTCTAGGGTTGGCGGTTAAGGGAAGAAGACACCCTTTAGGACGCCGACATTGGCTTAGTCAGTGTCCGCAAGACCACCGTCTAGTTTCTTTACCGGTGGGACAATGCTCCCGGACGTCGCTTCAGCGCGGTTTCTTGCCCACTTGCCGACAGTCGTCGGCTGTTCACCCCGCAAGAAAACATGTGCTCCGCATTTGCCCACCAGCCTCATAAACTTATATTTGGTGCTGACTGTTTTACTGGTAAATTTCCTTTATATATAACAGGTGCACTGAACTCAGGGAGGAAAAGAGTATGAATATTTTAAAATACAAGTGACTTTGTTAGCAGTTTCTCACAAGGCCCACAGTCTGTCAACTGTTGACCATTGGCCAAAATGACGACCTCCACTGCCAATACTAACAACTTTCAAAGCTCCCAATCTCCCCTTCAGGATGCAGAACTACGTATCCACGTACAAACAATTCTGGTTGTCATGGTATGAACTTAAGATATTCTCTTTTCCCATTTGAGGGATTTAATAGCATCTTGTAACAGATAATCAGGCCATCAATTTCATCTACTTTGCTCAGTTGATGGGCATTGTCGGAGCTGGCCTCCTCGCTCAGCCGATCTCACAGCTCTTCGGAGCGAGCAATCTAAGCGTCTGGCTCAGTTCCATCCTCACCATTGCAACGTCGGTTTTAACTCCGCCGGTCAGCCTGGCCGCTGACTATTGGGGCCGTAAGTGGTTTGTGGTAATTTTAATGGCCTGCGGGTTTGCTGGCCCAATAATTATTGCAAGGGCAACATCAATGGGTATCATCATTGCGGGGTTCAGCATCTTGGGCTTATCTTACGGAAATCAGTCCCTGCTCTTCGCCATTGTTTCAGAGGTGTTGCCACGACGATATCGACCTCTTGGACAAGCCTCAGTAAATCTGACTGCGGGAATAGGAGCAGTAATTGGCTTGCTAATGGGTGGCGCGTTGCTCCGATACAGTGAACTAGAAAACTACCGGGTCTTCTGGTATGTTGTTGGCGCAATATCCCTGGTGTCTGCAATCCTTTGTGGTTTCTTTTACAACCCGCCCCCTCGAAAGCTCGAGATATCTTTAACCCTGGGCGAGAAACTACAGCGACTAGATTGGGTCGGCTTTGCTACCTTCTCACCTGGGCTTACTTTATTCTGCGTTGGCTTGGCGTGGTCCCAGAATCCGTATCAGTGGGGGAATGTTCATATTCTTGCACCTTTCATTATCGGAGTGATCCTGCTCGTTGCTTTTTTGGTCTATGAATGGCGCTTGAAGCGTGACGGGATGCTTCACCACGATCTTTTCAAAAGCCGAAACTTCCCCCTCTCTCTCGCCGCAGTCTTTGCCGAAGGTCTCTCCTTCTTCACCTGCAACAACTACTTACCATTCCAGGTTAGTCTATTCACCGGCGGCACACTCTGGACAACTGGGCTACATTTCGCTGTGGTGTTCTTTGGATCTATGGCCTTTGCACTCATCGCCGGAATATATTCATCTAAGAGAAAAGTGATTCGAAGTCCTCTCTTAGCCGGCTTCTTAAGCCTGTTACTCTTCAATATCCTCATGGCAACAGTCACATCTCACTCTCCTTTAACGGTTCTTTGGGGCTATCCCGTGTTTGCCGGGGCCGGACTTGGGATTATCTTGCCAATCATTATGGTCGCTGCGCAGCTTGATACGCCACCTGAGCTGATCTCTACCACATCTGGCCTTATGACGGCCGTTAGATCTCTTGGCGCTTCCATTGGCTTGGCTATCAACAATGCAATCATCAACAGCACTCTTTCAAAAAATTTGGTGCCCAAGGTCGCTGCCGCCACTCTACCATTGGGGCTGCCCCAGGCGTCTCTCCCTGCACTCATAACTGCCCTTTTAGCCGATAACTCGAGTGCGTTGCAATCCATCCCCGGCGTTACTCCAGCTGTGGCCATCGCAGCGCTCGCAGCGCTCAAAGACGCGTACGGCGTTGCATTCCGGAATGCCTGGATCACAGCCGCGTGTTTTGTTCTTGTGGCAGTCATCGGTACGTCCTCGCATGAGATGAGCAAATTCAAAATAAACATGAAACAGAAAGCTTACGAATACACTTCCAGCTATCTTGTTCCTAGTTGATCCGACTGAAGAGTTCAACAGCCGTATCGATGCACCTGCCGAAGTTGATCTGGTTCATATTCAAGCCGAAATGGATGCAGAGCCGGACCATGATAAGGCAGCCACGCACCTCGAACATATTGCCTCTTAAAAATTGGAACATATATGGCTGTATTGCATTTCAACAAACAAGGGCAAGATGGACAGAATATGTCCATCTTGCTATCCGCAATAAAGACTCATGTCCTTTTCGATCGCTCTTTAGTGTGCGTTATATGTAATCATGCAACACGTCCCGTCCAACGCTCGCAATACATCTTCTATATAATGTAAACTTGAATCTCACATTAATGAGAGTCGTGAGTCAAAGCTAGCCCGAGCTCTGTGTAACCGAACCCTGCAAACCGTGCGGGAGTACTTATCTTAGGCCAGAACACTAGGATATCAGACTGTATTATTTAGTATCGAGCAGTCCATGCTAGATCATTGGATGTTCCAGCTGCCTGCCATCTGAGTGGCAAAATTTGGAAATTTGGAATACCAAGCATCAGAGGGAAAAGACGAGTACTATTAATGTTGACTATGTGACAATTGACAAGGTCAAGGTTTCATTCGTCAAGGTCCTTCATAGGTGAAATACCGTCGCTGAGGGCGAAATACTGGCCACTGTTATATGTCACTTTAATACGTTGCATGAAAGGACATCTATCAGCTGCTAGATTCTGGGGATAGCTTAATCTCTCCCGTTGCAGCATCTATCAATTCCACGGAATAACCATGTTTTCCCATAGCCTCCACAGCATCCAGTGTTATCTTATAACTCCAATAATAGTCGGACTTGGCCTGTGTAGTCTGAAAGTTGATCTCTTTTGATGCTGTCGGCTTCGGTGCCGCTTCCCTAGTGTACTTGATGATTTTATTTACTCTCTGTGCACGTAGCTCGTCATAAATCTTCAGGCGTTGGGCGACATCGCTTTGGGCAGCTCCTTTGAGAACCACGCAAAGGGATTCTGCATCTTCGATCGCTTGGCAAGCTCCCTGCCCTTGATCTGTTCTTGTCTATCAGAGAAGTATGAGAATGAAAAGAAAGGTGACCTTACGTGGGCCCATAGCATGTGCAGCGTCTCCAACCAGAGCAAACTCGCCCTTCGCCAGCGCTGGTAAAGGCTTACGATCACGCAGCTGCCAGACTCCAGTATCCGATGCCATTGCAAGCGCCGTGGTAACTGATGGATGGAAATCTGCGAAGACACTCACCATTTCTTCCACCCCTACTTTATTATTCCACTGAATATGTCTTTCGGTTGTGTCTGGGAAAATGCACACAAAGTTGATGTAGTCCCAGCTAGAGCAGGGATAAGCAACGATGCGGCGATCTGGGCCAATAATCATCACGACCTTCGCTGAATCGATGAAAACTCTCATATTAGGGTCATTTCTCAGGCGGTCACTTGGAACCATGCACCGGTAGGCTGAGAGACCTTGGGTTTCCGTCTGGAGTTTGCCGAATACCGAGTTGCCTGATGCCGACCTTATCCCATCAGCGCCGATAATGACGTCTCCTTGAAAGGTTCGACCATCTTTTACGTATACTTTACGGCTTTCCAGATCGACTCGCTCAACCTGGGTATCCAGCTCAAGAATCGGTGTCGTGCCAATACCATTCGTCGAAAGAGCGGCACGTTTCAACTCTCCATGGACATCCTTACGAGAGAAATACCACCAAGGCTGGCCGTACTTCTTCGTGACGACTTCCATCTGATATTCCAATAGCACTGAGAGGTTTTGCCAATGCAACTCCTGAAACTTCGCTCCGGTAATCAGCACAAATCAGGGAGTTGAGGGGGGATGTATCTACCTTGTTGGCCTCGACATACCTCGCTCGCACATGGTCAAATCCGGCTCTTGCCAGACTTGACCTCAGGAGCCTGGTTGCGTTCATAGAGAGTGTGATAGCAGCGCCTATCTCCTCGTTCAATTTTGAACTCTCAAGAACTATAACATCATGGTCTTCTCTCAGCAGTAGAGCCGTGGCAAACCCTGCAATACCGCCGCCACATACGATGATCCTTAAGCGGCTATTTTCTTCCTGAGAGAACGAATTTTGAAGCATTGTCATGAAGCAATTTTGTTTTGATTGATCCTAGATCAAACATACATGAGTTTTCCTTCAGTTAGCTGTCTCAGCATCTGTATTTCTCACTGTTAAGTATTTTAGCGCGATCAGGAAGCTGGGAGGTTGCCTTCATTGAGGTCAGGCGATTGTTTCAAATAGGCCTTCGGCGCGGCATTGGTCGGCAACCGCCCATCAGACGGTGCTTCGGAATGTGGAGGCCAACGGAAGGTGGACGACGGGGCCGAAGGTAGTAGGTTGGGTTGATTCGGAACCCACGCAAGCCGTAGCCACATATGAGACAAACCGATCGTAGTGAACAAAGGAATAAACTTGAACGTCGAATTCAATCATCATCCAGTTTGGTTGAAATAACGGTAAATTAAACTAATTGTTCTATAATCATAATAAATCACACCATGGACATTGATTGTTTTTTTTCAGGAACTCAAGACACTCCATAACCAGCCGCATCTTTCGCCATATCTAGCTATTACATTCAAGATGCTTTTTTCAATGGATCCGGCAACCTGGCGGTCAGAAAACTCGCAGATAACTGTCTCTCAGGCCGCTTCTTGTCTCATTGTCGTGCTTCTCGCCTACAAAGCCGTATTATCGTTCTGCCACATTTTCTATAATTTCTTTCTGAGCCCTCTTCGCAAATTCCCTGGCCCAAGGATCGCGGCTTTGACAGAATTGTGGGAAATTTTTCATATAATCAAGTGTGCGTGTCCCAATCAATATGCACATACATATAATTGTAACTAACTTTGTGGAAGGCGATCGATTTTATGCCATTCAGACTTTACATGAAAAGCACGGTGATGTAGTCCGGATTGGACCCAAGCAGCTTTCAATCGCCTCGCCACGTGTGTTTCATCACGTTTTTGTGACCAAGTGCGGTAGCTTCCGGAAATCCGACTTCTACGCCAGCATTCAGCCCGGACTCGGCCCCAAATATGCTGGTCTTTTCAATGAAGTTGATCATTCCCGCGCCATGGCAGAGCGAAGAGATTTACAACCTCTTTTCTCGCCAGCAAATCTACGGCTCTATGAAGAAAGGTATGATGTGCAGCTGGATAAACTCATTGAGGTAATGAAGCAGCGCAAGAAGATCGACCTCTTTCAATACTTGTATAGTTTACCCTTCTCCATTTGCCTCTGTCTGTTTATTGATTGGACATTAGCAAATTCCTGCTACTGGATGTTATCGGAGATCTTGCCTTTAATCAGTCGTTTAACCAATTAGAGACAGGCGAAGAGCATCAATACGTGATTGATTTCAACAATGCCTTTATGTTGATTGGTCTAGTAAGTGCTGGCTAGTATAGCCTGCTTGCAATAGCAATCTAACGCGAGTTAGCAAAACACATTTGCAACGATCATTCCTTTGATCCCCTACTTACCCTTCAAGAAGCTGAAGGACGCTTACTTCGGACTGCAAAGAGTATTCGCGTATGCCCAAGAACGTGTACAAGAATTCTTGCAGGCGGATCCAGCAGAAAAGAAAGGCACACTTCTGGGTTGCTACCTAGACCCGAGCACAGGGCAGCCAAAGAATTGTTACACTCCCTGGTCCATGTCATTAGCTGGATCAGGCTTCATGTAAGTCAGATGTACGTTTTACTATCGTTCATTTTTGCAATCCCAGATAGCAGTGATACCAGGTAACTAAGAAGACTCTCGTTAGTATTGCCGGCTCCGAAGCCACATCCATTACTTGACGTACGTCTTTTGGAACTTGATGAGATACCCTGAGGTGGAGAGAAAAGTTCGCGAGGAACTCTCTCAGCTTCCTAAAGACTATACAAGTGCCCATCTCGCCAATTTGCCCTACCTTAACTCTGTTCTTAAAGAGACATTGCGTGTCTACTCCCCTGCACCAGCACCTATGCCCAGGGTCGTTCCCGAACAAGGGTTCTCGATGGAAAACATAACATACCCCCCAAAGGTACGATATTTTTACTGGGTCGTAATATTAAGCGACTCTTACGTCTGACTTGTAAAAAGACCATCATCTCTGTACAGCCTTATACCATCCATCGTTGCGCTGAAATCTTTGAGGACCCAGAAGTTTTCAGGCCCGAAAGGTGGCTGTATGTTTCTGGCGAGGAGAAGGAACGCATGCACCGAGCCTTCGTGCCATTTTCTGCTGGCCAGAGAGGGTAAGAAATAAGCAAATTTCCACTTTTCATCTCTCACTGATAATTGCTCATGCCTTATGCTAATGATTCCAGCTGCATTGGCCGAGGCTTGGCCTGGATGCACTTACTTAAAGGCGTCGCTCGGATTCTGCTGGAAATCGACTGTTTCGAGCTTGGGGAGGACATGACCGATGATGACATGCGCTTAATTGAGCGTGGCGCTCTGGCGAAGCCAAAATCGACCAAATTGTGGGTTCAATATAAGATGAAAGTAAACAGTAGGAGAACAGGCTCATACCTGAGGTCTCGAAACTTAAATAGCCACAACAGAGGAGACAATTAAGGATGCATGATCCAAGGGGTAATTTAGGGTTGCAACCATTACATTCAATCTAGAATTCTGGGTTATCTCGAATTGTTCGACGCTCTTGGAGAGATAAAGAAATAAAAGAACACGCTGAAGTCAATTACTGTCTACCCTACATGAGTATATTGACCCAGAGTTCGAAATATAAGTACTCAAAAATACCGCCAAAAACTACAGAATTCACGCTCCTTCAAGCAAGTCACATGCTGAGGGTGATTCCCTGTTCGAGGAACCGCGGGTGGATTATCATTTTAACTTTCCCAGTCAGACGAACGCCAACAAGAACCCGTAGATATCAAAAATCGGCCAGCCAAAATATATCAGTAATCCGACGAACAAACTCCAATGTGACCATCTAGTTAACTAAAGAGGCAGCGCTACTACAGATAACAGATTATATCTGACTCCGGGATTCCTTTGTGTACCTGCCGCGTCACGAATACTCTCCACTGTTCTTTTTGAAGTTTCTTGCTTCGGAAAGCTCTCAGCAGTCCCAATGGCAACACAATACCTGTCATAAAGTCAAAATGCATTTTGTCAAGAAATGAACATTGTGTGGGCCACTATCTATATAAAATTAGGATGCTGGTTTTCCAATATCCTGGCACAGTTCAATCTACACAGTAATGGTGGGGAGGACAATATAACTTTCATACTCCCCGCCGGTATGGAGGGTGTGTGTCCCCCGGTTCGCATCAACTGGTTCCTCAGGCCTCATAGCCTCGACTTCAGGCAGCGACATATTGTGTCCCGAAATCCGGAGCATCAATCCCTCGCCAGCCTCAAAAACAATTCCAACTGGCCAAATTGGTATCAGGAGCGGAATGACCTCTCCCGGTTTAACGGGCTCTGCAAAGTCATGGGTGTATACGGGCAGCTCGTCGTCAGAGATTCGCGGCTGCAAAGTCACACGATGTGAAGCTCGTAGCATCCCCTGCTGTCCAATGTGTTTTGCGACATTAACATTTGGAACCTCGGCCTCAGGCTTTGGCATTGGCGACCAATTCAGTGAAGCTAGCTGTTTTCCAGTGGACGATATCTTGCAAATTTGGACTACCACGTCCATATCTTCTCCTTCCGAGCAAGACATGTAGAGCTTCACAAACGGCCGGCCACATAGCTCGGTGTATTTCTTGAAATAGAAGCTAAGATCCTGTGTTATGTTGTTAGCGTGGCTTCCTGTAGTACTTGGCTGGATCCGGTACCGATGAATCAGTCAACGAATGGGCATCGTGTGTTGTAGTGGACGTGGCTTCTGGGTTTACTGCAACTATTGAGTGTGAAAAAGCATCCAGATAATACCTCCGCATCTGCTGACGTGCGGGAGGCCACGTTTCCTCTGGGCGTTCAATCACGGAGTTTGCTGGGCTGCCGTCGTACCCAAGTAGACTGAGGCGAACCCGCGGGGTGTCACTTTCCCAGCCGTTACATGACCCTTTTGCGTAAAAGTCAAAAAAGCGGTGGAGGTCGTCAGTTGCTTCGGGTCTGTACAAATCATGCCCTGCCTTTTGTGAGCTTCATACCAAGCTATAATTTGGCATACAACAACTGACACTCCTGAGATGCATGAACACGCAACCATTTCCGACGTGTTGGCGCTCCTTCGAATGTTTGGAATGAGCCGTCGCAATGGAGACCAGTCCTATCCCACATTAGCATAGACCGCTATGGCAGATCTCCTGTACATACGAGTACGACGCAGTCAGGTACATAGGAATATCGCTGATTTTCTCCGGTCTGATAAGCTTTTCTCTCCAATAATCGTCAAAAAGGGGGCGAAGACGGCTCATGGCCCCAACGTTCTCCGCTTTTCCAAAACCTGTTCATTTTAGTTGAGTGGTTTCTATTCCACCCTTCTGAGTCTGACGTACCTGCAAAGCCACGAACAACAAGTTCATTGAATCCAGTGGTGTCTAGGATCCCACCTCGGCAAACTTGATGATCATAGACGTTTGTTATGCCTTCCCACGGTGCAATAGCTTTGAGGTTAGGATGCATAAAGCGAGAAGCAAAGTTGATCTGAGACATTGCGAGCCACGAATTACCCCTGCGATCTGTCAGTATTTCACAATTCAGGTAGAAAGCTGTTACGCACATCATCACAAGAGATCCATTACACCATGACTGCTTGACAATCCATGTAATTGAGTCATAGATATCAGTTGCTTCCTAAAAGGCTTCAGTTTCGCCAATCCAATTTTAGGTAGGAATACACACCTGTTCTCCCCAGGACATAAGATTACCTTCCGAGTGCCCAGATCCTCTGGCGTCAATGTCCACAATCGCATACCCACGTGAGCACCATTCCGCAGGATTCGGTCCCTGTTTAAGCGGGATCAGGTCAATGACAGGGAGTGCTACAAGTTCTGAAGGAGTACGGCTTACTTCGAAAGTCTCGTATCCACTGAGATTTTGGTACGGTATTCCCATGCGCCATGGTCCCATAATATCATATGTCATCGTACTAGTACCTACCTTTCCGTATGGACTCCAGGGAATGATAGCAGGCACTTTCAAGTCCTCATTGGCGGGGCGAAACACGTCTCCATAAATTTTAATGCCATCTCGCATTGGTATCGACCGGTCTTGCTCCCAAATAACATCCACAGGAAATGCCTGGAACCCAGGCTCCTTAACATGACCCTTAGGCAGGACCTTGACTTCGTCGGGATGAAATCCTTTGGAGTGAAAAAGAGGATGTTTATCCGGAGGCACAAGGCTGCTGTACACAGTGTCAGGGAACTGGCGATGTAGTTTATCTTTGACAGATTCAGTAGCCATATTGGAGAGGTTAGATGAAACACTAGGGTCCAGAGAAAATGGCAACCTCGGTCCTCATTTAAACACCAACAGCCTTCGGCCCCACTGCCATTATAACCCATCGTCCAAGTCACTATCCATCATCCTAGGTAGTCGGCTCTCGGAGCCGGCGTTGGACAACTTCCGCTTACTTAATATAATTGACGACCAATGAGTGGAGAAAATGCGAAAGAGTAGAAATACCTAGGTTTCAGGGAACAAATAGACCCTTGATCCACCCCGCATCTCCACGGTCTAAGTATGATTTAATTGGCCCCACTCGGCAAGTATGGGACGTGCTGCCTTTTAAACAGCTCCCAGGCTATTTGGACAACCACCCCCCACCCCCCCAGCCCCCAGAGGTACTTGGACACTCCTTCCAAATTAGTGCTAGCGTAGAATATAGTGTACTATTTTTTGATAAATATGTAATAAGCGTGTGTAAGATGATTGTATTGTACAAAGTTGTGCGCTTTTATAGACACAGGTTTAACCCTAATACAGCAGTAGTGAGTATCAGGATGGCAGCCTCGATACATGAACTCCAAATAAAAGTATACTGTATTATACGCTAGTACTAATTTGTACGGAAAGGATGTCCGGGTAGCCTTGGGGATGGGTGTTTAGGCAGCACGTCCCTGAGTTATATCCTATTACATGATTCCATCATCTCAAGCAGGACATTCTGAAAACTCACTACCAAAAAAGACTAGCCACTATTGTTTGGTCCATCTACCAGATGTTTGTATATGCCTAGTCAGTTATGGATTTGTAAATTGACCTAGGAGATACCAGCAGTGCCCTTTCGAGTCTTTGTTCTTCACGTGGTAGATAGATGTCTCCGCTGATAAGTGTTTGTCTAGCAGGGCGGGACGCGGTCACCAAATGTATTTATTCGACGACTAAGAATACTGAAGTAATCCATACAACATAAAACCAGCAAGTTCTCTAATTAGCCAATTAGCGAGATTTGGAATATTGTAATTTGCTAAAATTTGAAGCGCGCTGCAGCGCTGTAAATACCTTACAAGTAATAATGCTACTAACGAGCAGTTAATAACGTAAAGCAAAATAATGAACTAATATATAGTAGGATCTCAGCCTTAAGATTTGCCAAATTATTGGTCTGTAAATTCCGGCGAAGGAGCCAACTCAGTTTTTATCCAGCTCTTTTTACTAAGAAGGTCTCTCAGAGTGTCTTGAATGGTTGTCTAGAGGCATTGAACTAGTCATGAGCAATTAGCGATGGGAGAATCACAATTGATTCCATGGATAGTCACTCACGGTGATATTTTCGGCCTGGTCCAGCACCACAGCTCGCTCACCAAATCCAATCCAGGTGTTTGGAAGATCCAACATGCCTGCTAGTACATCTTCGTAATCCGCCTGGGCTTTACGAATAGCATTGATTGATTGCTTACCGCGCAGAGTGATCGTAAAAACAAGCTTAAACTCCATTGCGCTCCCCCCTCCGAAGTAAGCCAGAACGTCAAACCCTACATCGGTAGGTGTATTGACTAGCAGTTTTTGCACCTCATCTGAGGCGTGACGTGCAAGACTCGTGGTGAAGTTGTCGATGAATTTCTCCGGTGTTGCTGATTTATCTCGAACGGCGACGAAGTACATTGCCACGAATGCATTATTCTCAACCATATTTGTTTCTGTGGTACTAGAGTGTTGCAGCGGGACTGCGGTTTCCTTGACGGTCATGGGCAAGACGGCGCTGAAGTCGGAGAAGTTGGCTCCATCAGGCCCAACCTTCTGAGCGGCCCATTCTGATGTAAAGGCTTGCTTCAAGTGCTCAGGAGAATCGAAATAGAGCTCTGTAACGTCATCGCTAAAGGCCCAATCTGGGTGAGCATTGGGTACTTTGGAGGGGTCCGCATGAAATGCAGCGTCGATAAAATGAGTCTGGAAGTATTTGCTAATGAAGTGGTCGGACATTAGCTGGAAACGTTGTGCCAGTGGTCAAGATGGTCAATTAGATGGACTTACGTAGGGATGTCGGCTGGATTGGGCGCAGCACCACTGAGGGCTCCGTGCCTCTGATAGTGGTAGTTGAAGAACTCCTCCTTGGTCAAGCCAGCCTTACGCCTTACGACAACAAGCTGCTTGATGTATGACATGTTTCCTTTTGTTAATATTTTGCTAAGTCAGGCTTTGTCTTGGAGATGGATGTGGTACAGCAAACGTGTTCCACGGGATGAGTACACATTTTATACGTACCACTTACCTCCTCATTGACCACTTGCTTCCAGGGAGGCTGCGGGATATGGCGGGGTATCCAACCCTCCACCGCCCGCTTTTCCCCACGAACCAGTCAAGAATAGTACTTCGGTACCCAGTAGAGAGCGTGTATGTAGTGCCGGCTACAGACGCAGCTCTGCTTCGCTTTGTTATTTCTATTGACTGAACCGCAAAGGACTCCTCAGCAGGAGAAACTAATATAGAACGGCATTGCTTCCATGCGTTATCTGGCTTGCCCAGTTCTGTGGCCAGTACTGTTAATTAAGCGGTGATCGAACAAATAAATCAAGTAGGTTACGTTAACGTATTCGGTAAGCGGGCGCCGTACGCAACCGAGCGCCACACCCCGAACCATAGTAAATGCATTATCTTCACAACTTGATAATTCAAGGACAAATAAATTTTATTTGATTATTGTTACGATATTGTCTATAGGTGTAACTAACAGTATAGACTGGCTTGAACTGAGATTCAATATTTTTTAAGCACGATGCAAAAAATACACTGCGACCAGCATTTTAAACAGGAAATATATATATATCTGAACCAATCGTTGTCAAACTTTCTTAAACCCCCATAAATAAGCTAGTCATGCCTTGAATAGTATTGCGATATAATCAAATCGTATATTAAGCTCTTATTGTTGAGATATAAAGTTGTAAAATATCGCGTTTACTATGGTGTTTCGGGGTGCGACGCTCGGTTGCGTACGGCGCCCGCTTACCGATTACGTTAGTAAATCGGAATTTTAAGTTTAGTCCGATTTCCGCTTACCAAGAAAGCAGGGTTTCGCAAGTATGGCTGACGTCGGGAATCGTGCCCACATCGGGGAAGACTTGATCTATATCCTAACCGGAGATGAGGATGCCAAGTGGGGTGGCGGGGTGAGCTATTCAACACAGAGCTTGGTCAATATAAAGAGGTCATTTTGATGAACTTACTGGCTGCTGACATCGCTTATCCAATCTTACTCGCAATCATAAATCAAGAATCATGCCTATGAATAGTGCACTTTATGTGGATGAGAATTGCGAATCCAGGATAGACCGGTTTGCTACTATACCTGAACCTGGGGAAGGAGAGCTCTTTGTTGAGACCCTATATTCCGGCGCAAACCCCGCGGATATTAAGCATGCGACACATCTCGGGATATATCCAGCCGTACTTGGCTACGACTTCTGCGGAAAGGTTCTTAAGGCTCCGCCAGATTCGCAATTCCAAATTGGCCAAATATTTGCTGGTTTCACACCCACAGGTGTCGATAGGCCCACCAAATATGGCACCCATCAGGACTTCATGGTCTCCCCCGAGGACATGGCATTCCGTGTCCCTTCCAACCTTCCTAAGGAGCACGCTGCCTGCATGGCAACAGTGGCAATGACCGCAGCAGATGCGCTTTATAATATCTTTGGGTTTTCGCCCCCACAGGAGACCTTATCAGGAGAGAACTCCGGCCCAATTCTAATATGGGGCAGTTCCAGCAGTGTGGGCCTTTGCGCAATTCAGTTCGCTCGCGCAAGTGGTGTATATCCAATTCTTGTTACAGCATCTCCTGAAAGGCACGCCATGCTTACAGAACTTGGTGCCACGCATTGCTTCGATTACAAGTCTCCAACTGTCTCCGCAGAGATTCAAGCCGTTCTTTCTACTGCCTGGTGTGGACCAATAAGATGTGCCTTTGACTCGGTTGGAAGCTACACAGATGGCGGCTCTGCAGAACATTTGGCCAGATGTGTACCAGAAACTGCAGTGCTTGTATCTGTCGTTGTCCAGAAAGACCCGAAGTTTAAGATGCCTCTGGCTTCCGCAAACCGGCATGTTGTGATAAAAATACCTGGCTCTCCTCACCCAATTACGATCCCTGCTCGACCAGCTGATCATCAACGTGCTTGGAGCGTCATGCTTTGGGCAGTTGAGCGGTACGGCACGGAATTTCGGCTACCTTCGGTCGAAGTGTTCGAAGGTCCTGCAGAAGAGGCACTGGAGCAGGTCAAGGCCATTGGAAGCTCGGGTAGAGGATTCGGGAAGTTGGTCCTCAAGCATCCTCTGACTTAGCAATTCAACTTTGCTTCCTGATGAGAGACCCTCTATATAGCTTCGTTGGTACGCTGAGCTACATGGAAAGGCTACTGACGACCTAAATTACAGAATGAATTCTCGACCAAAGACTTAGACACGACTATATTGCTGTGTATTCAGTATAGAACTACTTCAATGAAAAGACTTATCACATGTGTCTAATCACAGACTTGATATTTTGGAACTCCTCAAGACTATACTTGTTTCCTTATCCTCTTTAAATCATTCTACATGATTCCACTGGTGAGGCCTCATTCGCACTGATAAGGTCGGCATCCATAAGCAACCTTTGAAGGATCGGGAGGCCCTCGTAACCCAACCAATATTCTTGCCGAAGAAGCAGCTTATCAGGCCAATCTTCTGCATTAACAAGCCCCAGCGCCTCCTTGTTGCTTGAGAGCTAGAAGGACGGAGCCAAGGACTTAGGCCAACCATCATGTCCTTTAGTGAGACTGAAAAATGTCCGCTCTAGGAAGAGCGACGATTAAAAAGGTGGGTTACCGCCATTATGGAGAGTGAATCAGCTAAAGAGGGCACCTGCCAACGGAACCGCCGTGAAAGCTTCCTAGCTCCTTAGCGTACGCAGCCTTTCCCAACCATCAACGCTCCAAATACAGCAGTTGCGGCAGCCGAGTCGGCGCTGCCACTAGCGGATGAGGTGGTTTCAGTAGTATTCAGCGAAATTCCTTTTCCACCTTAAAGTAAAACTAAAGAGTAAACGCCAAAGGGCTCCAAGTATAAATTCGATGAGGACGTCCTTCCGCCACTTGAGCGGGCGTAAACGCAGGTTGAAGAAAGTACAGCGCCCGAGGGAATATGCCGCCTGAACAATAGGCATGAAGCCGTAAGAGCAGAGATGATGCCAGCACGCACATGTATCTTCATTAGATGAGTGCATAGTTCAACTACAATAAAAGAGCTTTCTCTTCAGGAATTACATCTACCACTTACTGGCGTGTACTACCCACTGCTCGGACCAGCTGTTAATGACTTCAAAGTAGGGTACATATTTTTATGTCTCTCGTTGTCTTCCCACGTAGAGGCTCGTCTTCCGCGCATCGGGAATGCGGACAAATTCTGTCACTCCGAGTGGGGCTCGGGATAGGTGTGGGGAAAATGGCGGGTTGTCCAAAAACCTCTACAAAAGCCATCATATAGACCCCACAAAGAACTTTGTCATTGAGATAATTTCACTGCGAAAAGGATGGAGACACACGTATGGCAATATACGGCCATTGCCCTCGCCGTATGGATCCTCCAGGTAGTTGCCAATCTCCGTTTTACAAATCCGACCAGTATCAGTAACTCACACCAACTAGACTGCGTACAAAGCGTTTACATCACCTCTTCGCTCAGTTCCCGGTCCCTTCTATACTAATATTACCCGCTTTCCACTCAAAATCTCGATTATCACCGGGAAACGGATATACTTTATTCACAATTTACACCAAAAATATGGGCCGATCGTTCGCATTTCTCCGGATGAGGTATCCATCTCATCTTTACCCGATTTCAAGGAGATCCACCGAGCGGGATCCCCCTTTCTCAAGACAAAATGGTACGAGGAATTCGTGATGGCGGAGAAGCCAGGCATATTCTCCATGCGCGATCTGAAGGAGCATGCTGCTAGGAGGAAACTATTCGCGCGTGCGTTCTCAAAAACAGACTTGCGGCGGACGTGGGAGGGTGTGGTGAAAGAAAAAGTTCAACTAGCGGTCAGTCAAATTCAGCAGGAATTGCAGAGTGACGGCAAGGCAGACTTACTCAAATGGTGGACGTTTCTGGCCACCGATGTGACTGGCCATCTAATGTTCGGGGAGTCGTTCAATATGCTTAAAGTTGGAAAGGCACGTATAAATATTTTGAGATATATTTCTACTTTGGCTAATTGAAAATAGAAAAATGAATATATTCGCATCTTGGAGTCGACAATGATGGGCTCAGGGATTAATGCAGAGCTCCCCCTGGTTGGCATGATTGGTCGAAGCATCCCTATACCGTCATTCAAAGCCATGTTCCGCGCCAGTGACTATTTGGCCGAATATGGTCGGCGTGCCGTGACAAACAGTCGAGCAGCAAGCGATACCAGCCGCAACATCTTCTCTACGATCATCTATGAGTCCGAAAAAGGGACCCAAACTCTAACTGACTTGGATGTGACGATAGAAGCCGGTAACCTGATCGTTGCAGGGTCGGACACGACAGCCATTACGTTGACATATCTTGTTTGGGCTGTTCTTTCCCACCCAAAGCTGCGGCGCGATTTAGAAGATGAAGTACGAGCCTTGAACGCCGGATATGACGATGCCGCACTAGAGGAACTCCCTGTGCTCAATGCAACCATCAAAGAAACACTTAGGCTTTACGGAGCAGCGCCTGGCTCCTTACCCAGATGTGTGCCAGAGGGGGGTGCGACTCTTTCCGGCCACTTCTTACCACATGGAGTGACAGTCAGCACACAGTCTTATACCATTCACCGTGACAAGAATATATTTCCAGACCCCGAACTTTTTGATGTGTCACGCTGGCTTCCTGGTGAAAAGAATGTGTCTAATCAGGTTCAGATGGCGTTCTCACCCTTTGGAGCCGGTTCTAGAATATGCATCGGCATTAATCTGGCTTATATGGAACTCCGTTTGGCGGTAGCTGAGTTCTTCCGTGGCTGTACAGGTGCTGCACTGGCACCGAGTGCTAATTGGGACAGCATGAAGCCGGAGAACTACTTTCTAATAGCACCTTCTGGGCATAAGTGTGAAATTATAATGGGCTAGTTAGGTATCTAGATAGTTTTTCATAAGACAAAACTAAGCTTAAGCGGTGGACCAGGCAATCCGTGCTTCTAGATGCTGTCCCAAGCCAGAATAGATACTGTAAAGATGTTGTAATAAGGTTAAAACAATTATGTTCCTGTATATAACAACGATACCGCCTTAAAAACACTTATTTTGGAACGTCAGACTGAATCACTTTTCTTTTGCCTCGTTTGAATTATTCTATATCTTTCCTCCATTTTAAGAGGCTTGTATAAGTATAACCCGTCGTGAACCTCTAGGTTTTCATGGAAATCAGACAGCTACCGCCCCTCACTTGTCATCTATTTGAGGAATCAGCAAATTGTTCGTCGACCAAGAGCCTATCGACACGGGGCGAAAGCCGCACTGAAAAGTGCAAATTTGAATGTTCAAGGTAGCTTCCGGGTTGGAGGAAGCTCACCTTATTGCTAGCTGAGGCAAAGAGGGCACTAACTCGTTCTGAGCTGGAGGAAAACTGTGAAGATCCCAAGCTGGGTGGAATGTACAAGATTGCAATGCTCCTCGCCCCTCTAAAGCGGAGGGTCGCTTTTCGAGGCACAGTGCGGGGTACAGCGTGTGGGGTACGGAGTGCGGGGTATGTGGGATGAGATTCCGGGGCTGCCGTATGTTGCGTTGGAAGTTGTGGCGTCCGTGAGGTAAGCTCCAACGAATAACCGCAAGTGATAAAGGTAATCTTCATCAAATCCCTAAAACAAAAGGTTTCCTGAAGTACGTTTCCAGTGCAATGCTTTTTAATCCATACTAAGAATGAATTCAGATTTCAGCAATGGGCGGCCAAATACGATCCTATCATCTTGCTCAAAGTTGGAACTACGAACCTCGTTGTTCTCAACAAAGCAGAAGCAGTCCGAGAGTAATACAGCCCTTATATCCCCGTATCATTCGTCAAACTCATTGATATTAGTTTGTTTGATAGGTGCCATATATTCTAGTCGACCCTCAAACCATATTGGAACGGAACTTATTACTCGAGATAACACCCATTTGCTACTGATGCCTTATGGTCAAGAATGGAGGCAACAAAGAAAGATTTTCCAAGCCATTCTTAGTATCACAGCAGTTGGATCACTTCGGCCTCTACAGGAAGCTGAGGCGACCTTGACTTTGCAGCAGCTAGCTCAGGGGCCGCAGCTATATTATGATCATATTCGCCGGTATTCAACCGCCGTGATCTTATCTTCTGTTTTTGGTATCCGTGGTCCGGAGTTCAGTCATCCAAATGTGCAACGTCTCTATCACACCCAGGATCAATCTACGGCTATATTAGAGACTGGTGCAACACCGCTGGTGGATGTGTTTCCAATCTTGAAACATTTGCCAACATTCCTCGCTCCATGTTATCACCGAGTTCGTGAAACATCTTGATATAAGAAGCACCGTTCTGTTCGATCTGTTGCTTCACATATGGTTCGGTGTCTCCAGCAACTTTGAGTTGGCCATGTCGCAGTGAGCTTTTCCGCGATGAAATGGCCATTTGGGACAGGGACAAACTCTTTCATCATCACAGGGATAGGCCACCCATCTTTGACCACCGCACCCAGTCCAGCACATTTGAAATCGGCGTACTTGGCCTTATTGTTTGGGTCGCTGCAGAGCTACCTGATTTTAGTTGCTGACTTTCGCAAAAAGATATGCGTCGCACAAGAGGCTCATCTTACCTTGCATAGCTTTTCATTGTCTCTTGGGTCATTGACTTTCGAGCTTGGGTCTTCGGGTGGAGGGGGTGGAGGAGGTAGAGGGGCAGATCCAGCGGCTCGCCCGTCTCCTTGGTTGTTAACCATTTCTTCGGTTGACGGCCAATAGGTTGTCCACAGGGTGGAGGTCAGAGCTAGCTGAAGGAAGAAAATTTGATAGAAGCTTTAGTCTTCCAACCTGGTGTTTGTGTTTCAGACGTTGCCCAGTGCATGTATTAATACTATGTAACCGCCGCCAAGCCAAAATCACGGGTGGAAAGACGGCCATTTCTGGCGTCGAAAGCGGTCATCCTGGGAGTCGATTTCAGAGGTCCTTATATTCTATATGTAATTCTTTATAGTTTAAATAACTGTTTATCCTTAGTATGGGGTTATAATAAAAGAACATATTTGCGGTGAGGGGGAATTTTGACTACAAGGGGCGAACAAGCTTTGCAGCTTTTTAATGCCCAGTACTAGGTCCGAGCGAGTCGACTATAATCACAGAGTATTGTTTACTTTCAATAAATACTTAGTTAACTATTTTCGTTAGTACATTAAGTTGGCCGATCGGCTAACAAAGAATTCGATAAATTTCGAGGAGAGAATCCTTCGATTAGCGCTTAGGAGTGGTTTCAGCGAAAGACTATGTCCTATTTGGCCACTGTGAAGATAGTATTAATGTATGTAAGTCATATTAAACGATACTTCCCATTATTTCTTTAATTAACAGCTTTCCATAGGTTTTGTGAAATTTGGTGGCGTGGGTAGGCACCTCGATGCTTTGGAAGTTCAAGAACCCCAGTTGATTACGCAGTACTTCAAATACCTTTTGGTGGTATCAACCTACTACTATAGCACGGTTACTCTGTCAAAGCTCACAGTTTTGACACTCTATGGACGCCTTTGGACTGTGAATCCATATCACACCATCATCTTAATACTGGCGGCAGTTGTTATTCTCCCGGCTGTTGTGACAGATGCCATCAAAGACAGTACAGGGAGTTGAGCACACCGCGCGTCAGTAATAGTAATCCTATAATGACAATAGGAAAAATTCATATTCTAGAGAAAGCTGCTGGGAAGATTATTAGGCAGTAGACGGTTAATATCGGAGCAGGCGAAGGGTTAAGACCACATAAGGAGGTGAAGGGTTGATTAGGGGTGAAAAACGGTATGAGCGATCAGGCTGCTCAGTGCGCAACTCAAATCGCTAACTGAGCGACTTACCCCGGGATCTGGGAGCAGTTCGCAAGTCGGCACGGCAGTCTTATCGTTTCTTCGCATTGAAATTATAGAAATATCAGGCGAAGCGACTAGGGAACCCTTAAATAGAGATACCGATAAGTAACTTATCATTAATAATATCTCCTGTCCTCAAGAATTGATGCAATGAATGATACCTAATGTATTGTCCCACCTCGTCAAGTAATATCCTCATCCTTCGCCTCAAGAATAGCATCAACCATCCCATCAAGCCCACGGTTCCGCTCCGCCGAATCCAAATAATCCGTCGCCACCAGCCTCGCCAGCACATCGCCCACCCAGTTCTGGCAGTTCCAGTCCCGCTCGACGCCTGTGGGGATTTTAGTGCTTGCAACCGTTGCGCGGAGTTTGTGGATTTCGGAAATTGTTGCTTTTTGTGGGAGGAGGGTGAGGGGGACTATTCGAGCGAGTTCTTTGTTTAAAAGGTTTTAATATTTTGAAAGAGTATGTGAGAGGGAGATGACGGAAGGAAGGAAAGACGAACCAGTTGAATGGATGGGAATATCCCAATTCACCCTCTCCGAAAAAGTAAAGAAACCATGCGACCCAACGATCTCCATAAGCGAGGACTTGAGGTCTGCTTCTGATGCTGTCTCCGCCGGAAATTGGAAGTACAGTGCCGTATGCCGATATCGCGCGAAGTCGAGCGGCGAGGCGACGTAGACGAGGATGGAGAGTGTGGTGGGCATTTCTCCTGCTGCTAGCACATATCTCGTTGGTGGATGGCTTATTTATTTGTTCGTCTGTTTTCGTTGGGAGAGAAAATAAGAGGTTAAATAAAAAAAAATGAAGAATGTGGCGAGTGAGTGCCGAGAGCTTGCTCGGTTTGGGATTGGGGGTCTGTCGGGATGACGTCGTTTTTTGTTCTTTGGTTCTTCTAGAAGGGTGTTCCGGAAAGACTTTGATTTTGTGGGGCACTAGTACTAATGTAGAACTAGAGCAGGGAAGAAAGGTAGGGGGGATTTGATGAGCCGAGATTTGGTAGATATACGTACATCAGGATTAGAATTTTTTTGGTCGCATAAGCGTGTTTGTAGTTTATATCGGCGGTAAAGTGTTAGACGCCATGGCCAGAACGAAGTTCACCAGCGGCGCACGAGAAGTTTCTTCGTACTCCCGCAAATTCCCATTTCTAGCCACGCCTACGGTATCGACCCATTCTTTCGTGTCGGGGAACCGCTTACACAGTTGGCGAATCAGGAGTCGCGGCGCTCTAGCTTTTTACCCTGTGTCAATCCTGCATGTGCGACCACCAATGTGCGTACAGACACCGAGGATGGTAGTAGCCGCTGCGTCTTGTCTGCACAGGAAACCCATGTGTTCTTCTTCCGGGGGCATGGCGCTTTGCGACGGTCCGGGTATCAACACGATATCCAGCTTGACTGGTGACACGGCCGAGTCGGTGAGCAAGTCTGTCAGGCGTATGGTCATGAGCACAGTCGTCTTGGAGAATGTGTTGGGCCCGTCTTTGTCGATATAGTGGATCTCGCTGGGCCGGATCAACCCGATAAACGGTCTGGCAAGACTGAGTTTGATGAGATACGTGGGTGTCATCCTATAGAGGAGGTCTACGGTAGCAAGGTCGAGGAGCTGCACCGCGTTGACGAAAAGGATGCCGATTCTTAGAAGGTTGGCCATTTTGACTTGGGGGGCAATGGCATGTTATAATTGCTGCTTGACGTGTGTCTTGTGCTGCTTCTTAAGGCATCGGAATCTACTACGCAGCGGAGTTCGATGATGACAACCTCATTTTTCACCGGGCTCAATTGTTTACCGCTCGATCAGACGGTTCGGGGCACAGGACGGTGTGATGATGCATTCGATGTGGTTGGGGCATACTTGAGGAAATATAACCTCAGCCTTTTCAAATCAGAACTTATTGAAGGCCAGGTCTGGACCGGACTGCCCTGAAAAGCCCACGGTTCAGTCATGATGATAAGCACTTATCGTATTAGGGATGCGATCGGAGCATCGCCGATATTAATTGTGATTATCCCCACAGCCCAGCTCGACTCCACAACCTCGGCCTCCGCCCGAGTCTGTCATCCCGAGTTGCAACCGTCAGTAGAGTATGTTCTATGTTCTATGTTGAACAAAAACCCCTCCCCCTGCCTCCACCCAAAAGAAAACCTTCGATGTCGCCACAGTGACACTGACAGTAGCAGTAACACAAACAATAAAGTAATCAACGGCTGTCCAACCCCAACCAACGCCGTTCGCTCCTGAACCCACTTCTCGGTATTATTCCCCGTGTTCTTCCCCGCATTATCATTCTTCGGCCCATCCAACAAATAATCGTGGAACGATCGTCCCCAGGTCTGGATATTATTGGTCGGAGCAGCCCACCCCGCTAAGTTTAAAAACGAAGAAGCCCATGTGCTCAGACTTTCGATAAACAGGCTCCGGATCAGGGTTCTCCGGTCGTCCTAGCGTAGGGGGAAGAAAGACAAGCATATATAGAGTGATTTTCTGCATGATCGGGATCCCGTCTACAGAATAGAAGAACTCTCGGTGCGGAATACCGAGATCGTTTGTTGGCACCTCATTTCATCATGGGTTCAGTTGCGGATTCTCCGCCCAAGGGTGGCTTTGGGCTTGTTTTGCAGAACCCTTATCTTTGTGGTGTTGCTACAGTAAGTACTTACATCGGACTTCTTATTAGGGGTTGCTTGTTGACGGAGACGGACCAGTTTTCTACCCTCGGAGGACTGCTCTTCGGATATGACCAGGGCGTCATCAGCGGTGTCATCACCATGGAATCTTTCGGGGCTCGCTTCCCACACGTTTTCATGGATAGCGGGACGAAGGGCTGGTTTGTGTCGACGCTATTGCTTGGTGAGATTATTTATTTCATGTTCGTGGATTCTATATCGCCTCTCTGACTCCTGTGGCTAGCTGCCTGGCTTGGATCTTTGGCCAATGGTCCTATTGCTGATCGCATTGGACGGAAATTCTCTATCAACCTCGCGGTGGTTATATTCGTTGTTGGATCGGCGATCCAGTGCTCCGCTATGGATATCCCCATGTTGTTTGCTGGTGAGTATCGCGCCTATTGGGGTGACTTGATGCCAATATTTTACTTCTAGGAAGAGCAATTGCTGGTCTGGGCATTGGCATGCTGACCATGGTTGTGCCGCTCTACATATCAGAGGTAGACACTATCTGAATTGAAGCCGAGAATCAGCACTGACTCAAATACAGGTTTCCATTCCTGAGATTCGTGGTGGCCTGGTCGTGGTTCAGCAACGTAAGTCTTATCCAGGCCATTTCGACCCATTTATTAATAACTGCTCAGTCTCCATCACCATCGGCATCCTAGTCAGCTACTGGATCGACTACGGAACAAATTATATAGGCGGCCCCCGCTGCGCCCCCAACGTCCCCTACACCGGTGGGACACCCTCGGCACGCACATTCAATGCCTACCACGATGTCCCACCGAGCGGTTGCACCGGCCAATCTGAAGCCTCTTGGCGTCTTCCCTTGGCTATCCAAATTGTCCCAGCTATCGTCTTGGGAGTTGGCATGCTGTTCTTTCCAGATACACCTCGCTGGCTCCTGATGAAGGAG
Source organism: Penicillium psychrofluorescens (assembly GCF_964197705.1). Taxonomy (NCBI): domain Eukaryota; kingdom Fungi; phylum Ascomycota; class Eurotiomycetes; order Eurotiales; family Aspergillaceae; genus Penicillium; species Penicillium psychrofluorescens. The sequence continues at coordinate 1,809,087 of NC_133439.1, read as the reverse complement.
CGCGATGATGACTCGCTGAGGGCGCTCTCGAAGCTTCGGCGGCAGTCTCGCGATAGCCCACTGGTTATGAACGAGTACCTAGAGATTAAGGCGTCTATAATGCTGGAGAATACATATGCTAAAGACCATTTCCCTAATTTGTCTGGCTTCAGGCTGCATCTTGCGCAGGTTCGTGATTCCTTGGGCTTTGGAGTGTTTGATATTCTAACACGTCTGATAGTACATGACATTTTTAACAACATGGTCACGTTTCAAGAGGCTGGCTATTGGCTGCTGCGTGATGTTCTTCCAGCAGTTCATGGGTTGCAACGGTAAGTGCGCTTACTCACATATCATAAAGCAGATTCTAAGATTTCTCCAGCTATGATTTACTATGCGCCTACAATTTTCGGCCAACTTGGCTTGGACGGCAACACTGTACGCCTTGCCCTCACAATTTCAATCTAAATGCCCAACTAAACACCTTATGCAGACATCCCTCCTGGCAACAGGTGTATACGGAATCGTCAACTGCCTCAGCACCCTCCCAGCTCTCTTTTGGATCGACAAAGTCGGCCGCCGACCTCTACTCATGGCCGGCGCCACGGGTACTTGCATCTCCCTGGTGATCGTCGGTGGTATTCTCGGCGGATATGGCTCGCATCTGATGGACCATAAATCAGCTGGATGGGCGGGCATTGCCTTTATCTACATCTACGATATCAATTTCTCGTACTCGTTCGGTGAGTATCCTACTTATATGGCCGTGAGCAGAAGGAATTAACAAATGTGAAAGCTCCTATCGGTTGGGTTCTCCCGTCAGAGATCTTCAATCTCTCTATTCGGTCCAAGGCTATCTCGATTACGACTTCAGCTACGTGGATGTGTAACTTGTGAGCTGCTATATACTTTTCTTCACTTCTTGTGTCTATGCTAACATATATTTTTTTTCCTTGCTAGCGTCATCGGCCTCGTCACACCAGATATGCTCGACTCCATCACATGGGGCACGTACATCTTCTTTGCGGCCTTTTGTCTGCTCGCGTTGGCATTTACATTCTTCTGCATTCCAGAGACGAGAGGAAAGGTAGGACCTTGTACCTTATTTTATTTTTTTGCTATACAATTTTCGATTTTGCTTACCTTCCTGCCTTTCAGACCCTCGAAGATATGGACCTCATCTTCGGAGATACCGCTGCGCACGAGGAGAAGAAGCGCATCAAGCATATCGAGGCTGAGTTGCGTGGGGCACCTATTGAAGAGGAGGATTTGAAGGAGTCGTTGGATCAGCATAGGGAGACTGTTTGAGATTCGCTTTTGTTATGGTTTAGGTGCGTAATGAGTGTTATTGAAGATATCCATAGGGTAATTCTCTCTTTCATTTATGGTTGATATCATGGCATGCAAATGCAGTAATCATGGAATGGATATAGAGTAATCAAAACAGCCTTCATTAATTCCTACATCGACCCCCGCTCCGCCATAAAGACAGGACAATCAAATATTCGAGAGGAAAACATCATTCAGCAGGCGGGAAATTAACCCACTCCGAAAAGTCCATTCCACCGGGAGGAGGCATCTGCATCTGCTGCTCGGGGAACAAAGTCCCCGGGAAGCCGGGGTCACTGAAGAGTTGTTGCGGGAAGGAAGGCATAAAGTTCTGTTGGTCTTGCTGGGGAAGAGGCTGTTGGTGCGGTTGTTGCTGCTGGTGTGGGCCTCCAGGGCCGGGTAGACCGGGGAGGGCCTGCGCAGGCGAGCCTAGCAGTCGGTTCACGACCTCTAGACAGCGTGTGGCGAAGCGATTGTTTCCTATGGAGGGATGGGAGAGGAGGGCTTTTGTGGTTTCGATGTCTTGGAGCCAGCTTGGGGCGTCTGGGTTGGATGGGTCGGTCATTAGGAAGACGATGGGGATGAGGCCGGCTTGGAATAGGAAGTATCTTGATGAAAGTTAGCATTTGCCGATATGAAACAAAGAAGACAACATACAGCATATACCATGCCCCGATTCTCATGCACACGTAGTTGTCCATATACTCCGCGATAGATGAAATGGTCAATCGAGCAGTCTGCAGGCATCTAACCCGGCACTCTGTCTCGCATGGGTCTTCGGTTCCTCCATCAGGAGTGCCGGGGGGGCCACTGATATTGCCACTAGGCGCCCATCGTCTTGCGGCCCAGCGGAGTAAGATAGGCCGGTATATCAGAATAGTCAAATTCCAGTATCTCCACAAGAGTCGGTTGCGCACTAAAGCGAGGTTTTCAGGGACAATATTTGTCGGCTGGACAGATAGAGCTTGCTGAGGGTGCTGGATATAGGATGGCAAGCCGTTGTACCATTCTTCCATGGGTTTCTGCAGATTCAACGTCTCCTCGGGTGTTGGACTGGGGCTCGAGATCAGACGCTGGTAAACGCTGTTGGTAAGAAGGTGAAAACTGGCTTGTGCGATCAAGCCCGAGTAAAGAGTTGGGCCGGGTTCTTCGGGCGGGAGAGTTGTTGTGACAGGGGTGAGGGCATCGTCATGGATGTTGAGAACATGCTTTGCATCCATGACGCTGTCCTCCGGGAGAAGGATCGGTCGACCAAAGGTTTTGGCGGCACCGCTATCGAAGATGAAGACGCCCCACCACAGTCTCCGGCGCATCTCCCGCTGTAGCAGGCTGATTTTCCAGCCGGGAAACTCTTTGTGGAGGCCCAGACTCATGGCCATGCGCACTGCCAATCCCAGGTAGTTCCAGCCGGTGTTCGGCTTGTTCCGTTTCTGGGCATAGTTGCTCAGTAGCAGTAGAGCCTGCACCAGTGTGAGGTTCCCTGTTTCGAATACAGATGCCTGCTGCAGATAACCTCTCGCTTCCTGATAGAAGGTGATATCGAGGTCCGAACTGTCATCTCCAATGCTCCATGCTCCAAGAGCCAGCACAGTATTTAACAGGATCTGCCAGGATGTACCATGGGCCCGCAAGGATGAATCGTGAAACTGCGCTCGAAAGGTTGCTTCGTGGACAAATGGGTAACTGGTGTGATAGTTGAGGAAGTACGCATCGATAAAAGCCTGCTCAATCAATCCGGATGGAGCGGTTTCTAGAAGCTGTGCTTTTAGAGGCACCCCTCCAGAACTGGCCGAGCGGACTGGCATGTTGAGATCAAACCCATGATCAAATAGTGCTCGTAGTGGGACAACACTTGAGGATGCTCCGAAGTAGCCAGCTCCTTCGGGTTTGATGGACAACGCCGCCATGCCATCTGTTAAATCTCCCAGTGTAATCTCCTTCTCGGCCCAGTCAAATCCATCGGCCTGCTGTGGCAAGGCTTCTGGCGCTGGTTCGGCCCTTTCCGCTTCCGGCTTGGCTGGGGTCGAGTGTCTTGAGGATGACTTGGACGAAGAATCTCTCGGCGGAGCATCCGGATTTTGCAGAAGAGAACGAAGGGTGGCATCCAAGTCACCTCCGGGAAATAGCCTGCCCAAAGCTGTTTCAAAAGCATGCAAGCGATCTTCAACATATGTGAGATGTCTAGGATGTGATCAGCTTTTGTCTACCTAGGGGATGATTTTCCGTGCTTAGACGTACTGCCGAGTGAGAGGGCTCCTGCTGACTTTGGGGCTGTATTTGCACTCCTTATTTAACTGCCGGCATTGCAAGCAGACGGGCTTCTCTTTCGAGCACTAGAGCAGGAATGAGAACGTGGAAGCGTGAGTGTTTATCGAATTTGCCACTTACTCTTGACTTCCTGAGTCGGCATTCATCGCACTGAAATAGCTGTTAGTATTTGTGTCTCTTCGTGATCCGAGTTCCACATACAGCAAATGAATGCGAATCGCGCGTGCTAGCCATCATTATCGCGGCCGATCGCAACAGTTACATCGGGTGTCTAACGCGTTGTGATCATGCCAGACGGCAGTCATCTTCTCACCGTTAGATCCGGCCGTCAAACTGATATGGCCAACTCACGATCGGCGCCCGCGCAATCATTGGTCTGGTCTCAGCTCGAGGGCAAATTGGCATGAACATCTCCCCTCGCTCTGGTGGGGGAGGTCATGTGATGCGCGGAAGAGACTTTTATGGTAGCCTCAGGCATGAACATCTTTCCAGGAAGATGAAACCAATATGGTTGCATCCGATTCTAACAGGATCGGCTTTGGAGGTGATTTTCGTGCTACTGTACTTTTTATTTACGGTGAGGATTTTGTATAACCTTGCCCTACTTCAAAATCCAAATGCAAAATCCTCCCGACCGAAGGGAGAGAGCGCGAAGTGCATGGATGAATTACTAAACCATGAATAGGGCTATTTATTGCACAGAGTGGAATAAATAGTGACCAATGTATTCCTGATCTTCACTAGGTTGATGTTGTGCAGGTCCGGTAGTATACGGGCAGTCGCGGACATATATATTGCAGCCCGATACCCCCTCTGTCATTACCTTGGCATACTTTTTACACAATAAAGAAATGTCCATGAAAGACATAGTGGACAAATGAATACATATATATACATATAACAAAATGATTCGTACCTGCTGTCCGCGAGGTAGCTCTAATACATCTTCTCCGCTGCATTTCTATGATTGTCTTGGCGTCCCGGATCACCGCCTGCATTTTTTCAACATCTCCGACTATCTCCAACCGCCAGGGAAAGCTGCGCCAGCCCTACAAAAATGCCCTCCCAGCCAGCTTTACCACCGCTCCTCGCACCCTATCTATCCTCTCTTCCTCACACATCCTTGACCCTGGTTTCTTCCATCCTTGGCGCAACAAGCAACTGGCTAGTCCTCAGATTTCTTCATGCGGCCCTAAGCACGTCATCAAATCAGCATGCCGCATCTGAGCTAGAGGATGTCCGGACTGACGAGAAGCGGAAAGTGGTGTTTGTGAGCTTCATGCGGAGTTTCGAATTTTGGAAGTCAGAAGCGAAGCGATTGGTATGTATTTGGGGAAGATGATCTTCTAATATCTTACAATTGCCTCTTGAGTCTAACGCGTCTTCAGGGATTGGACCTTGCACGCTTGGCAGACAAGGAGCAATTTGCCTTCATCGATGGTTTATCAGATCTATTCTATACACCACAAGTCTCTTCCAGCAGCGCCTCTGCTGCCTCCCCCGCTGGCCGGGGGAACAGCACTCCTCGAACAACTTTGCCACTGCGATCTCAACCCGGACCTTTGCCGGGGAGATCACTACAGTCGCCTGCGATAGCGTCAGGCGGTAGTGGCCTTGCACCGCGAAGCCAGACAGAGCTGGGCGTGGCCAAAAAGCTACATTTTTCCGGCCGCGGCACGGCAGCCCTCGATGCACTGGAAAGCGACATCGTCTCTGTGATGCAGCAGCTGAAGCCTTCCGCAGAAGATGGCGATGAATTACTTCTCATCGTCGATCAGCCGGACTTACTACTCGCCACCACGGGACCGAGTTTGGGAATTGGGGCGACGGAGATGGCGGAGTGGGTGGCTGGATTACAGCAGCATGCACACGCTACGATCTTGACTATGGCAGCGGATTCGCCACTGATACATAATGTTTCGGTGTCGAGGGCTGGAGGCCACATGCCTGCTCCGATTGAGACGGAGCATGCCGGGTTTGCTATTGGGCTGGCGCATCGGGCACGCTCGGTTATGCAACTGCGCACTCTGGAGACTGGAGTTGCAAGAGATGTTAGTGGGGTGCTGAGGATAAGTGCGGGTGGTGGATGGATTGCGGGTAAGGATGAAAATCCGGAGAAGGAGGTGCTGTATTACATTCAGCGGGATGGTGGCGTCAGGGTGTTTGGCCGGGGCGAGTCTTAGACTGTACTGGGTTAGATGTTCTCGATTGGCATCCGAGAGAAGGGTGGGAAGAGATATCTTCACATCGGATGTGTCGCGATGTAGAAAGAGAAACAAAGAAATTCATGCATGCTTTCCACTCCGACTTAATTTCACATCTCCATCAAAACACCGCCATCCCTCGAATCCTCACGATCACTGTCATCCAGATCGTGCAGCGAACAGACGAAAGAATCGACAGGTCTGCCATACACACACCACCGAGGAAAGAAAAGAGCGTTCATATTCCGGAAAAGGCCAAATTGCATTGCGAGCAAGCTATGAGAGTCGTAATGCTAGGACCATTGTTCATGCCAGGATATCTCCCCATCTTCATTTTTCTTTGCATTTTTTCCAGCCATCTCCGAGAACGAAAACGCGACGCCGACCGAGTGGATGATATCATTCAAAAAGAACATTTAGTGGTTCTCGGGACCACGGGCGCCCTTGGGGGTGCCGACCTGGAAACCGTTCTTGAAGCGGCGGTGCACGTCACGCAGAGACCTGAGGCGGCCGCTGCCGGTGGTCTTGCGCCGCATGGCCTTCTCGCCCCAGTTGTCTGCATTCTCGGTAAGCCAGGGTTCAGTTCAACGACCGTACATTTCCGACACAAATTTTGTATCCGAACCATCGGGGTTGTAGGGAGGATTGCATACACTTGCGGGTCTTAGCAGAAGGGTAGCCACAGTTGGAGCAGGTGTGCTTCTGAACGTGGAGAGAGCGGCGGCCTATACGCAGTCGCAAGAAAAACTCGTCAGTCCCAAATTCCTTCTTCGTAGCAATTCTTGTGTCCATCTTCCAGCCCCATTCGTCGTCGCCATCTTTCAACTCATTCCAACTGCTGTTGTAGAGATTTGCGACTTCGGTTCGAACGGGACTGGATGGTGGACAGAAACTGGTGGGATGGAGATACTAACCACATCGACGGCACAGAACGTGCGTCTTGTTGTGGCGCTTTCCGAAGCTCGAGGTACCCTTCGCTGTAATGATTGTCAGTATGCTGCTGCACTGTCTCGTCGACGCGGCGGATGATCGCGGCGGTCGGTGAATTCGTGGTAGGACGTACTCATTTTGGATTAGGGAACTGGGCGAAGAGATTGATGTTAGCGTGATGAAAGGGTGCACGAGCGAGAGTGAGCGGAAGTACCTGGCGATTCCGTGGAAGGGGCTGGTTGTCGGGATGTCGTCGTCGGGCGGATCGAAATTGGCGAAATTGATGGTAGGAGAATCGTCGTGGGCCGGGTCAGGTGATAGGGTTTGCCCTGTCCCGTGACAGTTAGTCACATGATATTAAAGTCTATCACGTGATATTACTCAGTATAGCAGGAGCATCGATAATTATTGAATAGTAATTCCGAGGGTATTCTGTTCAACCCAAACGCCAAAAAAAAATGTTATAGTTACAGGTCCTGATCCATGAACTTCGCCATGGGGTCGTCTGCCGTTAGCCGGCTTCTTTTATACGAGTCGATCTCTTCCTCCGTGATGCCGGACTTCACTTCCGCCAGCGTGCGTTTCTTTGCATTGGCCTTCTCCTCTGTCCTTGTGTCCACTGGGTCTGACTCGAGAGGTTCATCCGCCTGAACGGGTGCTTCTTCGCCATTCTCGGGCAACATCAACATGTTCCCCTCTTCCTCAAACGCCTTCTTGCCCTCCTCTCCCGTACAGTAGCTGTTCTTCACCGTAGAGAAGCAGCAGGTGTAGCCCCACTGGAACTCATGCCACCAGCTACCCCAAACAGAAGTATGGTTGTTGATCATGACATCCTCGGCGTATTTGGATTTGGTCGCGTTCTTGGGTGCACCCTTGATGGCACCCGATTCGTCGTACTCGACAAACCGCTCGTTCTCGAGAACCATCGTGTCGCGGAGAGGAGTCGATTGGAGATGTTCGGAGCCACCGTATTTGTCCAACAGAGCCTTGCGCTGCGCTTGACGTTTGGACTCACTGTCTGATTTCTCTTTCTTTCGAAGAACCTCGCCGGAGGTCGGGTTCGCTTGAAGATGTATATGTGCACGACCGCTTTCCTGAGATTCCCATGCATAGCTCTGTGCTTTCTCGAATTCAGCAGCGTCGCCTGAAGCGCGAATGAAATTCTCCTCTGCGACCAGTGCTGCCGCTTGATCTTCCTGTGCACCCATATCCACCATTCGTCGCGTTTTCGGATCGTATTTGGCGGAATCGAGGTCGAGGTTCAGTAGATATTTCGCGGTGTCTTCTCGGATACGCAGGTTGCGGGTCGCCGTACTTTGTTGCCGACCCATGTCGGACTCCTCAGCGTAGCGAAGTTCGTCTCCAGGCTGACCATCATCATCATCTTCTTCTTCCCCGTTCTTGATCATTTTGAGATCTTCCCCTTCCTTTGCCACCCGCTTCATGGCCTCCATCTCTTCATATTCGTTGACAACCTTGCGATACTCGCTGGCATCGTATCCGTTCCACCGATCGCGTTTGGCGTCCCACCCCATGTCAACTGTTTGGAGGACTTCGTCTGCCTGGATATCCTTGCCAGTCCACTTGGCACCCTGCTTTCGGGGTCGGCTGAGGCATTCTTTCGTCTTGTGTGTCATCGCACCGCAGTTCTCACATGCACCTTTTCTGTACTTGGTCACAGCTGGACCCGCGCGCTTCCCTCGGTCGTACCATTTGGACTGTTCTTGTGTTGCTTTTTGCAGACGCTGGTGCTCAAGGTAGTCATTTCCGGACTCATCATCGACGTAAAAGGGCTTCTTCGAGATGAACGACGGAATGTATTCGTTGCGCTCCTTCGACGCCACATCGGCGGGTTTGCGCGACATGGTGGAAGAGACCTGCCGAAAGGCAGCAAATGAGAGAGAGCGAGAAAAATAAAAAGAGCCCAAGTCCCACGAGAGCAGTGAGGGAGTGAAGAATGAATGTCGTCGGATCGGTTTCCAAAGGGCCGAGACTTGGCGGACTGGGCCACGTGACCTGGCGTTCTCCCGCGAGGCGCGTGCCTGTTATGCCTCTTCGCTTCTTACACACAGGAGACAAACTGATGACAGAACCCGTCGAAACTTTTGCGCAATGTCGGCGATCTGGCTGATCAACCCACGCCACACCGATGGAGCCGTTTCGAGTGCGCCTCAACTGCATCGATCACTACCAAGCATCCGCGTCGGCATTGGACCCTCCACTGCCTCGCAGTGATGGAGCGCCTGATGGTAATTTCAGGCCCAAGGTGCCGGTGATCCGAGTGTTTGGATCGACCGAAACCGGACAGAGAGTCTGCGTGCATGTCCATGGGGCGTTTCCTTATCTCTATATTCAATATGACGGTCCCTTGACACCGCAAGAAGGTTGGTCCAGAATGGACCCTGGCATTTAACAATCGACTAAATTTTGCTGCTAGTGAGCACGGCCAGTCGGACCCTACATCTATCGATTGATCATGCTCTGGCGATCAGCTATCGGCGCAATGCATACGATAGGAAGACCGCCTTCGTAGCGCACATCACTTTGGTCAAAGGCATTCCCTTCTATGGATACCACGTGGGATATCGGTTCTTCTTTAAGATATACCTCCTCAATCCCTCTCATATCACTCGCTTAGCCGACCTTCTACACCAGGGGGCCGTAATGAAGCGTCCATTGCAGCCTTATGAGAGCCATTTGCAGTACGTTCCGCAATGGATGTGCGACTACAACTTGTACGGCTGTGCATACATGAACTGCAGCAAGGTCACCTTTCGTGCTCCTGTGCCAGAGTATCTCGAGCTCAGTAACCTGAGTCACCGTTGGCATGACCGGTTAATTGCTCCTGAAAGCATTTCGGATGACCCGGCCCTACAAAAACAGAGTCATTGTCCACTGGAGGTGGATGTCTGCGTACAGGATATTTTGAATCGTTCAGATATCAAGGAGCGGCCCTTGCATCATGACTTTTCGGAGCTTTTACGTCCGGTTGCATTCAACGAGCGACTCGTGCCTAGCATGGAGGGCCTGTGGCAAGATGAAACCCGACGACGCAAGAAACGGATGGGAATCAGTGATCCCGGAAGCAGCCCATTTGGCCCGGATGAGCTGGTTTCAATGTCTGCCGACCCAAGAAACCAATCAGCTGGGGGCTGGGTCCACGAAGAAGAATATCGCGAGATGGTATTTGGAATTGCCGCCAAGGAGAAAGAACAAAGTGACGCGAAAGAGTCAACATTTGAAAACTTCCTTGACGTGAATGAACTCGCGGGAAATGTGAAGACAGCTCTGGACAGCGTCGGTGATTTCTATCCTGATAATTTGGATCTCAGTACCAACCGACAACAGGCTCCCGGCGAGCAAGCCGTGCCTGAAGTGTCGGTTGATGAAAACGTGGCCCTGTCTTCTCAACCCCTGGAAGGCCATTACTATTCTGATTCCGGTGACTTCGACGACTCCTTCCTGGAGGCTGTCGAAGAGGAAGTCCGAGATGGCGCGGAAAATACTCTGGAGGAGAGCTTTGATGATGGGATATTCGATGATCTGTCTCAACTGGATTCTGCAGTACCCAGAAAGGACATAAAAACGAATTCGACAACTGAATCATCAAGTACCATTGATCCCGACCAGGTGCATGTCCTGTCAAGGGCCAGGAGCATCTCCACTAAACGGCCGCACTTTAAACCCACTGATCACGACCAGCGTTCAAGCAAAAAGTCAAAATCCTCCAACGATTCTGCACCTCCTGCTGCCCAACATGACTCGGCAGATTCGGCCAAGCGGGACGAGGACACAAGGACTCGCGAAGCTTCCTTCAATGCTGATATCATGCCACCATCATCGACACCAACGTCTTCCTCCTCTCAGAAGACAATTCGTCCTAAAAAACACCCGTCAAACAGCAGACTAAACTACCCAGTTGTCAAGGACCCCAATGACCCCCTCACAATCCTACGATTTAGTCAAGACGATGGCCCTTCGTCGAAGAAGGACTCGCAATCCTCTCAAACTGCGTTTCCGCCTGGTACCACTGCGAGCACATCCGGAAATACTGGCGAATCTGAAAGCTCCTCACAGCAACAATCTTCTTCAACGGTGACGGGGACAGCCTTTTTAGATCCGCATGTGGCGGGAGTAATTGGAAAGCTCCATGACACGTTTGAAATACCTCCAGAATCACCCTTGTATTGCTTTCGATTCGCCGGTCCTGGATCCACCGAGGTTGCGTCGACCATGAATGACAACGGTCGGCCATCTATTGTCTATCAGAAAGCCCATTACAGCGAACCGATTGACGTGCCCGAACGACCACGTGAGTACGGTGGCCGAGAGTTTCGCCTAGAAAGCAACACGATTCATTATCTACCCGAATTTGATCCATCAGGGGAAATGCCTGGAGTCTACGTTGAAAATCTCTCGATACTTTACGACCGGGACCAGCAGGAGACAGATGACCAACAACTACGAGAGTCGTGTACTGCCAGGGTGTGGGAATTTGCACCAGTTCCGCCCAGTCGATCAGAAGTTATTGAGTGGTTTGAAAATGTTCAAGCCTCCAAACAAAACAAGCAAACCATGAAAAGTTCCCCCAAGCCAGAAATGAAGCCCAACGTCCTTTCACAGATTGAGGGCCCAACACAGAACAACGCTTATGGATTCAAATACTCCCAGAAGAGGAAGTCTACTAGCGTGGAGCACCAAACCCAATACATGAGCACAATGAGCTTGGAGGTGCATGTGAATACTCGCGGGTCTCTTTCGGCCAACCCAGAGGAGGATGAGATCACCTGTGTTTTCTGGGGTATCCAGTCCGAAGATGAAGATCTCGAAGTCAACAGCCATCTTCCTGGTGTTCGCGTTGGCATGATCTATCAGGGTGAAAGCGAACGCCCCGAAGACAAGATCTCTAAATCCTTGACAATTGAACTTGACCACGAGACATCGGAATTAGATTTGATTAATCGGGTGGTTGATATTGTCCGCTATCACGACCCTGATATGATCACTGGCTATGAGGTCCACAATGGGTCTTGGGGATACTTGATCGAGCGAGCCAGGCGGAAATATGATTTCGATCTGTGCCATGAACTGTCAAGAGTGAAATTTGACTCGCGCGGAAAGTTCGGCAAGGAGTCTGATCGCTGGGGCTTTGAGCACACCTCGTCAGTTCAAGTCACTGGTCGACACATGGTGAACATCTGGCGTGCCATGAGAGGCGAGCTGAATCTTCTTCAGTATACGATGGAGAACGTGGTTTTCCATCTCCTACATCGCCGAATCCCTCACTATTCACCCCAAATACTCACACAGTGGCATCAGAGTGGCAAGCCTCGACACCTGGTGAAGGTCGTAGATTACTATATCTCTCGCGTGCAAATGGACCTGGAGATAATAGAAGCAAACGAACTGATCCCACGGACGAGCGAGCAAGCGCGGCTGCTTGGGATTGATTTCTACTCTGTCACCTCCCGCGGCTCTCAATTCAAAGTCGAGTCACTGATGTTCCGAATCGCCAAACCCGAGAATTTCATCCTCGTGTCTCCCAGCAAGAAGCAGGTCGGGCAGCAAAACGCTCTCGAGTGTCTGCCATTGGTCATGGAGCCGCAAAGCGACTTCTACACAAGTCCACTGCTTGTTCTTGATTTCCAATCCCTCTACCCTAGTGTGATGATCGCATATAACTACTGCTACTCGACCTTCCTGGGCAGGGCCTTGCATTGGCGGGGTCAAGACAAGATGGGGGTCATGGACTACAGACGCCAACCGCGAATTTTGGATTTGCTGAAGGACAAGATCAATATCGCACCGAACGGCATGATTTATGCGAAACGAGAGGTTCGCCAGTCGCTCCTTGCCAAAATGCTCACGGAGATCCTGGAGACTCGTGTTATGGTCAAGAGTGGCATGAAAGTCGACAAAGACGACAAAGTCTTGCAGCGACTCCTGAATAACCGACAGCTCGCCCTCAAGCTGATTGCGAACGTCACGTATGGATACACATCGGCCTCTTTCTCTGGACGCATGCCCTGCTCCGAGATCGCTGACAGCATTGTTCAGTCCGGGCGAGAGACCCTCGAGAAAGCCATTGCATTCATTCACTCTGTCGAACGGTGGGGCGCTGAGGTAGTTTACGGAGATACAGACAGTCTATTCGTCTACCTCAAGGGCCGCACGCGGGACCAAGCCTTTGATATCGGTGAGGAAATCGCCAAAGCCGTCACAGAAATGAACCCACGGCCTGTGAAACTCAAGTTCGAAAAAGTATACCACCCGTGCGTTCTACTAGCCAAGAAACGGTACGTTGGCTTCAAATACGAGCACCGGACCCAGACAGAACCCGAGTTCGATGCAAAGGGTATCGAAACGGTCCGCCGCGACGGCACTCCCGCCGAGCAGAAGATCGAAGAAAAAGCACTGAAGCTCCTCTTCCGCACCGCGGATCTCAGCCAAGTCAAGACCTACTTCCAGCGCCAATGCGCAAAGATCATGCAGGGCCGAGTCTCGATCCAGGACTTTTGTTTCGCGCGCGAAGTGCGCCTCGGCACATACAGCGAGAAGGGTACGCTGCCTGCCGGCGCGCTGATTAGCACGCGCAAAATGCTTGACGACCCCCGTCTGGAGCCTCAGTACGGCGAGCGCGTGCCCTACGTGGTCGTGACCGGCGCTCCGGGGTCACGACTCATCGACCGCTGCGTTGCACCTGAGACACTTCTGCACGACGCGCAACTCGACCTCGACGCCGAATACTATATCACCAAGAACATCATCCCGCCTCTCGAGCGGATCTTCAATCTCGTCGGCGCAAACGTTCGCCAATGGTACGACGAAATGCCCAAGGTGCAGCGTATCCGTCGCATTGACGTTTCTGCTTCTGCTTCTCGCCCTGGAAATGGAAAAGGCAAAGAAATTGGCTTCTCCAAAAAGACTCTCGAATCCTACATGCGCTCCTCCTCGTGCATCGTCTGTCGAGCCAAACTATCAGACTTCTCCATCCCTGTCTGTGGAACCTGTCTCCAGCAGCCGCACATAGCGCTTTTGGATCTAATGCAGCGTCTACAGCGCGCTGAGAAGCGAGCTGTTGATCTCGAGACTGTGTGTCGGTCGTGCATGGGTGTTTCGGCTGGTGATGAGGTCAGTTGTGATAGTATGGATTGTCCTGTCTACTATTCCCGCACGAGAGACGTGGCGTGGTGGAGGCATTCACGGGCGGTGCTCGGGCCTGTGGTGGAGTTGTTGGAGAAGAAGGGGGATGAAGAGCTTGATTGGTGATTACGTTTTTTTTTTTTCTCTTCCTCTTTGGAGCTGTGGTGATTTCTGGTTTGGCTTTGCCTGGCATTCTGGCGTTGAAGATCATATCTTGGTAATACCCCTTGAACTGATATTGGATGACTGGTGCATGACTCTTGGGAATGGAAGAGCTGGTTCCGGCTTCGATACAAACGTTCGCAATATGAAAGCAAACAAAAATACACTGTGAGCATTTACGGCGTCTACTTGGCAATCAAGCTCGCAATTCAAATTAGATTGATTAATCTTGAACTATTGCTATGCTGAAACGTCAATTCTTCCGCGTCCATGATCCCCGGTAAAAAATGATACGTAGCAAATTTCTCAGTGTGCTCGCGTGAAAACATCATGCCCCGTCCCAGAACCTCCAAGAGATGCCACTGAACCAAACCGATTCCCAGGTGGTAGGCCACCAAGACGAAAAGAGAACCTATCCCAGAACCCCCTATCCCAATCGTCAACATTCTGATCAACCACCCCCAAGACGGCGCAGCTTGTCCATAACCCACGATTTCACAAAGTCTTCCTTCTCCACGAAGTCCACAACCTTGTCGCTGCCTTGTTCGGCAATGCCCAAAGACACTCCGCCTTCATGCGCGTCCTCGAAGGTGTCTTCCTCCGCCTCAAGCTCAGCGTCATCAAGCGGACCATGCTGCTCAACCAAAGACGGATAACAATTCTCGCCAATCTCGAGACCACGAAGCATGTCCACAACTTGGGTGTGAGCGAAAATGATAGGCTCGTCGGTGGGAGGCCGGCTATCCTTGTTTTTCTCGGAATCTGGTATCTCAAACCGACCCAAGGCAATCTTTCCGAGGTAGTCAGAGAACATCCAAGGAAAGCTGATAAGTGGTAGGGTGTCTGCACTTGTATCAAGATTGTCATCCACAGGTTCGATGTCCACCAGTAGCTCAGGACGGCGCTGCGAAAATGTGGCTTCCATTTCCTCCTGCGTGACGCGGTACATGGCGACCACCAAGGGAGCAAGAGCCTCGAATCTTCGTCCTCCCACTTTGTCATAGCATTGCTGGCGGAAACCGTTGCGGAGGATGTGCACGATTCTCCCCAGGTCTTCGTGGAGTTTATAGTCCTTGTGGACATGGCCGTGGCTGAGCACAAAGGTGGACCAGACCTCGAATTCTGTCTTGATCTCGTACTGCGCCATGATCCTGCGCATAGCCGAGTCGTATTCCTCTTTGAGCTCTCTGGCGTATTCCATGAACTGATCACTGAAGGGCACTAGGGAACATTTCAGGATGCGAGAGTCGAAGGGCATTTCGAGACTGGGAACGAACTGGTCGAGCTTGACCTTGTCGTAGAGTTGGCCGAGGATCTTCTTCGAGTGGTAAATCTGCTCCTTGCGCTTGAACCTCTTTTCCATGAAATGTGGCCACATACGGGGACTGAGGTCGCGCGTCATGTGGGCAGGCTTGCCACTCTTGTTGTAGTCGACTGCATCGGAGTGAAGCTGGGCGAGCTGGATGCACTTCTTTTCACACACACCGTCATCCAGCTGATCGGCCCAGGCCATGTGGGCATGCGCAATCATAGGAAGGTAGTCATGTTTCATGTATGTGACGAAGAAAGACGTGACCTCGTCAACCGTAACGTCGTGGTCCAGATCAGGGGCCCGGCGGCCGGTGTAGTCCATGGGTAGAGTAAACCATGTCTCCGGCACCATTTCCAGATCCCAGATTACAAGGTAGTCATCTCCATCGAGATCCCCTCCGGAGCACATGCTTGCAACATCCCGGTCACCAGTCTGCGGCAGAATAACCACATCACGGAACTCACGTAATTCAGGTTTGTCCACAGCTCGGACAAGACGAATATCACCGGGGTGAAGTGAAGGGTTCCGAGCCAAGAGGCAAATGCCTGTGATAATCTGGGAAGCGTCATCTGGTGGACAGATCTGGACAAAGATCTCAGGGAGTGCTGTCACTTTCTCGTCATAAGGAGCAGACTCTGCAGGCAAAGTCTTATCATAATAGCCTTTCAAACACCCAGTTTCATCCATTATTCCGAGTAAGTTTGCTCCCCGATCAACGACAATCTTGGCCTTCTCCTTGAGGGATTTCAAATGCCAAGCCTTCCACAATCCCAGAAGCGATGAAATAAAGGGATCTCGGGCCTTTTTAAAGCCATCGGAAATCATCTGTGCCATGGTGAGAGTGGTTTGATTGGGATCAATGTACTTTTGGAGCAAAGTAACAGCAGACGCATCGTTGTTCAGGGCATTACTGAAACTCTGCACCATGGCATCTTGTCTAGCATGGAACACATTGTCAGGAACCCCAAGAGCTGAAAGTACCAGGATCAGTTGCCGGTTCAGCGTTGCGGTAGAGAGTTGGGACGATCGAATGATCTCAAGCCCCCCATGACCCGTATCAAATTTGTACTGACTAGGCCGAATATGCACTTCATGGGGTAGAGCATCAGGGGAGATAGCAAGCATTCCCTTGGATCCCCCGAGACGGAATTGAAATGCGGAAGGTGGATCGCCTGTTGGTGTCTTTATCTTCAGTTCTGTCATTGCCATCTGTGCAAGAAACTTGGATATTTTGCCAACTCCATCGGAGAATTTGTATCCATGACGGACTATATCCTGACATTTTCGAACCGTCACAGGGCACCCGGAGATTGGCCGGGTGGTGGAAAAGCATTGTCCTAGTCGGGCAGCATACTTGGCAATGTTTCTGATGTGGTGGAACTCGCCCATCCAAGCTCGAATGGTGGCTGCTGTCAAATCAGATAAGGGAGCAAAGAAGTAAGCCCCATGTTCGCGAAACTGAGAGTTGCCAAATGCCAGGAACTCATAATGGCGATCACCGATTTTAATGCCCTGGGACATAGTCCTTTTGACTCTAGTAAAGATTTCGTCATTGTTATCGAACACGGTTGAGTTAATGCGACCTTCTGTCTTCTCATCTGTGAAACGGATACGCAGGAATCGATCCGCATGCTCAATGTAGTGACGAACCACCCTGTTTGAAATATCCACAGTGGGGGTGCTGTAGTAGATGGTGCTCGGTGTCACTCTGGCAGTGCGCATGTAGCAGCAGTAGGCAGCAATCTTCGAGTCACTCTTCCCTTTGAAGCGCAGGTTGAAGATCTCCATCGGATTGTAGTAGGTGGTCTTCTGTGTTGCGACATGCTCTAGAAGGCTCCTGGCAGCTGACTCTTCAAGGTCTGCCAGCTTCAAAACAAAGTCTCGACTCATGGTATACTCACTGAGATTTCCATTTGACAAACAGACCTCTAGCTGGTACCGAACCGGAAAGGCAAGGTGGACGTAGGTTTGGTCTGTCAGAGCCTGCAACATGTCTGAGAAACCCCCACTGGGCTTAGACTCAGAGTGATCAATCCACTGCCAGACTGACACAGGTCGCTTAGTGCTTTCAGTAAACTGGTGGCCCTTCACTATTGAGACATTGTAGTCTTTCAGGATCTCTCGCGCAGTAAGAAGCTGACCTTCCTTGTCAACGTCATGGGCATACGTGATCTTGAAAACGTTCCAGCCACCTGATTCCAGTCATTAGCGATTAGAAACAAAGCGGAGTCAAACTAAGATTTACCAATGTCAATCACTTGCCCCGATCTCCGCAGGTTTGTAGGAATAGCAATTTGACCATAAGGGTTGTGCACCACAGCAGTCTGACGGTACCAGGTGTCTGTCTCCTTCCAGTTGGTCGAACCAGTGAAAGTGGGCCGAAAGTCTTTGAGCTGCCGATGATAGATGGGAGGGCTGGTGAGGATTGTCAAAAAGGCAGTCTGTTGAGACTCAGGATCACAAAGATCGTGGATTGTAGACAGCTGGAGGAATGCGAGCTTGATGCGGAAGTCGTGATCTTCGTCAACAGTGATTGCTCGTTCAATACTCAGGCGTGTATTTCGAATGGAGACTTTGAAAAAGATCTGGAGCTCTCTCCGTCTCAAATTCACAAGGAGTCTGAGTCCATGTGCTTCACCGAATGTGCGCATCCATGATGGGGTAGTCTCGCCGATCAGCACGCCGATGTCAAGTCTCACAACGTGGAGCTCCTGAATCGGAAGTCAGACTCTATTATCATAAAAAGTCTATGAGATCTGCTTACCAGCTCTGCCGGGTAGATGACACCCTTGCGGACGGGGCTGGGGATAAAAGCGTTCAGCGCCCTCACGTTGAGCGCAAGAGCAATCATCCCAACGCGCCCACTAGGCAGTCTGACCATGTACGGCCCGTGGCTCCAGAAGTCCACCTTGGGCGGGGGTCTGTAATGAATCCAATGAGGTTAGTGCTCGCGCAGACACATCGTGAGGCGCAGCGCGCGGCCAAAGTGAAGTCGATATCAGAAGAATACGAACCTAAAGCGAATCCGCCCCCGCGTGCCCTGGCGGCCATGGGAATCCTCATATATGTCGATCGATGAGATCGACCCTTCTCGGCGGAAAGCATCCCAGAGCACGAAAGTATTCGCTTCTTTTGGGACATTCGAAAGATCAACGGCAACTGACTCCCAGCTCTGCCATGCCACGGTTGGGTGTGGCATAGTAAATCGCTTAGTCGTCATTTCTGGTGACATTGTTCATAGCAGGCGGGGGATGAACAAATGAAGAAAGATGAAGAAAGAAGAAGAGGAAGAAGAAGAGGAAGAAGAAGAAAAAGACAAGAGGGTGGGTGGAAACGGAAACAAAGCAGGAGCTGAGAGAGGGAAAGCGCATGTAATGAGGTGCCTGCCCGGGCCATTCACTGTTTCATTCACTATACTGCGTGGTACCTAAACTTTAGCCGGCACGACAATGTAAAAGTGAGAGCCAGCTCATGGCAAACGAAGTGGCCAATAGCGTATGATTAATAGTGTTATCTAGCACAGAAGAATTGATAGACTTTGTTATTGTTGGCCAAAGAATATGCTTCTAGTTCTGATAGAGATATACGAGCGCCACTGGCGCAGTACATGAGGAGCTACTCTAGCCTTTAACTTTTTAGAAGCCCTGTCAAATGATCTAGTTAATTTTTTTCTTATAGTCACTATCAATATAAAAGTTATTGTGATAACAGCTAAATCGGTGCGCTCCCGTCCCTCTCCAATCTTGACATATTCACCCGCACGATGCTGGTTGGTTGATGAAAACAGTGGTCGTGAAGTGGGAGAATTATCTACTAGCTACTGGATGAGAATTCTCTTCCTTCGGATTTGTTATCCTTATTCAAGCTTCAATTATCCTAGCGAAACATTGTCTCGTGAAACTACCGACGCAAGTACACAGGCTTAAGTAACCGCAACTGTAAGTAGTAATAGAGTAAAAAGCCAGGGATCCTTGTAGCAGTCACTCCATCCCATCACGGAGCCAAGGGCTCATTATTTGACCCAGAAAAAGCAGTGCTCGTGAACACAAAGTCCTTCGAGAACTCTAGATCCATGCCTAAACTGAGATCGTGAAGCTGACGTTCATTTAAGTTGTCTTCTTCAACCTGTGTCTCTTCATAGACCGTAGACACATCTTCTTGATCTTGCTGGCTATGTTTCGGTGCATGGCCTGCCCGTGTCTTGGTTGGGCTGTTGCGGTCTGCTTCCCTCAGGGGGTCCCGTTTTGCTTGGTGTGTACCTGGCGTATCATGGTTCTTTGACTTGAGTTCTTTGGATGTAGGTTGGTGAGCAGGCAGAGGAGCTTGATAGAGGGGTGGATGCATTGAGCGACGGTTGCTCTTTGGACGTTTCGGATTGGGTGCACCGAAGTTTGAGGCCAGGGACTCAAAAGATTGAGCTAGCTGTGTGTCGTCATCGTCATAGCTATTTGCTAGTTGGGTGGGTGTTGTGTCGGTGGTATCGGGGACAGACTTCACGTGCTGGTGCTTGCTGTGACCTTTGGGATCTATGGATTTGGTGGCGAACCCCATGACACTCATCAGACGACTGATATGCTGCTGAGCCTCTGAAAACTCCCGGGCCTTGGCCGCTCTTTCATTGCGAAGAAATTGAGTCTAAAGAGAAATAGTTAGAGTCGAAAAATCAAAAGAGACGGCTTTTTGTTTTACTTTCTTCTCCAAATTTTGGATGCGTTTGCTTTGCGATTGTGCTTCATTTGCAGAATTGGCGACGGCAGCCTGCAGCCACCGATTCTCCTCTTTGTGTTGGGTGATCTCAGACATAGTCTGTGAAATTTCAACCTCGTGGCTCTGTTTCAGCATGTCGATTTCCGATCCCAACTTCTCCTCGACTTGTTGCATTGCACAATAAAGCCTCTCAATCTCCTCACTCTGTTCGTCCACCTGCATCAAGCGTCAGTAGAGGATTGACTGTCTGAAAGACAAAAAAACTCACAGTTGTTTTCAGAGCCCCCATCTCCATCTGCATATCCTCCTTGTCAGTCAGAAGACGCTTCACCTCGTCTTCCTTTTGCACAGAAAGAAGTTTGCTAGATTCAACCAGGGCCCCGGCATTTACAAGATCCTGCCGTAGAGAAGCAGAAGTTTCCAGAGCAGAAGCCTTCTCTTTTGACAGTGTATCCAAAGTATGGAGCATCTGCTGGCTTTTGTCTTGCAGGGAGTTCAGCTCCTCACGAATCTCATCAATCTGATCGTCTTTCTCGGTCGATGTAGCAATCAAGTCTAGCTCTCTGCTGCGCGCTTTATCCATTTCTGCAAGCATTCTTTCCTCAAAGGCCTGGTGCTGTTTCTGGATGTCGTGACGTGCAGTATCAAGAGATGTGGACAACTCGTCTGCTCGAGCAGAGGCGCTTTCAGCATGTTCTTCAAGACAGAATAGTTCGTGTCGAAGAGCGGAAACAGTATTTGACGACTCGTGTAAGCGAACTTCCAATTCTTCATTATGTCGTTTCAGTTGCTCAACTTCGTGGACGGCGTTGTCCCGTTCTTCTTCAACGGCTCTCAGAGGGCCTTCAACGTTGTAGCATCGCTGTTCCAAGTCGCTGCAGATTATTTCAACTTTCTTTATCATGCAATCATGAGAAGCTTGCGCATTTTGCATGAAGACCTCGGTGATGCCAGAACGCCAGTTGCGATTTGGATTATGGGCGGTGGAGAAATCATGTCTATCTTGAACTTCGAAAGTGACACGGAAGTCTTTTGAACTCGCTGTGGAAAATCCACATTGGCTCCTAGGTAGCGATCTAGCCACTCGGGCCACAAAGTTTTTTATGGCCTTGATGATCGAGGTATCAACACCTTTCTGTGCAAGAGCAGCTGCAGAGTAGAAATCGAACAAGTTGAGAACCAATCGATCATGCAACATGTTGAGAACTTTGAAGCAAGAGTCTGAGCCACTGCAGTCTGCTTGGTTTGATTGTGCAGGAAAGCTTTCAAAGAGGTCACCAATAGAATCTTTGCCAAAGGCGAGGATCGAGGTCTGTATGGTTGAAAGAGCTGACTGTGACTGCACTTCCTGCAACCCACAGAGAATCAGGCTGGCTACTTTAAGAGACGATACAGCGTCTTGTGCTGACGAATCAGTACGTTTCAATGCGGAAAGAATGGAGTTTATGAGCTCGTGAACAGCAAGTTCCCCAGAATCCTGTCAAGTCAGTAAGTTGCTCTAGATAGACGCAGGATATACTCACTGCCAATGTTCTCGCAAGTCGTCTAACAAGATACGCAGGCAGGATCTTCAACACCTGCGAGCTGTCCGTAGACATCAAAGTTCGCAGGGCTATGTGGTGAATCTGAGGCGGCAGCTCGGATGAAGGAAGCAGGGACAACAAAAAGGTAACACCCTGCAATAAATTCTCGGTCAGCTTGCCCGGACAAAGTAACTGAGCGACCATACCGTGATCTGAATCTCACGATCAATCCCAGTCCTGACAACCTTATCACATAACTTTGCTATCTTCGACCGATTACCCGAGATCCAAGCACTCTTCTGCTCCGGCTCCACAGCATCGGCAATACAAATTGCCAACCTAACACTCTCGACAGCTTTCGCCGGAGTCAAGTTATTGCAACTAGCCGACGATGCAAGAATCACACGCAAGACTACTAGGTCGAGAGACTTCATTCCGCGCTTGGGACCAAAGAAGTGCTTGATGTTTAGCAGCCATGAAGGCGGCTCTGGTCCGTGTTGAGAGAGGTGGTTTGTTTGCCGGACTGATGCGATGCGGGCGAATGTTGCGAGACACAGGAGATTGCCCATGTGGTCGTCGAGATTGCGGAGGGTCTTGGTGAATTCTGTTTGGAGGCTGGACATTATCTCTGATGGGACATCATCTAGAACTTTGGGGGAGCTTTGTATTCCGCTCATGATCTTGTAGAGTGGTGTTATTGTCTCTGCGCATGGGTTGTCGGCCATTGTGGATATCAAATCGCTGATGAATGTGCCCAGACGAGCTGGTGGGATTACGTTCTGAGGGAGAGGGAACGAGAGTAGTGCAATGCAAGCCGGGATATACTGATGTTGTTAGCTGTAAGATCCTGCTGTCGGAATATCAAGTCCATATCCATACCTCCGATCCGCTCTCACCGACTGCCTTCTCCAGGAACGTGTCTAAAACGACAGGGTGGCGCTCGAGCAAAGCATCCCGAAAAGCCGGCGTCAACGCTATGGAAGTTTAGTTTTTTATTTGTATGGAAGTAACTCTAAGCTTCTTACCGAAGATTGCGACAAGCGGCAGAGCGACGCGAGACCGCGACAGGCCATCCACCAGAACATCAGTCAGTAGACCGACCTGGCAGGGCTTGTAAGAGGCCCAGAGGTCAATCACAGAAGGAGAGGAATTCCGGACTACGTCGTGAAGATCCTAGAGATTTGCCTTGTCAGTACTACTGCGTGTCGCGTCTCCGGTGTCGCCTCACATACCTGCAGCGAGGGCACATAGGGCGCGGTCACCAGGCGTTCCACCTCGCGCGCAAAGTGAGAGATTCCGTCGGCCATATTTCCGAGCTGCATGGAAGCTTCCGAAATGAGTGCGTTGCACCACTTGTCATGCTGGCGCAGTGAGGTCGCGGAGTGAGGTCTGGTTGCCCTGTCAACGGGCTATGTCATTAGAACGCCATTTTGCGCCGAATCCCCAAACTGACTACTCTCTGGGGGAGCTAAGTACAAACAGAACTACCATATAGACATCATGTATGGTGCGCAATAATAATTACAAACTATGAATATCTATAAAATTGTCGCGATCCTCTCCGCTGCATATCTAAATACCGCGTTAGGCAAATCGTATAGCCCCCACGGAACCCCCACGGAACCAATACTCCCTGCGTCCTCCATCCCACCTGTGTTGGCGGGGTCTTAAGACGAAACAGGCAAGGGACGCGCGGAATTGACCCGTTCCTAGCCCTGTCTGGCTCTAGTCAACTTATCGGTCCAAGCCCGACATTTCCACAAGTACCCGAAACTATCACACCATCGGAGCGCTGGTGTCGCAACAACATAGACACTTTTTCTCCCTCTTACATGACAGCGATGCCAAAGGAATTTATCAATCATTCCTGTCTGTCACATCCTCCGCCATGCGTGCATCTCTCCTAGCCTCCCGGCGCTTCTCCGCACGCGCCCTCCGCCCCCGAACTCCGCAATTTTGGGCATGTGGGGGTCGCTGGAACAGCTCCAGCGCCGAAACGGAGAACAAGCACAACTCGTCCGACTCGGAATCCTCAGCGGGTGCTTCATCTCCTTTCTGGACACCCGGTAAGGCGCTCCTTTTCTCCGCATTCGCTGCGGGGCTCGGGTACAGCTATGCCTCTTTGCAGATACCAGCGAAGCAGACTAAACCGCAGTATGGCTCCGCGCAGGACTTTGAAAAAGTACGAAATGGACATTCTTTTATCTAGCGGAAGATCAAAACTGACAACAACCAATTAGGTCGTTTCCGAGCTGAGAACCAAACTGGGTGAAGACAGCATCAGCACCGACGAGGATGAGCTGCACCGACACGGTTTCTCGGAGTGGTCCAGCGTCAACGCAGACCGTCTCCCCGTCGCTATTGCCTACCCAACTACAACAGAAGAGGTGTCCGAGATTGCTAAAGTCTGCCACAAGTACAAAATGCCCATGATCCCCTACTCGGGAGGATCGAGCCTCGAGGCCAATTTCTCTGCACCGTACGGCGGAATGACCATCGACTTTGCGATGATGAACCAGATATTAGACATGCATGAGGCGGATATGGATGTCGTGGTGCAGCCATCTATCCAGTGGATGGATCTGAATGAGAAGATCAAAGACACTGGTCTCTTCTTCCCCGTGGACCCTGGTCCGTCGGCCATGATTGGGGGTATGGTTGGCACAAACTGCAGTGGTACGAATGCGGTGCGATATGGGACTATGAAGGATTGGGTGATCAACCTCACGGTTGTGTTGGCCGATGGCCAGATCATCAAAACTCGTCGACGGCCACGGAAGACCTCCGCGGGGTACAATTTGACCGGAATGTTTGTCGGCTCGGAAGGAACGCTGGGCATTGTCACAGAGGCGACCCTCAAATTAACTAATATCCCCGAGGAGACCCGTGTGGGTGTGGTGGCTTTCCCCACGATTCGCGATGCGGCATCTACGGCGATGCAGCTAATTCGGAAGGGCATCCCCGTGCAATGCATGGAACTCATGGATGATGTCCAGATGGATGTGATTAACCGGGCTGGTGGAACTGGGCGGCAATGGAAGGTCTCTCCTACGCTATTCTTCAAGTTCTCAGGCACGAAGGCAGGCGTTGCGGATAGTGTTGACCTGACTACCAAGCTAGCCAAAACCAACAAGGCGCAGTCCTTCGAGTTTGCTCGAGACGAGAAGGAGGCTCACGATCTATGGTCTGCAAGAAAACAAGCGCTCTGGGCCATGCTGGCTCTGTGCAAGGAGGGCTCGGACGTATGGTCGACCGATGTGGCCGTGCCCTTGTCTCGTCTGCCTGATATTATTGGTATGCTCCTCACCTTATGATCTTTATATATAACGCTGATGAATTGTGGTAGAAATTTCTAAGAAGGAACTTTTCGATCTTGGAATCTTCACCAGTATTCTAGGGCATATTGGCGATGGCAATTTCCACGCGAGCATCATGTATGACCGACAGAAACCGGAGGAGAGAGCCAAGGTTGAGAAATTGGTGCATGACATGGTCGACCGGGCTCTTGAAATGGAGGGATCCTGCACGGTATGTGCTCTGCAATTTTATAGGGATGTGACTAACATGGGTTTTCAGGGTGAGCATGGAGTCGGACTGGGCAAAAAGTCGTCGTTGAAGAAGGAACTGGGGCCGGGGACGATCGATGTGATGCGCAGCGTCAAGCGGTCTCTGGATCCGCACTGGTTGTTGAACCCTGGCAAAATCTTCGATGCGGAAGATTAGTAGATCCAGTGTATAGTTACAATCCAAGCCTACAAAATCCGTGGTATAATTATCGTCCAAGCCCTATACAATGTGATTTCTACAACATTCCGGCCAAACGTTTTGCCGTGGATGAGTCATCCCTCAGCGCGGGGAGTTTGGAGCGATATCGCAGGGCAACTTTTTGAAGACATCGCCACATTCGTTCCAGTTGACCCTCCGGACCAGACACGCAGGTAAGTACCATTGGCGTTGCTAGCATGCGTTTTTATACTGCCCATTGCGTTTTCAATCCCCGTTTACCCCCAAAAGTCGACCTGCGACTGCGACACCCGTTTGCGGGGCTCGTCGCATGCTGGTGACTCAGTCTATACTGTTTGAACCAGCTTTATTCCGGGCAAATTGAGTGCTAATTTGAAGAAAACAGATACTATCTTTGCACTTGCGTGTATAGAGTTAACAAGCATCATGGCTCCCTCATTCCCCAAGAAGAAGTGCGGTATGCGACACTCCCAGCTCGGCCTCGATGTCTCATGCCATATACTAACCGCCGACTTACAGGTATCCTGGGCGCCACAGGTTCCGTTGGCCAGCGGTTTATCCTCCTCCTCGCAGACCACCCGTTCCTCGAACTCGAGGCCATTGGCGCCTCTGAGCGCTCCGCCGGCAAGAAATACAAAGATGCCGTGAAGTGGAAGCAGGCAACGCCCATGTCCGAGAAGCTCAGCAACCTCGTCCTGCGGGATTGCAAGGCGGAGCACTTCAAGGACTGTGACCTGGTTTTCTCGGGTCTGAACAGCGATGTCGCCGGCGACACCGGTTCGTGACTCACCCTGTACCCAGACTTTAGTACAGTGCTGACGCTCTGTAGAGATGGAATTTATCAAGGCGGAAATCCCTGTCTTCTCAAACGCAAAGAACTACCGCAAGCACCCCATCGTGCCCCTGGTCGTCCCCACCGTGAACCCGCAACACCTGGACCTGATCCCCCACCAGCGCAAACACTTCGGTCTGAAGAAAGGATTCCTGGTCTGCAACTCGAACTGTGCCGTTATTGGAATCGTCATTCCCTTCGCCGCCCTGCAGGCTAAGTTCGGCCCCGTCGAGGAAGTCGAGGTATTCACCGAGCAGGCCGTCTCGGGTGCTGGCTACCCCGGTGTGCCCAGCCTGGACATTGTCGATAACGTGATCCCCTTTATCAGCGGTGAGGAGGACAAGCTGGAGAACGAAGCCCAGAAGATTCTGGGTTCATTGAACGCCGACGCGACTGCCTTCGATGAGCAGTCCGGTCTTCGCATCGGAGCTACGTGCACCCGTGTTGGTGTGACCGACGGCCATATGGCATTTGTGTCGTTGCGCTTTAAGAACCGACCGGCCCCAAGCGCGGAACAGGTCGTGCAGGCCATGCGCGAGTACCAGTCTCAGGCTCAGAAGTTGGGTGCGCCGTCGGCACCGGAGCCGGCTATCAAGGTCTTTGATGAGCCCGACCGTCCTCAGCCCCGTCTAGACCGTAACCTCTCCGGTGGATATACGGTCAGTGTGGGCCGAGTCCGCGAAGGCAATGAGGGCGGCTACTTTGACATTCGCTTTGCGGCTCTGTCCCACAACACAGTCATTGGCGCTGCTGGGTCGTCCATCCTCAACGCGGAGGTGGCGGTCATCAAGGGATATATTTAAACACTGTAGATAAAAGTCGATTACTAGCGAAGAACATATTATATCAAAGATTTCCTGGTATTCTATACTTGCCATATACTGTCCCAAATAGGAAATTATATTACGTAATACGTACTAACCGCGTTGGTTCAGGGCTAGGGCTCATCCGGATCACCTGCGCACCACACGAAAATCCCCGTTCCCTTCCTGGTTCTTCTTTCTGCATCACGACACTTCGACAATTCACCAACCGTCGATAATCCGTCAAAATGGGCCGTGGACCGTAAGTGTCTTGAACATTCCCACACTCGCAGCCATTCCCTTGACTCTTCTTTCCCAATTCTCCCTCGCTTTCAGCGATCTGAATGTCGAAACTGACTGAAATGCCTCGATAGTAAGAAGCACCAAAAGCGCCTTAGTGCGCCCTCGCACTGGCTCCTGGACAAGATGTCCGGGACCTACGCGCCCAAGGCCTCTCCCGGTCCTCACAAGCTCCGGGACTGCCTGCCCCTGATCGTCTTCATTCGCAACCGGTATGCCGACCGACGAATATTTTTGTGGTGAAGTCGGAAACTGATTGATTTTTTTGTATAGTCTGAAGTACGCTCTGAACGGTCGCGAGGTCAAGGCCATCATGATGCAGCGCCTGGTCAAGGTTGACGGCAAGGTCCGCACCGACACCACCTACCCTGCTGGCTTCATGGACGTCATCTCTCTCGAGAAGACCGGCGAGCACTTCCGCCTGATCTACGACACCAAGGGCCGTTTCACCGTCCACCGCATCCAGGCTGAGGAGGCTGAGTTCAAGCTGTGCAAGGTCAAGCGTGTTCAGCTTGGCAAGGGCGGGATCCCATTCTTGGTTACGCACGATGCGCGAACGTGAGTTGCATGCTCTCCACAAGTTCCGCGTCATTCAGTCGTTGGACCAAGCTTTGGTTGATCGGCGTGGAGGACGAACAGAACTTTTCGTGAGATCCCCAGTTGTCCGAACAGGCCATACTAATTTCCTTGGTTTCTAGCATCCGTTACCCCGACCCTGCCATCAAGGTCAACGACACCGTCAAGGTCGACATTGCCACTGGCAAGATCGCCGACTTCGTCCGCTTCGATACCGGTGCTGTCTGCATGGTCACTGGTGGTCGTAACATGGGTCGTGTTGGTGTCGTCACTCACCGTGAGCGCCACGATGGTGGTTTCAACGTCGTCCACGTCAAGGACGCCATTGACAACACCTTCGCTACCCGGGAGTCCAACGTCTTCATCATCGGACAGGAGAAGCCCTGGATCTCCCTGCCCAAGGGCAAGGGTGTCAAGGTATGTGTTTTTTTTATCGTTGATCTACTCTACATTCAGCAACTAACTCACTCGATAGCTCTCCATCTCTGAGGAGCGTGACCGCCGCCGTGCCCAGACTATTGCCCAGTAAATGTCTTCTGACATGGCATGGGTAGTAAGAGTAGGTGTGCCGGCCATTTCCAGTATTTGGGAATGACCCCTCCAAAAAGTGAAACTAAAAAACAGTAGCTGGGAAACGGCGTCTTGTCGGCTTGATGGGCTTGGACGATGTTTTCGATCCGTAGATTCGATCCATAGCAAACAATCTGGGACGGGCTAACCGTCTCGTTTCCGAGTGATATGATACCTATTTAACGTTGTTCGAATGATTTGATGAGCGTATTGGTCCTGGTTCTTCTGCCTCTGCCCTTGGAGTTCTCTTAATTCTCACTTGCGAGAAGGTGTTGCTATCCATGCCCTCTTCGCCGAGAACCAGGACGAGTAGTATCAGTCTGACTGCATCGGCAGTGCCTACACTCCACCCTCTACCGACAAACAATTGGTACACAACTATTCTACCGCGTGCTATCCGGATGCCAGCTGAATCCCGACAGCAATGACCCCGGCTTTCAGCTTTCCAGTATCCTCGGTGCCATTTAGTCCGCCCCGGACCTTACACGGAACGGAGTACACGGAGGTCATCCAACGGGGGCTGAAGACCGAGATATAAACCATTATGGTCTTTCACTCAGAAGCGTTCAGGCAACTACGAACTGGCAGAGTTCGCTGTAGATTTCGATTCTCTGAGGAATAACTCACGGCCGATCGGAAACTCACCAACTCCGACAACCAATCTACGCGGATGATGGCTGCTCACATGGACACAGTGCTGCTACGAGCATGCACAAAGTCAAACTAATGCAATGCACCATCACAAGATTTGCCCGAGTTGGGAGCTCATTTCCGCCTCCCGTAAGAGATGGCCCGTGTTTCTCCTTCGAGGCAGTCCCTCCGCCCTGGCGAAGGGCAGAGAGAAGAACGAAGAGCTCAGGGGCGAAAAAAAAGAGCGAACCTGCACCCCCAAAAAAAACACAAATACTTTCTCAGGCACGCAATGCAAACCACCAAAGACCCGCGATAGGAGTTGATCGGTGGGCATCTGCGACACCGAACTGATCCCCGATCTCGCTAATCAGACCCATCCGGCCAGTTACTCCCCGATCTGCGATAGCCTGAGTTTATTGAGCTCCAATAGGAACCCTAGCACTTGCCGCCCACCCCCTTCCGTGCCCGGAACGCTGACGATAGACGGGGATGTTTTTTGCCATTATTATTGACCCGATGGTTGACGGGAAGGGTATCTACTGGGTAGATCTGATCAATCAACGAGCTCGCTAGCTGCCTCGCATAACCGGGCTGGGCCGTCCCACAGTCCAGGCCCCCCCACGAGGGAAATCCAAGCGCCATTCTGCTGGGTTGGCATTATACACAGCGCAGCGGTGCCGCTACTACTATGGTGCATGTGAGTTTCGGATGCAACCTGCAACTGCGCCGCTATATGTACGTAGTGCGGAGAGAGGCCCTTTTACTATTATCCGATCAGAAGCTAGAGGGGTGGGGTGGGCTAAACGTGCAAAGACCGGGACTTGTGGCTGCAGAGAGGCTACACAGCGCGACGCAGCTTCCTGCAGCTAGTATGGATTACCCTGATCCAGGTTCTGCAGCAGGGCCCGCTTGCAGGATATCTTGAGATCGAGTCAATGGTCAATGGATATCCATCGGTTCGTCCGAATTACGTTGCAATGTGCAATTATCAGTCCTGCGTGCAACGCTCTGTTTCCACAGCCGAGGGTTACAGGCATAGGCGTTTATGCTTCGTATGAACCCACCAAGAACACTACAGTCCCGATAGACTGGAATGACTTCCATTCTATGGTTAGGCTCCGGAATGTGTCGATCATATTTTAGATCTGGCTTTCCATTCCCCTGGATCCGGCACTTGTAACTTTTATCTGATTGTCTGGTTGGGGTATTTTGATGACATATGCTCAAATGCCGATCTCGTTACCAGCCTTACAGTGTAAATTGTTGCTTCAAATTGTCGGCCATATGAAAAAGGAAAATTCCCAATGGCAACGCTGTAACCTACGTCAGATAAACTCAATTAGGAACAAATCATAGCTTGCCTCGAATATCCTGATGGCAAGGCTGGTTTGGAGACCTCTGGATGCACGTAGACGGTACGGAGTATGTAGGTAGAGGCCACTGGAGATCTCCGTCGGATTACGCTGCTGATCAATATTATTTCCGATTCAGAGCTGTAGTGGTCGCCTGCTTCGTATTATTGGCCATTTAATTCAGCGAGTTTGCGGGTTAGAGTTCGGGCCATAGATTTTAGTTGGCTAATGGCTTTGTTCTCCATGACCTGATTTGATTAAGCGTCAGCGGTCAAGGATTTCAGTCCTTCCATCTCCTTTCTCTTAACAGACCGCAAGATCTTCCTCCCGATACTGCCATCACAATTGGTTCATCGAAATGAACGGACTTCCTACCCCGGCCATCACCGCCAACTCCTTGTAGGAGATCAGCATCCCCTGGCCCCGATGAAACCAAAGGAATGAGCGGTCCGCTGTTACGTGGAGCCTTTCCGAACCAAGCGTTCTTTGTCAGTCCAGCCTATGATCAGTCCTTATCAGCGCTGGCGAAGGTTTAAATTCCATCATGATCGTCCGGCCCCCCGCCTCTTCCCGACAAGTTAATAGCGGGAGCGCTCACGGAGTGGGCGCTGTGGACACAATGATGAGCTTCTTCGATTTGTAACTATCAGGGTTGCTTGAAGGATAAGAGATCTTGCAGGGCCATATCGGTCGGGGTGCCACAGCTGGCACTTATACAGTAGACTTGTAGCTTGCTGCTAAACATGCCCCGCTGTTTCCCCCGGGAGCTCTCAACAAGCCACACTGCTGTGCGAAGGATTGGGGTTGACCGACTTCTTCGGAGCGCAGACCCGCGCAGTGCTATGGAGCATCCAGAACTCCTTCAGATCGAACTAGAGTTATTTTGTTTGACCGCTCCTCCCTCGGATTGACGGGTCGACCGTCACTCGTAGAAACCGTCATACTAGCAACCGGCCAGAAGGATGCAGCCCAGCCGGTATTTTGTAGTGATCAGGCCGAATCGCGAACTTTCCCCAGGCATTCTTTACGGCGGAACCGAGCTGCCCTGCTCTCTCCCTTTCGGTGCCTCCCCGATCTGGAGGATAATCATTGCCCCTTTTTCTCCAGCGACTTGGCCAGGGTGCCGGGACACCCAGCAGAGCGGAAACTGAGGATTGGCGCTCTGTCCTTTTTTTTTTTCAATGCGCCCAGTCCATCTGGCGTCCCAGGCGATTCCCCTCGTGATGTGTCCAACGTGGCGCCGCAACTACACTCAAAGGGGCCTGCCTCTCTTTTCTGCTAGTGTCAGTCTCCAATAGCTCCATTCCGGAATCTCCGAAGGGCTTGTTCCTTTTTTTCTTTCGCTCTGGTTTTCTTCCACACACTCATCCACACATACTGCATATACTGGGATCCTCACAGCTACCTTGACACTTCCCCCCAGTCTATAGTCATTTTTATTAAAAAACGCCGCGTCACATGGGCCTTAGCGTGGATTCTTGCTACCCCCAATGCGTTGTTATCTATGATCCCATGGGATTCAGTGGTGGTTGTGGCTGTCAATACAAATGCAATCGATCGATCCCAACGAGGAATCGGACTTCGAACCACCTCCCAAGTGGGAATCCGTGATACAGCAGCGAAATTCACCCTCTGAAATGGCCGTCGCACCCCGTTCCGACTACCTGTCCATCTTCACGTCCATCGCGGAGATTCCTCGCTTCTTCGTCTCATACCGCTGGTGGGAAGACGAGGCAACCACCGTGCTTTGGGCATTCAATATCCAAGAGATCAGCCATGTGATTCGTTACGGCCTTTTCCGTGATGAGACCCTTCCGCGAAGCTCGTTGTTAAGTCGCAACGCAGACACAATCGACAACTTTCTCATCGCACTATCGCAGCCGCGAGAGCACCAGCTTCTCGCCAATCTCTCGCACTTACAGCGTGTCGAGGAAATTCTGCGCCGCTCGAGTATTACGCCTATCAAGTTAGCCCCTTGGTCCTGGTCGCCGCTGCCTCCAGGCCATTCGCTCGACTCTCGCGCAGTCGCCGCGGCAATTGAAGCCGAGAGTCATCTTCACTTTACTCAGATTGCCTTCGAGGAGATTGTGCGAGCCTCTCTTGGGTACGAAGCAGTTTCCATCGAATGGTTCTTGTTACAGCATACGGCTCTTCATATTCACCTTTTGGATCATCTGCGCGTCTACCCGGAAGACATTCCTCTTTATCTAGAGGTAGAAAAGGTCGGTTTTGTTTCATTGTAACCTCAGGCTCGACTGAATACTGACCCATTTCTTTTCTAGCAACTGCGCACCCGAAGTCCGTTTGCTCATCGGGCTGTGGTTCAAAGTATAATAACGGTCCAACCAAGGAGAGACCGCGAGGTGTTTCGCTCGATTAACCCTGGATTCGAATTCATCTCAGGGCCTATTCAGACTCTGTTCAAAGATCAGCCTCCTAGCTTAACGGCCATTCTCAAGGTATTTACTGTTCTAGCGGTCCGTTTCCGGCGGCAATACATCCATACTACGGGCATGAACTGGAAGCTCCCATTCGATACCTCGATTGCCTTTTTGGAATACTGTCTTACCTCCACGACGCCAGGCGACCTAGCTCACACTCTAAAGCATACGGACGAGGTCGACTTTGCGGCTCTATCGCGAACAAATCTAGTTGCAGAGGATGCAGAGGTCAAGCACCTCCTAGCCAATTGGCGTACTCTGAGCACCTCGGTCTGGGAATGCTGTTCCGCGATGCCCGATTTGATTCCACATTTGCAAGATTGTGCACAGGTGAGCTTTTTTATATTTTCTTTTCTCAGATCCTCAGCCCCCATGTTCGAAAATGGCAATTGCTCAAACTTAGCGTGCGTCCGCGCCTTCTCCGACAGAATCTCTATACTATGCGCAACTATCACTCCCTGACGGCCCTCCTCGATGGACTCCACAAATATAGCATCTCTACTGCACGAGCCCGGAACACCGGTTCGATGGTCGCCCTGGACTCTACTCTTCCGCCCACCTTACTTTTTCTCTTCAATCCGTCCCAAAACTATTCGGCGTACCGACAGCATTACAGCGAATACCCTGGCATTCCATTCCTCCTCCCGCATATTCGTGACTACAAGCAGAATGGCGAGTCTGTGCTACAGCCACTTCTCCATTATCTGCAACGCTCTCTTTCTTTCAAACGGTGATCTGATTCCCTGTCTATTCTTAACAAGTCACACACCCCTTGTTGTATTTGCGTGGCTGCAGGTCACACGTCACCGGTGTGTATTGCGACTCGATTGCTTCTTTCTTTGTCTTGGGTGTCTTTGATGGCCGTCAGTGCATCAGGTACTGTATTACATTGCATGAAAGGCATGTCTGATTTATACCCTATTTCTCCTTCGAGACTGCCCACTTGTATGTCTACTCTGCATTCTTTAGCATTGACAGCGCGGGTTAGGAGCGAAGGAGTCCGGTGTTGGGGAATCATAAGTTATAAGATTGTCTGTTATATCCAAGGATATAGAAAAAAACAAATCAACAAGAACAATCACCCAGAAAGCGTAATCGGGCCGCAATCGGTAATCAATACACCAAATTGACCTCCGCCAACCAGAAAAACGTCTTAGGCCTTCTTCCCCGCCGCCTTAGGCGCCCTCGTAGGACCAAACAAACCGCAGAGATAGGCGATCCTATTGACGAAGAGAAACCCGGTGACTCCGATATTGCCCCAGGTCAGCGCATTCCACGCAGTAACGTCCACAAACGCCTCCCAGCCCATCGCCAGGTAGGTAGCGTAGACATGCCCAATGTCCGCGATAGCCAGCGCGACCGCATAATTCCGCAGCACGCGGGGCTCGTTGGTGCTGTACATCACAGCCACGCCGACCAGGAAGAGCAGGGAGTACAGGTTGCCGAGTTGGTAGGCCAGCGCCATGCTGCTGGGATGAAAAATTGGCGCCGTTGCGGCTTTCGGGGTTTGGCCCGCGATAAATCCTTCAAGATCGTGGAGCGGGTACAGGCTGCCGAGGGCTCTGCATTTGGAGCGTTAGGGATGTTTGGTCACATGCGTTTCAGGAGAGGGTCGCATACAGCGAGATGGGCTCGAGCACCCCGAATAGGACGTTTGGCCATGGTGGAAAGAGTGTGCCCATTATGAGACGTGTATATTGGAGAGATATGGGCGTTTGTCTGATAATTCGGGTTATTCGTGTGCAGTCAAGAGGTTGGTTTGAGAGCTGGGGTTTGGTCTTGGCGGACCAGCTGTCCGCCTCATCGGAAGCGAGCCTAATGCCACAGCAACAACAGAGTAGCAAGACAAAAATAAGAATGCAAGGTACAATAAGAGTAAACATCGATAGTAGAGTGATTCTAATATTTATTAGTCCCGAAAAATCAGATCCAAAAGTCCCATAGTTCCGCATTCTCTGGATGACGTAGAGTACCGCGCAAGTGGGCGCTGTCGCAGCCCGTAGTTATCGACGTTATCGCAGCTTCGACTGTCATTCTTACCCATCGAGAGCGATGGACGCGATGACCTGCTGTCTCTGCGATTCATCTGCCCACGATTCCTCCGATGTCCAGTGATGGATACTGGTGGTGTCTTTCGGCCCCTGGATGAGTCGCTGCTCCGCGACCTCCCACAACTCCAGTCGTTACGGATCGCACCGCTGCGCGAGCCCGTCTCTTCACGAACCCTAAGTGCCCCATCGCCTCTGGAACCCAATGCTAGTGGGGCTCGAGATTCGAAGATCTCCAAGACTAGCACTTCTCCCAACAATGCTCCTGCAAAGGCCAAGTCAAATGCAAGCCTTCCTACGGTGACGGAGTTCCTCAATGCTGCTCGATCGAGCAAGGCCGACTCCTCTGCGGACTCGCAGTCGAATGTGGAGCCGCCCCCAAGACCGATTCTGCCGGCTTTTGTCAACCTTCGAGCTCTGGAAAGGGTGCCCTTTGCTTCTTCGTTCGACGATCACGCTCTCCATGGGCCTCGCAAGCGTCGCCGCCTAGATATCCAGGCAGAATCGTTTGGCGAACACCTGCAACTGCCGATACCTCAGGCACAAAAGGAACAACGCCCGCCACCCTTTGGACCTTTTGCCATTCTGAATGGTCTGAACGAGCCTCCGCCCAACGCTGCTCTTCTACCGCCTATCGAGGCAGGGTCCATCACTCAGCTCCTTACGAAACCCTCGCGGGTAGATGAGGCTCTTGAGTCTGGGACCTCGCAGAGTTCTAATCCAGGCCTTGTCAACAGTCAACCTTCAGAACGGAGAGAAGCGAGGCTCGAGGAGATCCTCGGTGTCACTCTCGACGACAAAGATCTTCTCGGAGGCAATGAAGACGACGGCCAGGGCGATGATGACGTGGAGCCTCCCAAGACAGTGGAGCATGTGCACGACCCAACTCCAACGATACATGAGAAAGGTCAGTCCGGAGATGGCAAGGAGTCACCGGTGCCCACAGAGGAAGGAAATGAGCCCATGTCACCCAAGACCCGAGGCCGGTCGCGCTTGAATGTGCGGCGGTGGACGGAAGAAGAAACGACTGCACTCCTTCGCGGCGTCGTTAAGTGCGGCATTGGAAATTGGAAGACAATACTCGCGCAGCCTGAACTTGAGTTCAACAAGCGAACCGCTTCCAATTTGAAGGACAGATTCCGCGTTTGCTATCCTTGGGCATACCGGGCTGCCAATCCAAATGAAGCAATCCAACAACTCCACACCGTGCTCTCCAACTCTCTTTCTAAAGCAGATGGGGAGGGCCGTGAAAATACACCTGTCAAGCTTCGCCCTCTACAACCGCGACGAACTGCCACCACTGGGTCAGAGTCAACGAACTCCGGCGCGGGCAGCCCACCTGCCCTATCTATTGTGCCATCAACGTCGAGTGTGTCTACCCCACCCGACACGGACACCCCAAGTAGCAGTGGCAGCATTCAACCCCAAACACCGCCCTCGGCTAGATCCACCGCTACACTCTCAAACCAGTCACGACCTACCCTCGTACCTCTCGGCATTCCCGAACCTCATGTTACCACGAAACCCAAGCGTCGCTCTCGCCGGCCCTTCACCCCTGCCGAAGATGAGGCCCTTCTGAAAGGCTACGCTGTTCATGGCTTCCAATGGACTCTCATCCAGCGGGACTCCCGCCTGAACCTTGGTCATCGCAGACCGGCAGATCTCCGTGACCGATTCCGCACCAAGTTTCCGCATGCCTACAAAGACGGAGGATCTGTCAGCGGCAACGCGTTACACACCCAAGCTTCCGGCCAGGATTTATCTACCTCTACAAAATCCACCTCCACGCCGCGAGATCAGGCGGCTAATAGTAGCGAACAGAGCCCGCCCAGGCCTCCAGCAACCTCCCACTCACGTGCTGCTCGACCGAAACCTCGGCATAGCCCCAGCGGCTCGCTGTCTAACCCAGGCCCTATTGATTCGTCTCTTTTACTGCCTGTACCGGCACAAGGCTTTCTTGAACCTTCTGCCTCCTCCGTCCCGGCGTCGGCGGGTTTTCTTTCGTTCTCTCTGGATGAGAATCCCACTGCAAGTGCTTCCTCCGGAGTTGACACCCCGTGGGGGCACAATACGCTTGCTCCAATGGTTTGGGATGATCTGAACTGACCCAAAGAGGAGATATTTACTGTTTGTATGTACTTGTCGGAAACGAAAAAAGAGATCATCTGCCGTTCATTTCTTATTGCATTCCAGGTGTTGGATTTTCGGTTGACAGATTGTTCTTTACTTTCGGGTTTTTGTTTATTGTCATGATGGAAGCTTTCTTTTTTACCTCGATCGATATCCCGCAGTATACGATGGCTCTGAATCTTCTCCAATTTCATTCTCATACCTTCCTTCCAAAGATCGTAGAACTTCCCAATGATGCGCACAATTCATAATGTCGATGTCAATACTCGAGAGTGGATAAGACGGAAACAGGGCGAAATGAGATTCAGCAGCAGACCGAGTCGCTCCCACTATGCACTAAGACCGAGAAAAGACACGATATGAGATCCAAATGACAGAACAAGGCAAATTGCTGCGCCTTGCAAGAAAGGGATATAAAACAAAAACAAACGCCCATTCGTAGGAAAGAGGATATCGACAAAAGCGGCGGAAACAAACCGGAGGAGCAGTAACGTACAGGTTCTGGCCACCACCAGAGAAGACCGTAGAAGTGCAAGGAAGAGAGGAAGAGAGAGAGAGAGAGAGAGAGGGAGAGAGGGAGAGAGAGAGAAAGAAGAAAATGTGGGAGACAGAAATTGGAAATAAATACGGCAGACTTTTAGCATGCCATGCCATGCCGGCTGTGACGAACGAATGATTAAAAAGGCCTCATGGCTTTACCACGCATTCCGGTCCCAGTTCGGATCTGTGTGGAACGGTCAGCGGCGATCCAGCACAGTTGTCAAAGCCATAAGAAAGATATAGGGGTGGGAATAGAGAATATTTTACCCTGTATGAAGCTCGCCAAAACCTTACTCCCCGTCTGCAAAAGCGGGTGTCCCGCAACAATCTGCAAGAAGCGCTGCAACCCCTCCCGGCGGTGCTCGATGACATCGTCGCTGAACCGATTGGTAAACACCTTCCCTGGCAGCGGCGGGATGGTGACGCGCGTGCTCTCGCGCTCCAGGATGTCGCGGAAGTACTCAAAGTCCGAGTAGCGGCGGCGCACGATGGAATGCTTCAGCTTGAAGGCTGGGATGTTGGTTTTGCAGACAATCTCGTAGGAGGTGTACATGTTGCGTGATGTGCCGTGTGTTTGCGGGTTGAGGACCTATTTGTGATGGTATGCTGGTTAGGTTTGGTTCAATTTATTCCTGGGGAGGGAGCATGTGGGCAGGGCGGGGTGGGGTGATGAGGGGTCGAGATGGTGGGTGCGGGATGTTGATGTCGGGGAGGTCAGAGTTGGTTGGTATTTTGGATGGAAGGTCTCAATCCATAGATCACTGCCGTAACTCACTTCTATCTCGAGGAAATTCTCCGGGGGCCCGTAGATCTCCTCAAAGGTCTGCTGGCGGGACTCCGGGACGTGCTGCATGGTTGCGGGGTGGATGGGTTGCGCCGGTGTCCAGAAAGAGCGAGGAGCAATGTGAACAATGCAGAATACGAGCTAGAAGCAGTTGAGCGGGAGATAAATCCGGGGAGAACGTAACGACAGAGGTGAGGAGCGACTGAGCTGGCGTGGAGAAGAAGTGGTTCGACTTGGCTGCTGTCGGAGAGACTGCGGGGGATCGTTGATCCGGGCCGGGGCTTATCGCTATCATTTAGAAGTGTAAGTTAGCCTACGCTTTCTATAGCCGTAGAATGGCAGTCCCGAGCGAACGTATACCAAGAATCATACCTTAACACATTGAACTTCTGTTCTGGTAAACCTTGAGGCTGCGCTTCGAGTAATCTATGGCCCGATCATCCAAGGATCGATGATCATAGTCACTTCTGCTCGAATCAACTCCCACCAAAGGCTGTAACATCCTTGTCTCCTGATTTGCCTTTGTGGCGATCATCTTCTAAATCCTCAAGTTGATCAGAGGCAGAATTATGTACAGTAAACATTTAGCGTCATGAAGTTGCGGCCCCGTCAGCCTTACAATCAATCTGACGAATTAGATCTCATCTCAACCTTTCCTGGGGCTTGATTGGCAGTGTAACCGCCAAAGGGCAAGAGTCTAGGGCCAGAGGCAAAAAAATCCCGCTTCACCATTGTTAGAGCTCTGCACCCGATACTAGGGTTGAACCAGCTACAGATGTGGGCGAATCAACCGCTGCCATGTGCTGATCATAGATATTAAAAGATTTAATCCTCCTTGCGATATAAATCCATCCAAACTAAGCCTTAGGTTTGGCACCGCGTGGGAAGCAATATTAAATAGACTTCCAGCATGCAGGATGAGGCTATCTTAGAACGCCCTCGCTCTTTTCAATTATACTTCGCAGGCTCCACATTAGTTAGTTAATTATTAGCTCGAGCTCTTAGTAATTATCCAGTTAATCCATCGTACACTTTTGGTCCGACTTGCCCCCGGGAACAATAATTTTGGTCTTCTCCAAGCAAAGCACAAGCTAGATTTGTAAGAAGGTGAACGAACACAAAACCATGCTTCCCCGCGGATGAACTGGGTGCGGGGAACACGGGGTACTTGTTTGAGTCTGGGCCGATCTACCCCCGAAAGTAACATAAAAAGACAACGCCAAAGAAAAATGGTCATTATGAAAGAATTCCAAGGTCTTGAAGCCATCATGTCGACCGTTCTCGCTCTCTGGCAAGATACCTCGCTACCATATTACCTATCAGGGTTACTAGTATTGGTATGTCCCGATAGTCCCCGCTAGACGAATGAGTGTTAAATCGTGTCGTCTTCCACTGTTCAGACACTCAGCACAATCATCTACAAGGTGTGGTTTGGTCCATTGGCGCCATTTCCGGGCCCATTCTACGCCAAGTTTTCGTCACTGTGGATCGTCCTTCAATGTCGACAAGCCAGGCGTTCCGACTCCGTTTTGAAGCAGCATCAACGACATGGTGAATTTGTGCGTATTGCACCCAACCATATCTCCATCTCGAACCCTGCAGCACTGGAAACAGTATATGGCCATAGGTCGGGATTTACCAAAGGCCCCTTTTACGAAGATAAGCTCCACCGTCTGAATCAATTTCACTGTTCCTGGCAAGTTGACTCGTATAGACTATATACCCTTTCATCAGGTCGAGCCTGTCCTTTTCAATACCAGAAGCCCTGAAATCCACCAGCGGAAACGCAAATATTTGAGTCCGGCATTTTCGGCGAAGAACCTGAATGAATATGAGCCTCACATGACCGAGCATATCCAGAAGCTAACGGAGTGTTTTCGCCGCTTGGGTAATTCTGGAAGAGCGCAGCTGGATTTCAACGAGTATGGTAAGTTGGATCAATATCTTCCAAGAGAAACCGGAAATTGAGCCCGTAGTAGCAAATTTTTTAGCTTTCGACGTGATCAGTAAGTCTTCCCAGCACGTTCTTCTTACCTCCAGCTGATTAACATGAATGCAGGTGATTATTCGTTTGGAAAATCATTCGGATTCCTGGACAAGCAGAGTGACCACCTCAACCTTATAGCAACAGTTGATGCCCGTGGAGAAGTTCTCAATGCACTAGGCCACGTCCCACAATTCCTCCGTCCTCTCATGAAATACTTTTTTCTGGACCCTTTCTGGCCCAACGGCCTGCGTGCAACGTCGAAATTGGCAACAATAGGCACAGACGCCTACTATCTCCGTAAAGACCAGCAGGACTCGCGACGAGATCTCCTCAGTTTCCTGTTCAATGCCAAAGATCCAGGGAATGGAAACCCTCTCTCCGAGAAAGAGATTATTGCCGAGTCCATCTCGTTTATCGTGGGTGGCAGTGATACCACCAGCTCAACCCTGACGAATGTCGTTGATATGGTCTCCCGCTTGCCGGGGGTCCGGAGACAGCTTCAGGCAGAGCTGGATGAGGCTTTTCCGGGACAGATGCCAGACAGCTGGGTGGCTGATTTTGCGACCGCTAATAAGCTTCCCGTTTTAAATGCGGTTCTGCGTGAGACGATGAGATTCAAGCCGACTAGTTCTACAGGCTTGGAGCGAGTGACGCCGGCTGGAGGAAAGGTGGTCGCTGGGAAATATATCCCAGCAGGTGTAAGTATTGGCCTTGCTCAGGATGCACTGCAATGGATACTGAACATTATGGCAGACCTTGGTTAGTGTGCCTACATTGAATATCCACCATAACTCGGCCATTTTCGCCAAGCCGGAAGAATTTGATATATCGCGTTGGCTTGACAGCACATCTTCAACATTGCTGGATTCTTTTTACCCTTTCTCTCTAGGGCCACGCGCCTGCCTCGGGCGAAAGTATGTATTGCCCTGTTCTTGGTCTGATATAATTCGAAGCTGACTGCACCGAAGCTTTGCATGGATGGAGATGCTGAAAACACTGGCCACAATCTTTAGGCTATTCGAGATGGAAAGGGTGGAAGTAGCGGATAGTGGCATTCGGGAAGGATTCTTTGTGAAGAACAAGGAGTGCCATGTAAAGGTCTCCTGTAGATAAATCAGTCTGTATACTTACTGCCGGAATTAACGGAGATTGGAAGGGAGGCGATGACATAACCCGATTAGCGATAAGCCCCCTCACTTGCTTCACTCAACATTCTCAACGCCCCCATGATGGCCTCGCCCGGATCCTCTGACAACCAGGCGCCTTCAAACCCATCTACTGTGTGGCATCCAGCGCAGGAATGGTTGGAAGATGATGAGCTAGATATGGATTACCACCCGGCACAAGATATAACCGAGGATGACGATGATTGGGAGGACCACATGGACGATGAATCGGATGACGACGGCGAGGGGTTAGAAGTTTCAGACGGTAGGAAGTCTTTACGCTTGGCCCGACAGTTGTTCTGACTGTCCAGCCGCAGAGAACCCGCATGTCACTCTTGGAAATATCCAAATTGAGCTTGCAACAGGTGATCAAGACGAGCAGGAACAGGAGGGGGATCACCCACGCAGTATGTTCATGAGAGAATGCAAGGGTAACAATTGCTAATACTTGTTTACAGTTCCGGCCGCGCGGTTATTTGAATTACTCGCATCGAGCGGTCTCCAACACATACTCCAGTCCAACGGATGGCCCGGTCTAGCGCAGGAAGAGGACGACGAAGACGACGACGAAGATGATTATTATTTCAGTGCTTTCAGGAACCGGCCTAGAACCAGGCGGAGGACCGGGCCCGTTGAATACCCTAAAGTGCCTAGCGACGAGGGCAAAGAATTGATGGGAGAGGGCCATTTTGGATCCGACCAGTATTACGTGGATCGCCTGAAACAGCGCAAAAAGGCCCTTGCAATGAATTTAATGTGGAGAGAACTCGGAATTGATGTACATGGAGTGCAGAAGAGAGCGGACCAGGCTATTTCCCAGGTATGTAGCCTTGGGATGACGAAAAGCATAGTGCACAGAGCTAATACGCAACCATGTAGAAGCTGATACCGGGCTCCACCGCAGACCGGATTATCCATTACGACGCACGAAGTTACTCTGGACAGTTCTCGGACGACGGAAACTTCTTTTTTTGCTGTGCCCAGGACTTCCGGGTTCGGATGTACGATACATCAAATCCATACGAATGGAAATATTACAAGACTGTCGACTATCCTTTCGGCAGATGGACAATCACCGACTCTACGTTGAGTCCGGACAACCGGTTTCTCGTATACAGTTCAATACGAAGCAAAGCCTACCTTGCTACAACAGATCCGGAGGATGACTCGGACCCGACTGTGCTGGACTTTTCCGCAGTTCCCGGTCGGCGACGTCAGCGGCAGGGCTGGGGGGGTCCTGACTTTGGGGTATGTTCTGCATTAGATTGTCTGAGGGCGACTGGCTGACTTTACTGTCCGTAGATTTGGTCACTGCGGTTCTCTGGAGACGGCCGGGAGCTCGTCGCGGGAACAGATGAGGATTCGGTGATTGTGTATGATCTCGAAACGAAACAGACAGTCCTCAATCTCCGAGGTCGCCACCAGCACCATGTCAACGCGGTCTGTTTCGGAGACTCTTCTTCTCCACACATCCTCTACTCTGGCTCAGATGATACGACACTTCGAGTCTGGGATCGGCGGTCCATGGGCGATGGGCGCGAGGCAGGAGTATTCATGGGCCACACCGAGGGGCTGACCTACGTCGACAGCAAAGGTGATGGCCGATACGTGCTGTCAAACGGCAAAGACCAAACCATGAAGTTGTGGGATTTGCGAAAGATGATGACGACCGCCAAATTCGATACTATCGATCCCAACATCTATACAACTGACTTTGACTACCGCCATGGGCCATACCCAGACGACTATTACGAGCCACATCCGCACGACTGCTCAGTTGTCACGTTCCGTGGCCATCGCGTTCTCAAGACTCTGATCCGCTGCCACTTCTCTCCTCCCGGAAGTACCAACTCTCGGTATGTTTATAGCGGCAGTGAAGACGGCAAAGTATACGTGTACAACCTGGACGCCACCCTGGCTGGTACGATCGACGTGAGATCCGCAACGCAGAACTCGCGGCCCCGCGAGCCAGACCCCTTCTCGGCGGCGTATGGGATGGGCGGCGAGATGATGTGGCGGACCTGTGTTCGAGACGTTAGCTGGCACCCGAATGCGCCGGTCCTGGCAGGTAAGTGATTTCTCAATGCGGTTGGTTCATGGGGACATAGCTGACCCAAACTAGCATCATCCTGGAACGGATGGGGCGGGTCAACGGGTACCTGCACGGTGCATTCCTGGAACGATGGTGCCGCAGACGACGAGGGCGACCCTCCAGTTGGTCGAAACTACGACGGCAAACTGCGGCCGATCCCCGAGTTCAACGAGAACCGTGACAATGCCCCGACCATTCAATCGCGCCGCCCACTGCGAAGCCGGCCTGTCCGGCAACTGTTTGTCGACAGTGAACCTGATTCACCGGAGTGGTAGGGGGAAAAAGCATTGGGATCGCGAAATAGAATTGGAGATATTGGGTGTTCAGCAGACGGCGATGTCTTCTTGGAATTGATTTGGTGCATTAGCTGTTGCCTACACATGCTCTGCTTGCTTCTCAGCATGTAAGAATAACGAGTGATATGAACTGCAAATACGAAACTCTCTCTCTCTCTCTCTCCAGGGTTTGATCAGAAAGAACCCCCTGTTGTGGATTGCTCAACGATGCTAGGGTATCTCATGGATCGCACCGCCCCCCGGTGCGTCCAGATTATGCGCCCGTAAAGATAAAAGTACATAGAAAAGAAAAAGTTAAGAATAGAGATCATCATCGGCAGAA
Source organism: Penicillium psychrofluorescens (assembly GCF_964197705.1). Lineage (NCBI taxonomy): Eukaryota > Fungi > Ascomycota > Eurotiomycetes > Eurotiales > Aspergillaceae > Penicillium > Penicillium psychrofluorescens. The sequence goes on along the minus strand of NC_133439.1, from coordinate 1,764,914 downwards.
CAAAGGGGGTTTCAAATGCGCAAATCGAAATCGAAATCCGGGGTCCTTCCTCTTGTAGTAATCTGCACTCATCTCATGACGGGTGCGACCGACCGACCGACGCTACTGACCATGCGAATCGAGCTTAAGCGCCGCCGACGAGAACCTGGTTGACGGGGATGTGGACTGCGGGGGAGAGCACCGACGTTAGCAGGGAGGTTCTGGAGCTTGGAACTCGTCGACACAAAGCTGGGGCACACTTACTCAGCTTGACAAAGTAACCGATCGCGCCCTGAAAAGAAAGACAAGGTCAGCACGAGCTCGAGATCTTCTGGCGGAGAGGGGGGTGGGGAGGGAGATCGTCGAGAACATACCATCACGAGGAAGCCACAGCCCACGGCGTAGGAGATCTTGTAGAACTCGTCCTTGTCGGCTGGCGATAGAAGGTCAGCATTGGCCCGAGCAGCAAGCAAGTCATCTCATCGACTCACGCTTGGTGCAGCGACGGATGAACTGCGAGCCATCGCGCAGGAAATCCTTGGGGATATCAGCCAGCTCCTGGAGAGTCTCAGACATCTTGACACGGGTTGAGAGACGAGTCTGGTAGATAAACTCGAGGTAGTAGAAGTAGCTGAGCAAGAGGGCACAAAGGAACTGCTTGTCGTAGTCGAAGTCAATGGGCTGCGGGTGTCTCTCGCGGTCGGGCCAAATGGCCTCTCGGGGACGGATTATCTCGCCCTCCGCCACCGCCTCCAGCAGGGCAGAATCCGAGACCGGCTGATCTTCAACCGCATCAAACCAGGGCTTTGCCATCTGCTTCTGCTTCGGCTTGCGCTTCTGCTTTTGAGAACGACCACGACGAGCCATTTTGTTAACAGGGTCTGTTTCTAGGATAGTGGTGTTTTTTGGCGAACAGGGGAAAACTGTGTGGTGACAGCGTTGAAAGGTTCACGTTCTGGGAGAGTTGTGCCTGCCCCCTTTCATCATCTTCTTGTGCGCGCCAATTTTTTGTGCGCACACCCAATCCACTGCCTGTCTGTGGCAGCTGGTCTTGTCTCTCTATCAGTCTTCTCCAGGCACCGCGCTTTTCCTTCTTCTGGACCTGTACCCACGCGTCGAGCTCGAGCTCTCTCCTGTCTATCTCATCGCACTCCAGGTGTGGCTTCTCTTATCACCAGAGACCAGGGTTCTTTCTCTTCGGATTGTACGTATTACTGAGCACTGTGTGTCTGTGTATCTTTTGTCTTTTTGTTCTCTTTGTCCAGCAGGCACTGGGAGCGTGCTGGGACTTGCTGCCTATGGGCTGTTCTCTGGGAAATGACTCCTCCATGCTAATTGATGGCCTGTCTCTGCAGACATGTATTACTGAAACCACCAGAAGAGAGAAAAAAAGAAACAAAGAAGAAGTTTATTCACAAGAATCAAGTCCACTTACCTGCTCTGAGCTTGGCCCTCGGCTGATCTAGTGCGCGCAATGGCGACCGAGGACGATAACTTCGATATTGACATCTACGGGGATGGCGGTGGCTTCAATGCCAACGAACCGGATTTTAAGCAGGACGACTCGTCGGAGCTTGTGCTAGACGCGCCCGAGAACCCGCCTCCGGAGAACAATGTGAAGGTCGAACAACCAGAAATAAAAACGGAACCCTCGCAGCCGTCGGCAGTGACCAATGGAGAGCATCAGACTCAGACCCAACAGCAACAGCAACAGCAACAGCAACAGCAACAGCAACAGCAACAGCAACAGCAACAGCAACAACAACCACAACCACAAGAGCCAGCCGCTCCGCACGGGGTGAAGCGCAAGGAATATGACGACCGATCAACGGACCCGGATGCCACGCCGGCACTGCTCATCTCAGACCTGTTCTGGTGGACAACCGATGACGATATTCGGGGGTGGGTCAACCAGGCCGAGTGCGAGGACGGGCTGAAGGATGTCACATTCAGCGAGCACAAGGTGAACGGGAAGAGCAAAGGGTGAGTATCTCCTCAATCCCCCCAGCCATTGACACTGAAGCTCATCATCGGAATATACGAAACAGCCAAGCATTCGTGGAATTCACCACTCCGCAAGCCGCTACAGCCGCGAAACACAAGATCGAGTCCCTGGGACTGACAGGTTCCTCCGGTCGCAAGCACGTGGTTATCTACACCAATCCGCACGCAAACCCATTCAAAACCCTCCCCAAGGACGCGCCAATGCGCAAAGACAACCGGGCCGTCGGCGGTGGCGGCGGGTTCAACGCTGGCGGCAACCAGAACTTCGGCATGAACTCCATGGGCGGCGGCGGTGGTGGTTTCCGAGGTGGCCGTGGCGGTGGGTACAACCGTGGCATGGGCGGCAACATGGGAGGAGGCTTCAACAACCGCAACAACTTCAATGCCATGGGCGGTGGCGGCGGTGGCTTCCAGGGCGGATCCGGACCCAACAATATGATGGGTGGCTTCCAGGGCCAGCCGATGGGTGGTGGAATGCAGAACTACGGCTTCAATAACCGCGGCAACATGATGGGCGGCATGCGCGGTGGTCCGGGGGGGATGCGTGGTGGTCGTGGTGGGAATACCATGGGTGGACCGAACATGATGGGCGGCATGCCTGGTATGAATCCAATGGGAGGGATGGGGATGAATCCCATGGCCGGGGGCATGGGCCCAATGATGGGTGGAATGGGCGGCAACATGGGCATGCAAGGTGGGTTCAGATCTACTTTTCTTCTTTCGTCCATGCGTCAAACCCTTAGCAGTTAGTTGCTGATACTCATTTCTCTGCAGGACAAGGCTTCCAGGGCCCCAACCAAGGCTTCAATCAGGGCTTCTACAACCCGAACCAAGGCGGTGGTGGTGATGCATCGTGGAACCCGCACGGCGCGAAACGCAGCCGGCAGGAGTGAACGACCTACCGGAAAGTCATACCTTCAACAAGAAACCTCGCTTCTCCTCGCCCCTCGTTGCTTTTGATAAGATGCGGAACGCATTGCTGATTACGGAGTACATTTTCTTGCCTCCATTTCTCAACTCCAGTCCAAGGACTTTCTTCACGCCATGATTCCTACTGACTCTCGCCAACAAACCTGACGTCTATTTTTTTTTATTGTCATTGTCCTTTCCCCATCATGCATGCAAGGGAAGGAAACAAACGGAAAGGGAAAGGGCAAGGGCAGCAAAACTAGGGCTCGTTCTGGATTTCGAGATCTCTGGGTGTTTTTTTAGCTTCTTTCTTAACTGTTTTCTTTTTCCTCTTCTCTTTCTTTCTTTCGATTCAACTGATGTATTAGATGCAAATCAATGGAGTCTGCTGCTTTTATTTTGCCTTGGTGGATGCCCATACACAGCATTACTTGTACATGACGCGAAGCCTATGTAGCATAAATCCTCAGAAGGCGGCGGGGGCCTTAGGCCATTATACCTGCAGTCCAGACATGTGGATCCACGATGCATATGTGGCCGAAGCTTTGATCGAAGAAATAAACTTCCAGGTGTGAGGAAGGACTGCGACTAGATAGGCCAAAATGCGATGTTGAATTCCAGATATGCTAGCACCGTCTACTACTGAGAGGCAGTATGTAATGTGACCATGCCAAACCATAATAATACCCATAATAACCTTGAAATGCCTGGCATCAAATTCGTAAAAATCATAACGTGCGTGGGAACCAAGAAGATCATAAAAATCAAGAACCTCGAGTCAAAGTCAACCATAACCGCCCCTTGTAGTATACAAGACTTATACAGTATGTACACAATCCCTAGACCAATATCAGAATGGATAGCGTATAAAGTCGATAGATAAAGGGTGCTTACCAGAAAGCAGAACTAGGCTTTCAACCTGGGTTAATCAGAAAACAAGAGGACGGTGGTATGGTGTACAGAAGGAAATATGCAACAACATCAAGAGCAAGAAGGATCAGAACATAGGATAGCGACATTTCAATGCATGCAATATATCCAGAAAAAGAGAAGGCAAGACAGATATCGCAGAAAGAAAGAGAAAGATACCTCCCAAGTCAAGGCCAGGAATCATTCAGTCAGCAGCATACCGCCAGCATGGTGGCCTATGTTCAAGAAGAAAAGGACAACATGCATGATAAGCACATAAACGGACTTCAGCTCATCATCGGCGTCATGCGGAATCAGTTTCGAGGACGTATCACCCCCCGCACCATTCATCGAATCCAACAGCTTCTGGAGTAGCCACTCGAGATCGGTAGTAAAAGCCCATTCGCCTTCCAGCTCTTCTTTGGAGCTTGAAAAGGCAGTGACAGACCGAGAAGAAGAGGGTTCCAGGGATGAGGCCTCTGCGGTCTCGTCCGTGTCGCCTTCTTGGACCTTGTTCATCTGCTTTTTATCTGAAGACTCGGCGGCCACGGACGAGCGGAGCTTAAGCAACCGCACTACTACCTGAACTGTTGTCCGCAGGGCATGGCTGTGGCCCGGCCCACGAGACTGAGTGTCTGTATCGCCCACGGCAACCTTGAATGTCAATTCGACGTCTCTGTCAGGAGATAATGCTTTGCGGGTACGCGCTATGTACTGCGGACGAGGCATGGCGCGGCATGGGCAGTTGCACTCCGGAACAGGCTCGAGGCCTTCGATAGTACTCGGGAGCGGAGGCGGGCTGCTCTGCGGTGGGACGAAGGACAAATCTGGTAATAGGTATGAGCACAGACGACTCGCTAGATTATTGGGGGTGGAGGGGTAGTAGAACATACAGTCCCAGGTGCCAGGAAGCACGCTTGAAAGAAGCTCCATGGGTAGCCCGGCAGATTGAGACTTGGTGGCTAAAGGATTGATCCATTTGCCGAGTCTCCGCAGCACGGAACTCGGGCCCATAACAGACGGGCCTTTGAGACGACTGTCATAGAGCAAGGGAAGATTGGGCTCTGGTACTGTAGCGATCATGATCGTGGGGTCGTCTCCGATGCCCAAGTTACCACTGTTGTAGCGGGCGTTCCTGGTGCCGGTTCTATAGCCCTGCGATCCTGGCCATGAAAACACCGCTCCGGTATATGTGTATGGATCTGTGGGGAAAGAAGCAGCGCCGGCCTGCATATCTTGGCCAAATCCTTGGCTTTGGAAATATCCAGGCGTTGTCAAATCACGCGGGTTGACATATGAAGGGCCTTGGAATGCAATCGGTTGATTGACAGGAGCCGGGTGTCCACCAGGGGACTGCACCGCAAGCTGATCAGCGGCGCACTTGTGGCATTGGCCTTCCCGGAAACACTGACTGCATTTGTTGACAATATGAGGACAGCGGGGGCACTTTTGTGCAGGCTCCGGCTGTGGCTTTGGTGGCGGTGGAGGCTTCAAGGAGGAATAATCATCTATTCTCGGGCGCTTAGACCGGCTCTCAGGGACCTGATCGCTGGATTCATTGGCCTTTCGCTCATGCCGAGAGAGTTTGGATATTTGACCGGCCTTGGAGCTGGGCCACAAGGTCTCCCCGTTGATTGGGGGGTTATCGATCTCAGAGTGGGTAGCGAGGCAATTGTAGAACTCATCCCAGCTTTGAACATCCCTGGGGCAAAGAAGACATTGGGTAGGGCAAGCCAATTCTTGACGGACATTGTTGATCTCCGTGGGCTCGAATTTGACCACATTATGGTGCTTGGCAGCGTGCGCTGTGAGCTTGTCACGTCTATACGCGTAATCTCCGCAACGCCGGGGGCACCAGTATCTAAACTGGGGCTGATGATATGTCTCAACGTGGCGTTTAAACGTTCCGTGGTTTTTAAGAGTAGATCGTTTCTCCTTAGGACAAAGTAGGCAATGATACCTAGGCACCTTGGTCGGCTCTTTCCGAGATCCTGCTGCCGGCTCGTTCTCTTGAGTCTTGATATCAAGTGAGCCGGTCCCACGTTGGAGCATCAAGCGGGCCTCATCAAGCATTGAGAGAGCCTCATCGAGCCGATTCGAACTCCGAGCCTCATCAGCTTGTTGGAGATATCGTCTGAACTCGAGATCCTGCGTTTGTTTATGGGCAGGCATGTCAAACCCCAGGGAATCATCTTGCTTCAGCCCCAAATCATGCTGGGGTTGGCCCAGGGCCAATGGAGACTGGGCCAACATTTCCTCAATAGATAAATCGCCCCCTCCGATTCCACGAATTTCGAAATACATATCCCTCGAGCCGACGGGTGGGGCTGCTGCTTCGGAGTCGTAATGTTCTGGCTGCCCGGCTTGGCTAGTTGTGCGGCTTGTAGTTCCGAGAGAGGGATCCCAGAAGCCGTATAGTTCCTGATGTTCGAAAGATTAGCTGTGGCCATGAGCTGTTGATCACGGGCGGCAGTTACTGAAGCCGAACTCTGCGATGACGACGCTGCCATCTCTGTTCCCGATAGATATAGTTGGGAGTCCATAGCAGCGGTGGCGTGTAGTTTCCCCGGGACAAGAGGGAAGGCGGAGGATCAGCACTAGGTGATGGGCAGGGTCTCATACAACTGAAAAGAAGAAAAGTCAAAACAGCATGGTTTGGTTTGACTGAAGGACTACGCAAGAAGTCCTGCGGAAAGGGGGGAATTAAAAGTTGGGGGAGGGGAGTGTATTAATCCTCAGGCATTTCACCTTGGTTTTGAAGTCGAGACGGCCAGACTCGCTTCATTGAGGCGATGCCGGGGGTCGGGGAATGATGGGTCTTCTGCGTTGGCTCCGCCATGGCTTAAGGCGGAAAATGATCTTCGGCACGCCCTCTATGCGCTCAACTCGACACCCATCTGCCTCTCCGCATGTCTCCTCGGCACTGAAGCAAGCCTTCCATCTCTCCAAAGCGGGATCGCAATATGAGGCGGAGGCGTATCCTCTATAGCACAGCCCCCCGAGCGTAGCTGCTTATCAGTGACAATCTAGGCTCGTCACCCACAATCCTTCCGACGTCACCTACACTGGATGAATGCAAGACACTACCGAATTTCCCCGATGGGCGCGGAATCTGCAACGAGCCAGATCGAGGATTTTCTTGGATATCCCCCCTGGCTGCATTAGTCACTTTGTCGGGCACCAAAAGTCACGCGGTCACAAACCGGCCACCCCCGCATTTTAAGCCTCACTCTCGAATCAGAGAGTTGAGCGAATCTGTTCACCGGGAGTCTAGCATTGACTTTGGGCTTTTGGCACGGGCTTGACTGCCCTGACATGATATACATACTTCCACGCTCTTGGACAATTGTACAACCAGCCGGAAAGCCAAGACCGGATGACACTCGAATGCGCTCCGACGCCCCGGAGAACCCACCTCGATTTGATTCGTGTTTGACCAAGTCAGCTGGGACAGCCGGGCGTTCATTTCCATGCTAATCCAGTCTGCCTGACTGCGGGTTGACTAGTAAATCTTCGTGTTCTAAAATGAGGGATTTTCGGATCCAGCTGAATGATTGTGGACCTCCTTTACAAGGAGAATACTTGATCCTCAGTGCGTAGTGTTACGCAGCAAGCTCCTTCTTGCGCCTTCTAGCGTTTCTTGGCGCCCTGTCCGTGGATCCCCTGGACGGGATCTTCATAGAACCGTGGGTGCGATCGCGGGTTCCACAAAATTAATTTAGTTCCACTGGAAATAACCCGTGGGGCCAGTTGCTTCAATGATAATGCCACCGCCATCCAAGGGATATCAAGTGCCCATCCGAACGGGGACATGATAACCGAATCGCAACGGAAAAGAGGGGGTAGCGACGGCAGGCAGACCGGATGTATTTTCCTGATCCCAATAGACAACAACCCGGGGAGCGGAGGACTGGAGTCTGATAAAGCATCTCCACATACACGATCCGCCGGACTGCGGAGAAAAGGATTACGATGAACAAATGGGTAAATATCCGAATCCATATCTCTATCTATAACTAACGCCACGATCTATATACCCAACGTCAAGAACAAGTACCTAAAACAATGAGATGACACAAAAAGAACCCCAATCGATAAACCAGGGTGCCAACGCCCCGCCACTCGTCCCGTCCCATCCCATCCCATCCCATCCCATCCCATCGCATGCCGATAAAATGATCTAGAACTGGATGTTGACAGAAATAGCGCTCTGCATCACTATTTACCCCCGATGCAATTGTTTCAAGAGGCAAAACAGAGGGGAAACATAAAGTATTCAAACAGGGATGATTAGCTCCGTCTGTTGACACTGGACCATGGGGACGAATTGGTGGGCTTCGGGAACGTCGAGGAGCCTTTGCTTGTCGTATAAGTCTTGGACGAAGTGCCGGTGGACTTGCCTCCGATTTTAAGCTCAGTGTCCTTTGGAATCCTGATGTTGGATTGCCAGGCGCCCATGCCGCGAAGGTCTGGATTGGAGGAAGGCATTTGGCTGCTCAGGGACACAGTTCAGTTAGCTTGCAGTCCTGTATACAGAGCTAGGTAGGACTCACCTGGAATGTGTGATGAAGGATAGTCTCTTAGGAAGTCTTGGTTGTTTGGTGATAGCAGCACTTTCTGGAGAGATTTCAAGATCTTTTTATATTCAGTCAGTTTCTACCTGTCTAAACACCAAGGAGAAGAACAGTCGCTGCCTACCGGTGACAGTACCTGGGTGAGGGCTGTGAAGGTTGGGAGAATCGGGTGCGTGGTGGCCGTGTATGCCGATCACCACCGCCATTTCGAACACTCGATTGCAATAATAATAAGCTATAACACGTTTTATGAGTGCTTGGTGGTGGAGGGCAAGCAGACGAAGTAGCGGTGGTGACCGCCACCGCCGTGACTTAGGGTCAATGTCATAGAATGTACCTGCATAATCAAGTCTGGAAGATACAAGTACGGCATAATTTGGGTGACGATGACACGCAACTAAAAAATGAACGAATCACCTTGCCAGATGTCTGGAATGGATGCGGAAATTTTGTATACTTGGTGGGTGGGCCCGTGGTGGTCTGGTCATTGGCCCCGTCCATGTATACGTTTGGTTTGCGGGCCGAGTAAGTAGTTTACATCGGCTTCCCAATACCGGGTGCTAGACACCTGATTCGTCTGTTGTGGGGCTCGAGCCCGGACAGATGTCCGTGATTGGATTGCCAGTCTGCAGCGGGTGAAAGTGTATCAGCCGACTTTGGGGCGGGCTCGACGTGTTGAATCGATATGTACTGTAATGACTACTCCTGCTAGTATTCTCGTTTATCTCGACAAGGCGCAGCGCAAAAAAAGAGTCCACCCGGGGGTCACGATGGGATGAAGCAGGGGTTTTGGGTGAATTATTGCGTCAGCATCTAGCTAGAGCTGTAACTGTACGGAAACATGCAGGGCAGTCATAGCATTACTTAAAAACGCCAGGTCAATCCCAGAAATATGACTAGCGTCTAACCTGTCCGGGTCGCATTATAGATTGGAGCGAATCACCGAGTCCAATATTCTGGTCAGACGCCATGGAGAGAGCGTTTTCTCAGTTGGCCGTTCCTGCATCCGAAAACATGTTTATTTCTATCTCCCCAGAAGGCCGCTGTGTGTACAGGCCGTGTGTTGCGTGGAGAACTTCATCCGGCCCCCGCTTTGGAGATGGTATTGGCCGCTATCTTTACATCCATTGGTTCGGAAGTGTACATAATAGTGTGCACCTCCGAGACGGTCGGTTTAGGTCCTGTTTCTATCACCCTTCGGATAAAATCATGGACGGCGATATATATAGTTCCCTTGAACGGACAAGTTCCCTTCTTGGAAAGTGAACCTCCTGCCTTCAACGACATACGGTATTACTGTACCAATGTTTTGTAGCACACTTTGTACGATACATACTAGCGCTATCACCGTGGTGCACGCCAAGGTGGACTATGACCTCACACTGGGTAAAACGACAAGGTTGAGCGCCCGAAGCGGCTTAGATTCGTAAAATGGACATACTGTTACCGTAGTCGTCCCAATCCAAGACTCCCCGGGCGACTGCACCAAGGCAAACCGACGCATCTCCGCACGAACCCATTGTATTTCTCATGCTGCGTTGGTCCAACCAGGGTTGTTCCGTTTTAGTCATGCTTCCAGTAACGGTCTCCCTCGGATCTCTGGGAGAACACCCCCGGGGGCCGGGATGAACTCACCATAGGTTCCACTGGAGTGACTGACTTGGCCTCGGCATTACTCTCCTCTTATGCACTAGTCTACCTCGGTCAAAAAGGGCACACTCGAGGCAACGGACAGTACTATTGGACCATTTCGGAGCATCACTCCTCAGGGCAGACGCACCAATTGTAAAGCAGAAAGATTTGTGGGGCATTACGGTGCCCTGACTGTTGGCCCAAGGCAGCAACCATTTCCAGTTTCTCTCGAGATAGAGGAAAGGCGGCATGGTGTATGAGCGCGACTAAACTAAGTGAAAGTGGAGGGGCTTTGGACCAACGCCATCCCTCGTGATGTTTGAAGGAAAGTTTTACGAGGTGCCTTGAAAATGGTTAAAAAGTGTACCTATACTGTAGAATCGGTGTTAGTTTCCTTTCCCAGCAAATAAAAGCAGGACAAAATCCGTTTATATGCGCAACATTTTCCACAATAACAATCCAGACGATCCCTGCCTAGTTCCAATAAAATCGATGGGTACAAATGCCCTTATACATATCTTGACGGGGCAGTCCGAGTTACGGAGCGGCTGTAAGCGAACTCGAGAAAGGAGACGGCCAGTCTCCGGTGTGGTTATAACAGCCACATCGGTTAACCGGATAATCACTACAGTCCCGGCAGGAAACCATTATTGAGACTGGCTCCGACTACTCTCAAACAGCTGGGTGTGCGCAGTGATTCCGCACACAATAGTTAATTAAGTTGGCACTTTCAGCTTACGGATAGATCTCACGACAGTTAGCAGGCTTGCAAATTGCCTTGACTAGGCCGAAAATCCCCAACTCTGACGCTAATAACCCAGAAGAATTAAGTCAATTATGAATTATCGTGAACTAGCCTACACTGAAAAGACAGGTGACATATAGCGACGACAATCCCTAGCCCTGGACCCGTCCATCAATTTCGTGGCAATGGGCGTAAGCAGATAAGACAGGGTCAAGACCAGTAAGACGACATCGCACAGACAGAAAGGAAAGAGGGAACATGGGGAAGAAAAGGACGATATAGACACAGCGCTGGGCAGGATGGAAGAGACAAGACAGATTGAACAATCATGCAAAAAGGAGCTTTCGCGCTTGGAATCATGAGACCCAAGGCGAAAAAGGAGAGAACAAGAGACACGGAGAGAGAAATAACCATGAAGGAAAGGCATGATCAAAGAAGGCATATGTGAGGATGATATGTGCAAGAGACAAGGGAGGGAGAATCAAGTCAAGGAGGTCAAGTAATCCGCCGCCTGAGGTTCACGTCAGTCAATTGCCATGAGAATCATAACTCGAAGGAGGCACATACCTTGTCAAGGTTATAATCAAACTTTTCTAACGCGGTCAACGAATCATTGCGCGGGAAACCCATTCCAGTCAGACGCTGGAGGATCAGATCATCTTCGCCGGAGTCGTTGTTGAGAGCCCAACCAGGCTGCTTCTCCTTCGCTCCATTGGTCTCCTCGCCAGTGTGAGCTTTGGCGCCATCGAGGGGTGCAAAGAGAGCGTCCCAGTCGTGACCACCAGCCTTGGGTCCATCTCCACTCGAGGTAACAGCTTGAGCGGCCGGAGCTTGGACATTGTTTTCGAACGAGAAGAAATCAGACGACCCGGCCTGGCCCGCGTCGCTGGGCGAAGCCCTGTACTGTTTCTGAGACGGCGAGTCGAAGGAAAAGTCAAAGTCACCGGCATTCTTGGTATCGTGGTTCTCCCGGTCGGACTCTTCGTCGTCTTCGGCATCCTGCGCAGGGGCGAGGTTGTGCCCGGCAAAGGCGGCGGCAAAGTCCGGAGCTCCCGTCTTGGCTGTGGTTGTCGGTTCCGGGGAGGCATCTCGCTGCGGCTCATTACCCACCATAGGCGCTCCAGTGGCTGATTCTACCGAATGAGGTGCGTCTGGAGGAGCAGTAGGATCAGAACGCTCGGGAAGAAGCCCGTTGAACTCTGGCGGAATGTGGCTAGTGTCTTCCGTGGAGACAGTCTCATCGTACTTGGGAGGACTGAGTTGGGCCTCGGCCGCAGGAGGCTGGCTAGAAGAAACCGCGGCTCCAGGGGTCGGGAAAGCTGCCAGCTGAGCGGCGTCAAGAGACTGTACCGGCTTCTCTACCTTTTGCGACACAGGTGTGAAATTGTCATCAAAACCCAAGGTCTCTTCATCATCAGAGCTTTCGTCATCTTCATCGTCGTCATGGTGGACTTCCTGAATTGGAGGGAATTCCGATGGAGCTGCGGCTGAGGTCCCGTTCGTTTTCTCGGGTGCGGAACCCTGTTTCATGCTTGCAAAAGCCTCCTCGAAATCATTTGCATTTTGGGACACAGATCGCTTGTGAGCTTTGCTGCCAAAGAGCTCATCAAATGTGAGATCTCCTTTGCCTTCAGCCTGAGCCTCGGTGGGAGAGACTGTCGACGACGCAGAGGGAGGAAGCTCCTGAGATTGGCCCAGCATCCCGGGGACTTCATCGAATGGAGACCGAGCAGGGAAACCCTCTACAGTCGAAGGTGGAGCACGGCTGTAGTCGCTGGACTCGGCAACTGAGAGGGCATCGCTAGCGCCTGCTTGAGATGGGGTTGCTCTCCCCGAGGTTTCAGGGGCACCAAATCGACTGCCTGGAGGGGACACCATAGTTGATGATGTCACTGACTGGTTCTCATTGAAAGGAAGAAAGTTTGGGGTCATCTGCCGCGACTGGCTTGGAGTCGGGGGATCAATAGGCGAGCCGGATGGGAAAGCTCCAGGCAATGACCCAGGCAAAATTGCAGGAGGAGGAGAGACAGACGGAGTGGGCACGGAAGAACCAGTAGACTCAACAGTGGATGGTTGGGCTGAAGGCGATTGGGAACGGAACGAGGTTGGCGGCGCGCCTGCAGCAGGTGAAGCCGCAAACGACTGGCCGAAGAGGCTGTCAAATGCCTTCTGTTGGTCATTCGAGACCTCGGGCGAACGAGCACGCTCACTTGAGCTGCCCGTCATAGTTCTCCGGAAGAAGGGATTCGTGTTCTGGCTAACAGAAGAAGCAGCGGGGCTGGTGACCTCAGGCACACTGGTAGCCTGCGTGGCAGATTCGTCTGTATACTGTGGAGTCTCCTTCGAAACGCTATCAATCTCCTCCTGCATTTTATCCCGCTCACCCTCAACAGTGGCCAGTTGCTTTTTATTGATTGCGACTAGACCTTTCTGCTGTCGAGCGCCAGAGCGCGCCTTCTCCAGCGCCGGCTTGAGTTGGGCAACTTCGGCATTGGCTTGACGAATCTTTTCCTTGAGGCTGAGATTTTCCTGTTGGTCGGCAGTCAAGGCCGTAGAGATTTGGTTGTATTGGTTCTGCAAATCCTGACGGCTGCCGTCGAGCAGAGCATATTGCTGGCTGAGCTTCTCGGTCTCGGCCTTCGAAGCGTTTAGCCGTTCTTCGAGGGTTTTGAAGTTCGCCACCTCCTGCTCATACATGGCCCGCGCTTGGGCCAGTCGCGCTTCGAAATCTCGCTTCTGCTGTGATGTTTGCGAAAGACTCTGTTCAGCCGAACTTCGCTTTTCCTGCACAGTGTGCATCTCCTTTGCCAATGAACCAATTTGATTGGAAAGATTTGCCAGCTCAGTAGTCTCTTGGGTAAGCTTCTTCGACTCCTCTGGGTCGTTGTCACCAAGTAGATCATCCGACGGAGGAGGGGGCGATCGAGGAGTAAAAGAAGCGCCAGCTGATGCTCCTGTCGCTTGAGGCTGCAAGCTTTGGCCAAAGGTCGAGGTAGGAACAAACGGCTTGAAAGTCGTTGACACCGTCGGAGGTGAGGCTCTAGAGGATGGCGACCCAGGGGTTTGAAACGCGTTGTTGGACCCGCCAGTGGACTGAGGCATCTGCGGCTGGGGGGCCGGTGGACTATCCAGGCCAAAGAGATCGTCGGCAGCAGAACGCACTGAAGGGGGAGCTTGGAGCGGAGGGGCCGGGGCCGGGGCCGCCGCTGGCGAAGCGGGTTGGCGGCGCATGTTGGGAGGGATCAGAGCAGGCGGCAGGACCTGGGGCAGTTGGTCCTTGCCACTCCGTTGCATGCGAACCAGGTACATGGCGACAGCAAATTCCTCTCGAGTCAACTGGCCGTCGGCATCGATATCTGCAAGGTCCCAGATTTGCGCCAGCATCTCCTCCGGTAGTTGTGCCTTCAGGAAGAAAGCAACGGCCTGGTCACCCGTGATCATCCCCACCTTGCCAGTGTCGACAGTTTCGAAGATGGTATCAAAGTGTGCCTTCTCCTGCGGTGTGACAAGCCAGTCGCCGGTAGGCTGGGCTGAGATCGGGCTTCCGAATGTAGGTCGACCGCCTGTGCTCATAGGGCTGGCAGTCCGATGAGGACCACCAGAAAATTGTTTTGGAATGGCTGGCACAGGCGGAACCTCCGGTCGGGAGCTGAAGGAGGACCGCGCGGAACCGCGACGAGCGGCCGCATCGTATAGCCCCGGAGGCAGTGTCTGCGGAATACCTCGCAACGCGCCAGACTTGTACGAGGTCAGAAGGTGCATTGAGATGATGAACTCGGTGGCATCGAGGGCACCACGCTGTCTAGTGTCCGACAAGCCCCATATCCGGCCGAGGACCTCGTTTGGCAATCTTGCCCGTTCAAAGATTTGTCTCGCCGCTTCGCCTGCAGTGACCAGTCCCAATGTTAGAATATCGAAATGGGTGTGGACTTAGATTGACTACTTGCCTGAGAGGAGACCACTGGCAGTATCTGACTTCTCGAAAAGGGAGACAAATTTGTTGGCATCTTCGGCCGTCAAGGGAGGCACGCGAATAGGTCCACCAGAACTCGAGGGAGGACTCGTGGTGCCAGATTCCGGTGTAGTATCGACGGTAACCCCCTCGAATCGGGGCAGGGGACCGGCTAAAGCGAGAACAGAATCAGTAATTTATCGGGTTGCAACTTTAGAAAACAACACTTACGTTGCAGTGCCAGCTCCTCGGAAGGAGAGCGACCAGCCTGTGCATGTCCAATCAATCGCAGGACAATGCCAAAGCCAGAGGGAGTCAAAAGACCCCTGTTTTCTCTATCCGCGATCTGCCATATCTGCAACGGGTGGAAGGACATCAGTCACGTCTTCAGGTTTGGTGTCTCATATTCACATACCAGACCAAGAGTATCGGGCGCTAGCTTTGTCTTCTCGAAGAACGGGACGGCGATCTCGCCGGTGATGACGCCGAGATTGGTGGTATCGGCCGCCTGGAAGAACTGGTAGAACACGCGCTTCTCCTCAGGCGTGAGGTTGAGATTGGGATGCCGTTGAGCTGTGCGATTGACGACCGCGTGTAATTGTCAGCTTCAGTGCTTTGCGCATGGGGATAGATGCGAAATAGGACAGGCAGGCGGAGAGGGGGAGTCGAGTCGATCTCCTGATCTGCACCCAAAGTTGCCTTGGGGGCTGTCAAAACAAAATAGAGACATCGCTTACCAGTGTCAGCCATGGCTAGGACCTAGGAGGAGGCTAACTCCCCTCCTGCCAGATGAGTTCACAAAAGTCGGGGTTCCCGGAGGGACAGGGTGGAGGAACACGCAATGCCGTCAGCAGAGTGCGGGAGAGACCACGAGCATGAATGGGGAATCCAAGCGCAGCTGCAGAAAACGGTGGAGAGGAAAAGAGACTCGGGGGGGAGTGAGTGGCAGTGGCCAGGCGCAAGGACATGCAAGTAGTGCCTGGAATGAAGATCCAGAGCAGAGAGGCTGGAGTCGATGTCGTAACGGGGGAAGCTGCTGGGACGGAAGGCGGTCAGCCGGGTTAGCGCGCATTCATTCCCCCATTAGTATTGTGCTAAGTGTACACCACTATATGCCATGATAATGTTTTGTGTCGATTTATGTAGATAGGCTAGGAGTTATTATTGAATATCTATAGGGTTTATCAAGCCCATAGAGTGGGAGGGAGTTGCGGTGTTCCCAGATCTAAATTAGCGCAAGGAGGTAGGGTTAATCCATACGCCGAGGTCTATCTAGGCAGAAACAAAAGCAGCAAGTCATAAAGCGCCTCGGTACGGAGGAGTTTAGGGCTGACTATTGGCAACAGATGCCTAAATAGAACAAAAGCCACATGACAGAAAAGAATACATGTCAGGATCAGTGAATTCCCTCTTCCGTTTAAGTTTGCCATTTATCGTTGGTGCCGCTATATATAAATACCGCATTTCACGCCGAGTCATACAATTAACTGATTCTTATGCATAAGATCATCTGTTCTCAAATACGAAAAACTGCTAGATAACCCGTCGTGATGCAAATGCCAGTCAACTCCAATACCCCTGAATTGGCCGTTGTACCATCTAGTCCCAGAGAAAACCGATCAGCTTTCTCCACAGAGGACGCTCTTTCTCAACCTCCACATCACTGGCTGCACGCTCCAGGGCCTCTTCCAGTGGTATCTCGGACAACTTGACTATGCTGGTACGTTTATATACCTTCCACGCTATGTAGGCGGCGATAACGAGGGGGATATCTCTGCGACAGATTGCTGTCAGGAACATTTTCCTTTTCTGAGAGGCGCGAACCAAACTTACAAGTACGATGATACGAAGTTGCTGGCGGACCAGTTGCCCTTCGTGAAAACAGGAAACCCAGCGGTCAGGAGAATGACAATACACATGACCAATGCCGCCGGTGTCGAATATTCTGTTTCCAATTGTTGTCAGTGCATGCTAGATAGGGCAATGGCAGCTTACGTACCAGTAAATCGGCTGTGCCACGGAAGTAGTTCCAGAGACAGTCCTTGCTTCTTCATCGCACGAAGGAGCCGCCAGTGATTCAGCAGAACCGTGATCCAAGATATCAGCACACCACACGCGGTGAGGTCGACCAGCCACCAAAAAACTGTCAATGCGCCGTCTGACAGGCTCATAAACGAGAGGAACATGAACGCCGAGAAGAAGAGGACGCAGACGTATGGTGCACCCCAAGGAGTGGTTTTGAGGAAGATAGCAGGCGCTTGCTTCTTCAATGCCAAGCCGTATAGGACTCGTGTACCGGAAAGTAAGGCCTGATTTGAAGAGGACCAAGCTGATGTTATCACAATGGCGTTGACAATTGATGGTACACCGCGTAGCCCTGCCGCACTTGCCGCAATGACGAATGGACTCTGTGCTGCTGTTCCTGATTCATCATCGAGCCGACGGTCATCACTGGGAACGAGCATGCCGACAATGAGGACGGCAAGAACGTAGAATGTCGCGACTCGAACGAAGACCCTCTTGCAAGCATTCGGCACGGCAACTCTAGGGTTTCGCGTCTCGGCTGCAGCCATGGCAATGCTTTCGACACCAGCGAAACTGAAGACTGCATTGCTCATCACTGCCCAATAAGCCAGGAAGCGCCCCCAGCTCCCGCTCGCGATATATTCGACGAATGGTCCAGGACTATTCCAGTATCTGAATCCAATTCGAGGGGTTCCAGGAACTCCACCCAAGTCAATGACCAAACCGAGAAGGATGAGGAAAATGATGAAGACGATCTTGAGTAGGGCAAACCAGAATTCAACTTCACCATAGATGCCGATGAATGATAGACCGATAATGACAGTCAACACGATGAATATCATTATCCAAAGCGAGGGGTTGATGTCGGTCCAATACTGGAAAAGGACGCATATTGCAGTGATTTCAGTCGGAATGGAAAGGCAGTTGCCGTATACCAAGTTGTAGCTGTCAGGTAGAGTCAGTGAGACCTTGGAGCCACTCCTGGAACAACGCAACTTACCCAATGGCAAATCCCAGGGCTGGGTCGACGAGCACCTCAGCGTGTCGTACGAAACTGCCAGTAACGGGGAGTAAGGCTGTCACCTCACCCAATGCATATTGCACTGAGCAGACAATAATGCCAACAGTTGCGTAACCGAGTAATGCGCCGAGTGGTCCAGCTGTCTGAATTGAACCTCCTAGACCTAGGAAGAGTCCCGTACCCTGTGCGCGCTGTGAGTCGGATAACTACAAGCGAGGGTAAAGTATGTCGTCCTTACGATAGCTCCTGCGATGGCAATAAGACCAATGTGGCGCTGATGCAGACCTCTTCGAAGATCTTGATCTTCCCTGACTGTCACGAAGTCGCTTTCGTCGGGCCCCGCAAATGCTGCGGGGACTGCATCGCTCCGTAGGTGCTTTGAACCCGTTTCGGAAGAGTTTACCATGGCGATAAAAGGTTGTTGGCCGATGGCAAGGTTCTTAAAAGTAGCGAGGTTGGTGTGTGACCATGGTCAGTCCGCTTTCCTCCGTATGTTTTGGTGGTCGGAGAATTGCGTGCTCGATCTCACCCTCGTGGTTATCTTGAATTACCTAGTCTAACTTGAGTCCCCCACTTGATGCCTTATCTAGCCACTCACTCAGGTGCTTTATCAGCTTCAAAGAAGAGTCTTAACACACAGTAAGCAATGTATGAGGCTGTCTACCTAGGGGATTTCCTCTGCCAGCTCTGGCTTTCCCCTTCCGTTTTAGTGCTCGGACCTTGCCGCTTAATGCTCCCTGAGTAAAACCAAGCACGCTACCTGAGCACTCTGACCCGCTCACTGATCATTACATAAGTCGCTCACTGAGTGAGCTGAGCGCGGAGATGGTCGGCCCAAGCGAGCTACATCAATAAATTGCACCACGCTAGCCCCATCACGTGTGGCCCTCCTCTTTTTGAGATGACCTCCATCGTCCCATCAAAAAAAGCCTGGAATAATCAGTGTTACCATTCATCCTGGTAAGCTGGTTGCAACTAATTGCGCCACAATGGAGACTGCTACTCGGCCACCAAATCAGCATTACCATTCTATTCTAGATGCTCCTAGGAACACTTTGTCTACTAGTCCCAAAATCTCTTAACCAGGCTATGGAGAGATCGCAGGACATGGCGGCAAAGAACCATTTTTCATTAATAAGCATATACATCAAGAGACGTCTATGAGCAATCGTCATTTCTTTTGCACTGAGCAGGTTACAAAATGGATGTCAATTACCAGGCGCCGTAAAACTTCCATTGTCTGCTCTTAGGAGCCCAGCAAAGTAGATTTGGATGCGCGTAAGTTATATCGTCTCATTCGTTCGTAACTACCTAGGTTCCTAGGAAACTAAATAGGCTCAATTGTGGCCCACGTCGGCCTAGGCTTAACCTAACCCAACCCACGAATGGATTAGGTTTTGGGCCGAGATCTATCGCGTATAATAGGCCGTGGGCCCCCAATTGGGCCACAAACATTATAGACATGCATAAGACATAATTCAGGAATTTCTGGCTATAATACTGAGTATTTCTCTTACATCACATATCTTACTTAATGATTTTTGAAATAATTAGGAGTAAGATTAGAGCTTAAAACTAAGAGAAATTGGTTTAAATGATTATCACTAATTAATGGTACTAAAATGCGTCCTCCTGTGACCGGGCAGCCAGATCAGAAGAGAAAACGATGGAAGTATTCAGTCTGAGTGCTATGGACGACAGGACTTCTAAGCCAGGGAAGGGACAGAAGAAGAAGAAGGGAAAAAAAAAGAGAGTCCCTACTATCTATAGAACCCATGTTACGTACCAGATATAATCGCCTTAGGCACCGCTCATTAGGCTAGTCACATCACCCCCCTCTATAAGAGTATCTAGTCCCTAGCAACCCCGTTCTAGTATCACTAATTGGTCGAAATATCAGGTCTAGAGCTCAACTTCGTCGCTGCTACGCCGTAGGGTCACATTTGTTTCTAACAGCGGAAGATGTCAGCGACACCCTAGCGGACTTGCGTAGCCAAAATCATAACGAGCATTCACTACTGATCACAGGAATAGGAAAGAGTCATGCGATGATCCTAACCAGTTGTGAGTACATAGCTGAAATTCGAACTCGTAGGGCGCATACACTAACATTGAGCATGACTAGCTCGTCAGTAGCCCACACGAGATATCAGAGACCTACGGCACGGCCGAATATATTGATACTATCCCTTATAACCAATCCTATGTCCACCATCGAACAGTCTGTTTCTGCCAGATTTTGGTATAAAGCCCGCCCCTATGAAGAAAGCATTTGCATCAGTTATCGTACGAAGGGGTCATTCCTTTTTGTCGCTCAGAATTGGGGCAAAATAACCGCTGGACCAAAAATGCACTATAGGCTATATTCCTAGTCTATACCGTCATTTCCCATCTTGACACTTTTGACTAAGGGAATAATGGCGAATTTTCTGGTTTTATTTAGACAGTCGTTAAGAACAAAGGTTTCGCCTATCAGTATCTCCGAAAAGACGCTGTGGCTGGCGTTCGTGCGATCCGTTGCAGATCGCTTCGAATTTAGACTAGCCCGCTGCGGAGCTTCGCGCAGGAGCCTCAAGCATATTAATGTGCTTTCCGCAATAACCTCCAAAGAATCCTAACATGGCATGAACCTTGGAGCTTTTACCAATCAGGAGAAAATGTCTCCACATACATGGTCTGGAGTCCCTAGTGACCCAAGGGGCCTCGCCCGAGTCATGATAAGACTTTAGAACTCTGCCTAAGGGCCAGTGAAATCATGTGTCCGGTGAGGACTGACAATGATCTGATTCTCTTGGGGGCCATTATCCTCAAAACTGCATATTCGGGTGTCAGAGGAAATTCCAAAAAAACGAGGGGAAGGTTGGGGAGGGAGGACGGACCGTGTAGTCTGTGAAACAAATTGAGGCTGAATTTCGAAGCCTCGTGAATGTGGTCTGTCATATTGCTCCCACTTTGATCTAGAACTAATTACCGCTTGTTGGCAGCTGCATACCGAGCTCGTGACTGCATGTGGGTTTCACCAACCGCCTATCATCATTCGAATGCGGGCCGTGCTCTTTGCTAAGTGGAATAACTCACCGATCAAAATGTTTGCTAGCCCCCGCAAGACAAGCCTCCGGAGTCCACATGCCCAGACCCGGTGATACCTAACTAATCCCTCATCGTGTGGGGATTGGCCATGCTATACACCCCTATAAACGCCCACCAATCAAACCTAGCCACGAAGCCCGTGTGTAATCGACGATGACGAAAGGCAGAGCTGGCATGTGTCTCGAGTCTCATTAAGCGGCTCAGCTAGTACGGGTATTGGTACCATAAATCTTAGTATCGGGAACGGGCCTCAGCCATGGATTTGAGAAGTTGGTGGGTCACAACTGCTTACGATAGGTGCATATGGTAAGAAGTTCCACCTATATCTTATATAGTTATGACCTTCTCGTCGATGGGGTCCGAGATGCGACGAGTCCTCCGTGTAGAAGATTAGCCAAAAGGCGACATGGATGTGGTATTGCAACAAGCCTGGTCACTTATAAATACGTCGTAAGTTCCCAGTCTAAATATCTTTCTTGTTCTTCTTGTTCTCATCAAAAGAGACACTCTATCAGCCCTCTCATTCTTGGCCTTCGGACAACTCTCTTCGCCACATCGGGCAAATCATCGTCGCTTGTAACCCATATCGCCTCAAATACCGAATAGTCAAAATGGTCGCCGGCAAATGTAAGACTCCAGGGTGCAGCAATTGGGCAGTCTCAGGAAAGAACCACTGCAGCTCTCGTATGTGGATCCACATCTGTACTTCTAACTGAAGACGCATACAAAACTAACTGGCCGTGAAAAGACGGTGGCTATCGTGTTGACCTTACCGACAAAATCGTGAAAAACATCTCCTGCGTTCAGCTCGTATTTAAAACAGATATTGTTCCTGAGATCGATGCTATGCCGTGTCACACTGCGCTGCCCAAGTAAAGGGCTGAGAACTTGCAATATAGTGCCTTCAAGATTGTTTTCCGATCTTTCTCCCTTCGTTCTTCGTAAAGGCCGTGTCGCCTACACTATGTAAAGATCGCCCCACCGCCCCCGCTACGGGAGCGGCGGCATTTTACACCGCTTGTTGCCTCGCTTCGATTTAATCGCACCAGACCCAGTGGTATTTTACGTTCTACACCGTATGGCCTTGAAGGGATTATTCTTCTTTAAAATGATAAATACTGAATAATTTGTCTACTCCTTCGCACCTTTCCACGACGCCTACTCACAGAATATTACCCCGGCCCACTGTATTCCACCCGTGGAACAGCTTGTCCTCTCAAACAGACATGGTTCTTCGATATTGTGACTTTGGAGAGTGCCAAAATGCGGCAGAGAGGACTTTTGGAAGCTGCATGCTTTGTTCGAAGCACCTTTGCGCTGAGCACTATACTCTACCGGATCACAAATGCCCTACATCGGTGAGCGGCTACTAGAGGGGCTGAAGATAGACTATCTTAATTAACAACTCTGAAGGAGTCAGACCCTAAAGCATATTATGCCGCATATGACGCTGCCAAACAAACTCACCTCGACTCTTTGCTGGCCAAAATCAACTTCGATGCTCTAACGGACGTGGCTAGTAAAGCTAGGGATGGTATTCTTTGTCGCATTCCAGCACTTGATCATGGCCTGAAACAGGCTGTATCGACCCAGATGGGGGGCCAAAACTGCCATCTTGACTTGGAATTCGATGACGGGGTGACGTGGATTGTTAGACTTCGTCTCTGTGACCCCCTGCTTCCCCCGCAGCCCGTTCAAGACCACATCTTCTTGAGTGAAGTCGCTACACTAGAGTTTCTCACAGAGACAGCTGTCCCTTCTCCCAAAGTCTACCTTTACCAGCTAGAATCACCCGAAAACCTAGTTGGCTCTTCATTTGTTCTTATGGAGAAGATTCCCGGAGCGGCCTTACAGTGGAATGATGCTAGCTCGGAGCAGCGTACTAAAGTCATGCAGCAGTTAGTGGACATATTTTTGGAGCTTGAGAAACATCCACTCAAGCAGACTGGGTCACTTATCCCAGCGGATGTACGGGATAAGGTTGGTGGTTTTGCCCAAGCACCGTTATTTGAAACGCCAGAAAAGACCCTTGGTCCCTTTACAAAGCTTGAGACTGCCTATAAAGCCATGATCACAGGGCAAATGAACGCTATTAGCAACAAAGAGATCACAAGTCTCCCTGTCGATAACTATCTTGCATTCTGCTGGCGCCTCTCCGCACTCTCCTTACTCACTTCATCCGAAGCGAACGAAGGGCCTTTTTATCTCAAGCATTACGACGATAAAGGTGACCATATTCTTGTGGATGATGACTATAATATCACGGGTATCATTGATTGGGAATTCGCTTCAGCAGAAGCGAAGGACCTAGCCTTTAGTTCTCCCTGCATGATGTGGCCAGTTGGAGATTACTACGACGGGTTGAATAACCTCTCCGAAGAAGAGACTGAATTTGCACATATGTTCGAAATCCGTGGACGTAAGGATATCTCCGAGATTATCCTGAACGGCCGGCGATGGCAGCGGTTTTTGTTTTTCCTTGGGGGTGGGGTGGAAGAAGATGAGTCAACATTCGAATCGCTGTTCCAAGGCCTTCGCAAGTCTTTTGCTGTTGATGGTGAACAAAGCGTCTCATCATATGAGGATTGGAAAGTTGAAGCCATCAATCAGTATTCGAAGGAAGACCACGTCCTGCAACGCTTGTTACGGGAGGAGCGGGCGAAGAATCGAAAAGAGTAGTCAGATCAATGCTTGTTTTTAAGTAGCTTCAACTAGTGCAGCCGGGCAATGGCCCTGTCTAAACACTTGATTTCTTTTTTGATTGATTTGCGAGTGTAATTACTCTTCTATATCAAGTACACCTCTTTGTCTGTCTATCTAATTGATCAATTGCATTGGTTTATTCACTCTTTACTGCTGCCCCAATAACCGCGCCGTCCAGAAACCGAACTAGCCCCTTCTCTGGTCATTCTGCCTGTTTTGGACAGGCATGCTCGATTGTGCGTGATCGTAGTCGTACGAAAGAAGTCGCCCCTTGCGAAATCGTGCTTCTGCTTTTTCATATTCACAAAGCCCTCTGCCTTCAAGGTATTCTTTATTTGAATACCTTGCTCCTATCTTCTTGAGGAATGCTAATTCGCATGTCCTCTTCGAGTCCGCCAAAAAAGCGCTCTATGCACAATACCACTGTTTTAAGTGGGGAAATGGAGGAGGAACAATTGTAGAAATCAAGGTCAAAAAAAAAGAGCCCTCAAAAATGATTTCACAAAATAAATAGTACTATGGGGCTGACTGCCCCTTTGGGTATAGACCGAATATGGACTGAGTGCTCGGTAGATCCCCCTATCGGTAAGCGCTGAAGCTGGAGGTATTATTCAGTCGCATGGACTGCCCAGATCAGTACTAGTGTCACCGCGACTTTTATCGTTTCCCGGAAGGGGTGAAAAATGGCGGGTTGAGATATGGTCCTTATCAGCACTACGAATATTTGGAGTGATGAAAGCTCACCACCTCCTAGAAGACACATATGATCAAATTTGATCTCCCATTAAATGCAATTCAACACCTCACGATGTGTAATAAGAATTGATATAAAACTTCTCTTTCTCCAAGCGAATGTAAGCTCTAATTACTACTCAATTGATGTTTGAAAGCTAGACTACATTATCTTCCGCCACGCGCGTCTTCCTTGTCCTTTCAAATCTAAATTTGAATGGCAGAGGGTTGAAATGAGTAGTGAAAGTCTTTTCGTTTCTCAGACTTTCCTTGTAAGGTTTTCAAAGTATTGCCACATCCATTTGCGCGTTTATAATTTTGCCGTATGGAGGTGATAGCAGGGTCTTAAAATCTATTCACGTTTAAATTTCGTGGCGAAGAGCTTGTGCAGAAGTCGTGCGGCACATTCGTCCACTTTCCGCGATGGTCCACTCATCAGAGCCAACAGCAGTCAACCCATAGAAGAGACAGTGAGGATCGTACTTGGCCTTGATCTTGCGCAGAGTGTCGTAGTTCTCGCCATAGAATGCCTGCTTGAAGTTCGGCTGGCGGAAGTCGGCCTGAAGGTACATTGGTTAGCGCGGTTCAGAATATATTGAATAAAAGGATCGATAAAAGAATTGCAGATGCCATACCTCGTTAAGATAAGCGCCAGACTCAGGGGCTAACTTGCTCAGACTCGGAACCAACACATTGGTCATCTCTTCCCGCTTTGCGAGCATTTTCTTTGGCTCGTCAAACTCCCACGTGGTAGACATAAGCGTGTGGGCAACTGCATTGCGCCACGCAGGGTTCACAGCATTATAAACGTCGCCACTGACCTCTTTTGCCACATTAATACCAACAGTGGTGAAGGTAGCACCCCTGGCAAGGACGGTCCGAATGGAGTTTGTCAATTCATGGTTGGTGCTGGGTTTCTGCATGATTGACCGGGGAAGAAGCCAGCTACCGTACTGGGCGACTCCAACCTCGACGAGTGGCGTCTGAGCATTGAATTGGGCAAGATAATGATCAAACACTTCCGACTCGTATACATACTTGATGCCAAGCCTGTGCAGTTCGTCACGAACTGGCTGAATCAAGCTCTCGAGCTTTTTCAGGGGCACGCCGGGTCCAGTCATGGGAGAAATAGAGAAGGAGGTGTTGCTAAGGAAGTTGAGACTCATAACACCCTCATCCACGATGGAGGGCAAGTGAGTATTGTAGAGCTCCACGACTTTGAAGAACGCATCGTCAGAAATGTTGGTGGTTGTGAAAGTAAGGTTCAATCCAGACACCGGGCCATCGGGATGAGCCTTAGAGGTCATAGACCAAACGACACCGTAGGTACCACCACCGCCACCAGTCAGTGCCCAGTATAGATCAGTGTTCTGGTTGCGGTTTGCGACGAGAAACCTGCCATTACCATCGATAACCTCCCATTCGAGGACCTGGTCCGCAGCGAGACCATACTTCGAAGCCAAGGAAGAGTGACCACCTCCTTGACTATATCCGCCTGCAATACCGACAGTAGGACACTCTCCACCCACCATTCGAAGACCCTGCTTGTGTGCTGCCTCATAGGCCTCAATTCCCTGGACACCAGCACCAAGCTTGGCAGCTTTTCCTGTGTAATGTTTGTCCTTCCAGTCCTTGATCTCGATATCCTTCAGGTGGTGTGTCCAGACTGAAAGAGCACTCGCGCCGGTGGATTTTCCGTTATAGCTAAGATACGTTAGTTATAATAGTTAAAAGGATTCCGGGGGGTGAAAGTACTCATGGCCAGTGTTACGGATAATAAAACGGATATTGTGCTTAGTCGCAAACTCCAATGTCTTGGCCACATGAGTCGGCGTAGAGACATTCACTGCATATCGGACGAAGTTTCCAAGAGTGCATGGCTTGGAAACAGGGTGGTATGGATCACATGTCCCGTTGGTGAAGAACGGGGCCATGAAAGACGAGGAGGATTGGTAGCTGGTACCTATTAATGTTCTAATTCACCAGGCATAATCTCAATCTTATAACTTACTGCTCCTCTGGCAAAAGCCAGCCATCCTTCAACACCTTACACTCCTTTGCATCGTAGTTCGGAGTGTGACAGGGAGTTGCGAGAGGCACCGTGGCCACAAGACGTCCATCGACCGACTGGTTGAAAGCATTCCAGGTCGAATCCGAGGGCCAGCAATCATCCCCATAGAAACATCGGCAAGATGAATTTCCAGACGCCTCAGTTAAAGGCGCAACGGCAACAAGGCCGACGAAAACCCCCAGTTTGAGGGTTTTCAAGGAAAGCATTGTGAGTTGCAGGGTTGTCTGGTAATGCTCTGCCAGGGGTTGAAGAAACTAAAGTTTTTTTGCTACTTATGGTTTGTTTCACGGCCAGTCCGAGCACTTATTGCCGATCATTTGTACTCTCACTAGAGAGAGCCGGCGCTGGGTTAGTACCGCGCCGGCTCTCTTACTAACCTAGTGCCGGCTCTCTCTAGTGAGATGATGATCAGGCTGGGCATGGCCCGGGGAAACCTTGGGCTCCACTGCGGGACATGTCGACGGCCATCCACGCAATTGGACGAGTGTGTACTCCACAATCCGTACGGAGATTACACTCGGACGTTGAGCCCATGAATTGACGGAAATCAGAGAAACAGCAACGGTTATTTTGTCTTTCTTTATTCTAAATCAAGAACCAGCCCTCATCCTTTGCTGCAGCGGTTGCCAAAAGAAAGACTCTACTGTAAAACGCCTGAAGTTTCATTTTCGGAAAAACCATTACTCGCCGAAGCTGACGCAAATCTTTCCAACGTGGCAGCCTTAGTGTTGGATATGTCCCTCTGCCCCCTTTTTTTTTCTCGGGATGTTGCCGATAGCTGCATGTGCTGCGACTCTTAAGTTCACGATGAATCAGGCCCAATCAGCGCCTCAAAGCTTTTTAAAAAGTACTATGTACGTGCGATGCTCCCCAGCTATGCTTTGCGGTCCCAGTATTACGGATAGATCGACCCATAACAACGGTTGAACAGAGTCTGTGAGCACAAAGATTAATGAGAAAACCAAAAGTTAGATAAAGTAAATAGCGAATTGTCCTGGGGGCGCAGGGTCTTCAGCGTGTCAATGAAATTTTTTCTTCTGCAACTGTTCTAGTTTACTGTGACACGGTAGTCTTGAATATTTTTCTCTAAGCTAAAATTGCTTAAAAACCCCTTCTTCAATATTGCAGCGGATGATTATTTGTTTCAACGCCTGGCTTTACTGTCCTTGGAACGGGGTTACACGAATGCGAACTCAATCGGAGCGGATAACCGGCAGCATCGTCTGCGGATATGATCCAATCGGTATTTTCCAGGGTCATATCCTCCGTACGAGGCGGATTAAGTTCACTAAGAGAAAAATGTTGAATCAAATCTCTGGGGTTCTATAGATTACGGATTACGGTATGTAGTACAACTGTTTCATGGGCCGTGAACCAATCTCAATTTTTGGGTCCCAGCACAACGGTATGTCTCCACAATCCCCGCTTGATCTTCACTCTATGCATTTCACAGCCTTGCGAATCTCAGACACGAAACAAGAGTGGATCTATGGAATCTGGTTTTTTCCCTGAATCCTTCCCTAACGCATCCTTCGAGGATGCACTAGGGGCGATTTGGCCATCGTACAAATCAACCCATGCATGAACTAGTAAAACTTTCATTGACGGCTCCGAACTTTGTTATGCCTCTACCGGCTGGCCTCGTTTAATGGCTCTGGAAACGGGACGGGGCGTTTTCTTAAATGACAGGCATGATAGCAATCTGACATCTATCTCCAGGGACGCTCTTTCCTTCAACGCTCTTCACCTGACTCCCCTCACTTGTGCACCAAGAGCAGTCACTATGAGGGGAGTTATTCCTCCACCCCCCGGGGTGACCCCTAATTTCGACTATTCCAATCCCTGGAAATACAAGACCGACTTGATCATTGTTGGTGTCGGTCTACCTCTCGCCACTATATTCTTGATCCTGCGCATTTATACTCGAGCCCGTCTGTTGTCAAAGTTTGGATGGGATGATAGTATGCAAATCTTTTCTCTTGAGATCAACTGATCGAGTGGAATTACTGACATTTCCGGCTAGTATCAATAATCGTGGCCTGGGTAGGAAATATTGACATGACTTGATCGCTCCAATTGCTCACAACTGCGGTTTCTTTCAAACAGGTTTTCTCTGTTGCAACACAAGTCGTGTGTCTATGTATGTGATACCTTTTTGGTCCGCCACCCTATTTGCCGTGGTCACTCTTTTGACATTATCCAACCAGATGGCTACGTACATGGAGGAATTGGGATTCATATGTGGAATGTGACCCCAGATATGTTTGATGTCTACCAAAAGGTATCTGAAAAGACCATGGCTCTTATCTAAACCCTCCTAACATCTATTGTCCTCGAAAGGCCATCCTCGCTGCCGCCGTCATTTACGTACCTGCGCTCGCATTTGCCAAAGTCAGCCTCATCATACTGTATCACCGGATAATGAACAGACAAGCCTTGTTTAAATGGACGCTTCATGTCATCTCAGCCATCGTTTGTGGGTACAGTATAGCTATCATGTTTGCCTTGATCTTTGCATGCGATCCCATTCAAAGAGGGTGGGATGTCTCGATCACAACGGGTCACTGTGTTAATCGCAATGGCTTGTACATTGCAACGGCTGTGACCAATCTGGTGACGGACCTGGCTCTTATTGTGGTCCCTGTGCCTCTTGTGGTAGGCCTGCAAATGCCGCAAATGGAAAAAGTTGGCATTCTGGCCGTGTTTGTTGTTGGTTGCGCGTGAGTATTTCATAACCCTGCTTGCTGCTCACACGGGCGTCGGGCGCCATCTAACGAATTCCCTTGCAGGACATTTATTACGAGCATTTTGCGCCTCACGACCCTGATCACATTTCTAAGGGCAACTGACGTTACATATGAGCTAGCACCGTCACAACTCTGGATGTAAGACTCCTTTGCCTCCATTAGAATGATCACAAATCTCACTAATCCCGTGTTCTGCAGTTATGTCGAAGCAAACCTCATTATTATTTGCCCTTGTCTACCATCACTCCGACAGTTTTTCCGACGCTACTTGCCCGCTTGGATTGGCTATTCCGGCGGCTCCGGCCGACGCTACATCAATGATTATAGTTCAGGCAACGCCTCGCGCAGCCGTCGCAAGCATGGCCTCACCCTTCTACAGGATGATATTGCGCTCGCCGAGAGCGCTGAAAGCACCCACAGTGAATCTCATATCATCAAAGAGGTTCAGTGGGAAGTGTCAGAAGAGCGATTGGACCCGAAATCATCATCCCGTGCTGGTCATTCCGCAAGCAGGAACACTCCACATTGACAATATGGAGTAAACCCAAAATGTTACATTACTTTTACGGACTTTCTTGCAGGCTTCTCTATACCCGGTGGTGCGGCGATGCATTGATGTAATATTATGCAGAGAGCGCCCAGAGAGTACTCCAAGAGCACATAATCCAAACTTTATTACGTTAGTTGACTTACATGACTTGTGAATGACCAAAATCCTGGTAAAAAGGGCGCCGAAGATGGCGCCGATCTCTGGCGCCCGATTTACCGTTACCTAACGTTGTGTAGAGAGGGTGACTAGCCATAGTTAGAGACTGATCATTAGTAGTCGAAACTAAAATAGAAACACAGACCGTAACGTGCCGGTCTATATCGCTTAGTACTCGGAGGATAAAGAAATGGATATGCTCAGATCTAATCTCGAACTAGACTGTCATACAACCTACGCCGAGCTCTATCGAGTCACAAACAAAGACAGTAAATCAGAAAAGAGAATTGTTTTTGGGATTTTGTAATTACATCGCACTCGCCCAAGTCAGAAGACGGAACGTACGGGGGTAGGGGGGAGAAATTCATCGCCTTTGGGGATATTAAAGATATATCAAACAAGAGCCAGACAGCAAAGCACAACATCATCTGCTTCCAAGGTTTCCCTTCTATTTGCAAGACAGACAGGACAGCGTGGGGGATTACGCCGTAGCTGGGAGGTTACGATGTGAACCATCACCACCACAACACAACAGCAAGCCCCGGGACCAGTCACACAACATCTTCAACAATCTAGTACTCGGGCTCCAGCTCCTCCTCCTCGAGGGAGTCGCTAGCGACCTCCTCGTAGTCACGCTCCAGAGCAGCCAGGTCCTCACGAGCCTCGGAGAACTCACCCTCCTCCATACCCTCACCGACATACCAGTGGACGAAGGCACGCTTGGAGTACATGAGGTCGAACTTGTGGTCGAGAGCGGACCAGGCCTCGGCGATGGCGGTGGTGTTGGACAGCATGCAGCTGGAATGGTGTTAGGATGGTTCAATCATGTTCGGGGGGGGGGAGAAGGAGAAACTTACACAGCGCGGTTGAGGTTGGCCAGGTCGCCGTTGGGCACCTGCTGCGGGGGCTGGTAGCAGATACCGAGCTTGAAGCCAGTTGGGCACCAGTCGACGAACTGGATGGTGCGCTTGGTCTTGAGGGTAGCCACGGCACCGTGAGCGTCCTTGGGGACAACGTCACCACGGTACAGCAGGCAGGTAGCCATGTACTTGCCGGTGCGGGGGTCACACTTGACCATCTGGTTGTGGGGCTCGAAGCAGTTGGAGGTGATCTCGGTGACCGAGTGGGCCTCGTGGGCAGCCTTGTCGGCAGAGATGATGGGCGAGTAGGCCACCAGAGGGAAGTGGATACGGGGGTAGGGCACCAGGTTGGTCTGGAACTCGTTCAGATCGACGTTGAGCGAGCCATCGAAGCGCAGGGAGGCCGTGATGGACGAGACAACCTGAGCGATCAGACGGTTCAGGTTCTCGTAGCTGGGCAGCTCAATGCCGAGGTTGCGACGGCAGATGTCGTAGATGGCCTCGTTGTCAACCATGAAGGAGCAGTCGGAGTGCTCCAGGGTGGTGTGGGTGGTCAGGATCGAGTTGTAGGGCTCAACAACCGAGGTCGCGTTCTGGGGGGCCGGGTAGACGCAGAACTCCAGCTTGGACTTCTTGCCGTAGTCGACCGACAGACGTTCCATCAGGAGAGCACCGAAACCGGAACCAGTACCACCACCGAAGGAGTGGAAGACCAGGAAACCCTGGAGACCAGCGCAGGAGTCGGCGACGCGGCGAACCTTGTCGAGCACCTGGTCGATCATCTCCTTGCCGACGGTGTAGTGACCACGGGCGTAGTTGTTCGAGGCATCCTCCTTGCCGGTGATCATCTGGTCGGGGTGGAACAGCGACCGGTAGGTACCGGTGCGGACCTCATCGACGACATTGGGCTCGAGATCGCAGTAGATGGTACGGGGCACATACTTGCCCTGGCCTGTGAAGGTGGGGGAGGAATGTTAGCCATGCCGGCATTTCTCGAGCGGGGGTGGAAGAACACGAGGGGGCGGAAATTAAATTTTGAAGTGTAGCATACCAGTCTCGGAGAAGAAAGTGCTGAATCCGTGGTCGGGGTCGGCCTTCTTGCGCTCATCGGTGAGGAAACCGTCGGGCTGGACAATAGTCAGTCGATGTCGCGGGTACTGGGCCGATGATCGCGGGAAGAAAAAGGGGTATACGCATCCCGCGTCAAACCCCCCTCCCCCCGACCGCCGCCACGACCTGAGTTGCAATCTCAACGTACCTGAATACCGTGCTCCAGGCAGTATAGCTAGATAAAGGCGTGTTAGTCTACTCCAGTTCCCGGCTCACCATTGCCCAATGGGGGGATATTTACCTCCCAGCAGGAGTTGGCGATCTGGCAACCGGCCTGACCGACTGTTGAGGCACCACGGATGTCAGTCAAAACATTCATCAAAATGAATAAAAAACAAAACATGCCAAACACGTAGGAAGTCATCACTTACCGTTCAAACTGATGATCTCTCTCATTTTGTCGAGTCCACCGAGTGTGGTTGTTTGAAAATCAGGGGAGGGGAAACACGGGAAAGGAGACCCAACAACAAACACGGGGTGTCTGCGGATGAGGGACGATAACAGGTCAGCGCGAGGGGAATCGAAACAAGGGGGAGGGGCAAGGAAGGGTTACCAGAAGCGGGTGGAATGGAAGAGATGGAGACGAAGTAAGTCCAGGAGGAAAAAAACACACAGAAATGTTGTTTGTGGAGGAGGAGCGTCTGTGCTAAACAGGGGGGGAAATACAGATGTTGTTGGGTCGCGTTGTGCTCTCTCATTGGTGTGTGGCCGACCGGGTTCACCGCCAATTACTAAGGACGCGTCAGGTGACCGGTGGATGACGATCGGCCTGCGATGGGAAAGAGCATGTACCTCTCGGTTCTGGCTTCGATGTTCACTATTATTGCCATTGAAGTGACATTGACCCGACCTAATTGCTGATTGAGTTAGCCTAGCAGTGTGTTGACCCGCCGGATCTGCCCTAGCTGCTACCACGCTCCCATCTTGATCCAACGCGTCATCTCGCCAGTCCAAGCTTGCGTGTAAAGTATATCCTCCAGTTCTACAGAGCCATGCTAATCCGATCTCCAGTACACACAAAACAAAAAACGACTGGCCATGCCGGCCAGCTAAAAATATCTGGGCCATGTTTCACTTCATCACCATCGGGATCCTACTCCCGCTCATATCAACCCTCGTCCAGGCCAACGTGGAGAAAACCATCTTCCGCGCACCACCAGCCTCAACAATCCCCTCAGTGGAACCAGAGCTCGACGATCTAGGTCTAGAACGTCTCTCGCCGCGCCGTTCCCTCCTCCGCACAGGTCTCAATGCCTCGTTCCCCACGGACGCAGCACCAGAGGGCACCGACTCGTGGTTCTTCGTGGAGAACCTCAAACCGGGACAACGATATGAAATCCGCGTCTGCTGGCTAGCAACCGTATGTCCATCACACCATTCCCTCCTTACTCTCCATCCCCCTCCATACAATTCTAATCGACTCATCCACAGCAACCAACATCATTCAAACTCTCAACCCACCCCCTACCCGAGACAATTGAATCCCCTTCCCTCTTCACCTCCCTCAATATCTTCTCCACAGCCCGCCTCTCATCCGTCGAGTCTCACCTGCAAGCAAACACCATCCCGCGCCGAGCCAGCTCCCACGGAGCAGGCGGCGGCCTGCGCGATCCAGCGCCAACCACGAACTCGGTCTTGTTTCTGCGCGTGCAAGCCGCGGCGGATTACTTCACTACAGACGAAGCGCTGATGCGCGATGTGCCGCCCGTCGGCGTGGATCTGATTCTTGATCCGTTCTTGTTGAATGTCTTCCCGCGCTCGTTGGTGCCTACCGCTGGGTGGATTGTTGTTGTGGCTGGTTTGGCCGTGTTTGTTGCACAGTGGGTGAGTGGGGAGGTTGGGAGAGTTGTTCTGGATGCGAGGAGGAGTCAGCGGTTGCAGCCGGGTGGGAAGAAGGATAATTAGGTTGGTTTTAGTCTCGTGGTCTTTCTGGATTCCTTGACAGTCTCTTCATTTCGTGTATGAATATATAAACCTTCTGCTTCATTACGGTCAGTGCAGCAAAATCGTAATGCTTAAATACACCTGTACAATCATTTGCGCAGGGTGCATTATGTCCGGAAGACAACATCTTCCGAGATAGGCAAGTAATCTACGCTAGATATATATCAAGTACAAAACTGAACAACACTGAAATTCCATAGCAGCTAGCAGTAAGAGAGATACATGCAGTGGATGGATACAGGAGATAACTAGTTGCAGCAAGAGGGGGATTGGAAATGGAAGACATGAGCAGGGAATGTTTAAATAGCAAAACAAAACAAAAGGTAAATCTAACGCCATCAGCCAAAATCATCAAAGACAAATTCAAGGTTCAGAGATTCTCTCTTGGTCTTCTGCCAGCTGTTATCGTATATTCTATGTCTCTTCTTCGCTTCTCCTTCTTGTGCTTGTCTTCCACACCGGAAACCAAAAATTGACAAGTGACATTCGTCGCAAATTCTCGTCACATCGTGGGCTCGTAGTAGATGAATACGCCAACACCCCGCCTTTAATCCTCAAAGAAGTTCAGGATGGCGCGGATACCCTTAGACCCCAGACCGTGGGCCGGGTAGGAGATATAAAGCGGATCTTCGATAGCGCCCAGCTTAGCGCGGAACTCGCTCTTGCGCACGAGGTGGAACTGCTTAGCTAGAGCATCGTACGTGTGCTCCAGCATCTTGACCTTGGCGCCGTGCATGTTGTGGCCCGGGATGAGGTGAGTGGTGGCGCCGGCGCCGAAGGTGAGGCTCTTGACGCCGGCCTTAGCGGCTGTCTGGATGGCGTTTGTGACGATGTATTCGATGACCCCGTTGGGCGAGCCAGGGAAGTCGAGACTATATTTGACCTGCATGCCGTGGTCCGGGGACAGCATGGCCAGCGCCACGAAGGCGCAAATCTTGCCGTTCATGTCGCTTGCCCAGAAGTACCAGCGGTGCTCGGAGTCGCACCACGGGTGGATGTCGGACAGATGCACTTGCGTGCCTTTACGGTTGGATAGCCACTCATGGACGCGTTCGTCGATCTTCTGTTTCACGTCGTCGGGTGGCAACTCGCCTTGGCTCGCTGAAGAAACCTTGATCCCCTCGGTCTCAGCACGGCGGAGCTTGCGGGAGATCTCACCATCAGAAGCGGCCAGGTTGCGGTGGGGGTCAACACGCTCCTCGGCGATACACGATAAGCTGCGCCAGCCCAGACGCTCGCCGAGGATAGTCTCAACTTCGGGCGAGCACAGGATCCACACCGGTTTGTACTTGGTATCGCGGCGCAGCCACTGCAGGAATTGGGTGATGGTGCGCGTGTACTGACTCTTGTCGCAGACCGGGTTGCCCGGAATGATCACGTAATTGCCGGAGCTGGGCACGTAGGCGACGGCGGCCCCGGTGGCCATATCACGCCATACCTTGTACCGGTCATCGAACCAGGAGGTCGACGTGGCGTCACCGTAGTTGGCGATCAGCTTCTCCAGCGGCTGCAGCTCACTCTCATCCTTCGCCACGGCGCCAGTCTTTTCACGCTTCCACTGGGGCTCCAATGTCGAGCAATCCGGGTGGCGCAGTTGCTGCATAGGCGGTTTCTCGGGCAGACTCTTGGGGTCGCGGTAGAAGAGCGAGGTGAGGCGGATGTTACCCACCTTGAGCAGAAGCATCAGCAGGCGCTCCAGACCAACACCAGCGCCTGCGTGCGGCGGCGCACCCCAGCGGAAAGCTTCCATGTACTCCTCCATGTCGTCCGGGTTGATTCCGACGCGGCGCATGTTCTCTTCGAGCATGTGAGGTTCGTGGATACGTTGGCCACCTGACACAATCTCCTGGCCGCGGATGAACATGTCGAACGAGTTGGTGTAGTTGTCATCTTCGGGGTCGGGCATGGTGTAGAAGGGGCGAGCACCCCGCGGGAATTTGTCCAGGACGTAGTAGTCGGTGCCGAAGGTTTCCTTGACCAGCTCACCCAGACGCACCTCATCGCGCGTGGCCAAGTCCTCATCGAGCGGTAGCTCTTCGCCGTCTTCGTTCCTCCAGCCCGAGTCGTTGAGCATCTTGATACCATCGGCGAAGCGGATGATCGGCGTCTTCTCCAGCCACACGACATCCTCCGCGGGGAACTGAGACTTGACCAGCTCGATCTCCCGGCGGTACTTGGTGTAAATCCCGCTCAGAATGTTTTTAATCACGGCGTCGAGCGTCTCCAGCATCTCGTGGTAGTGTTCTTCAATAGCCATCTCGATATCCAATCCCGTATACTCCGTCAGATGGCGGTGAGTGTTGGAGTTCTCGGCACGGAAGACGGCACCAATCTCGTAGACGCGGCCAAAATCGGCAGCAATCGCCATCTGCTTGGCCAGCTGCGGTGACTGGGCCAGGAATGCCGGTCGACCGAAGTAGTTGACCTGGAAGACACTGGCACCGGACTCGGTGGCGGAGCCCTGCAGCTTGGGCGTGTGGATTTCGATGAATTCACGCTCATCTAAGGCGGAGCGGAACAGGTTGCAGGTGGCCGACTGGAGTCGGAAGATCG
Organism: Penicillium psychrofluorescens; assembly: GCF_964197705.1. Lineage (NCBI taxonomy): Eukaryota > Fungi > Ascomycota > Eurotiomycetes > Eurotiales > Aspergillaceae > Penicillium > Penicillium psychrofluorescens. Next base: position 1,728,648 of record NC_133439.1, on the reverse strand, counting down.
ACTGCGAGGTGGCAGTGCGTAGATCCAGCAGACGGTTTGCCAGACGAGTGCGGTCAGGAATATGATTGCGGCGGCCCTCGGCCTTCTCCTCTTCGGAGGTACGGATCTCGGCCTCGTAGACACTGAAGGGGACCGGTTCCTCACGGCGCACCAGGAGATGCAGCGACTCAACCGACAATTCCACATCGTGAATGCTGCAGCCCAGTACGGGCACCTCGGGTGCTCGCACAGTACCCCGGACGCGAACGAAGGACCCCACGCGCAGGTGCTCGGCCCATTGGATCATGACCATGGACGAGATCCCTTCCTTTTCGTGCAGTACACCCTGGAAGGTATTGAGCTGCTGGCGGAAGACGAGGAACACCAACTTCGAGCTGAGGCGGCGTACGACGTGTAGCCGGGCCGTAAAGAAAATCTCCTTGCCGACCATGGCGAGCGAGATATCCTCGAGCCGGGTGCGGTCTTCGCGGAGGCGATCCTGCGACTGCATGAGGGGTAGCTCGCCATACCGGGCCTTCATCTCTTCGGTCTCCTCTTCGACTGCCCGGGCGATCTCTATCGTCTTCCGGCGCGGCTCGGGTTCCGAGAACTGCTCCTCGCTGAGCCGGCTGCGTTGTTCGCTGCGACGCTGCTGACGCACCAATCGCTTCTGCTGGTTCTTGCTGAGGGCGCCGGTCGAGGAGGAGTCATCGGAGACATCCTCGGACGAGGAGACATAGTCACGATCGCGCAAGAAGTTGCTCAGGATGCTGCGGCGGGGGGAAGTCGGGGAGCGGGCGGTGCGCGCCCTGGGCGACAGGGTCGAGCGAATGCCTGACGCGGAGTCATCGTCTTTTTCGCCCGGGCCGCGGAAGGCCTTGGATAGGGCCCGCCTGATGGACATGGTGGGCGGATAGGATAGCAAAGAGAGGGAGAGTGGAAGAAGAAATCAAGGTAAAGGAGGGGTGATCCTGAGAAGAGGGCAAGCTGCGAACGGCAACGGAATCCGGCAAGCACCACAGGGAAGAATGGATGCTCGGAAGCAGCCGGATTATGAATACTAAACGAGTTCGTGAAAGAAGAACAATGCCTTTACCACCGTAGTTATTGACTCGAAGATCCCCTTCCACACAATGACATCATGGACGTCGTCCGACCGGATTCCGCATGGTGGTGGGTTCGTGTACTTGCTTTCCGGTCTTGGCGGATGCTTTTCCAACCAACATCGATCACGCTTCCACTCTCATCCACACCATCTCACAATCAACTCTTCCTCTCCATCTCTCTCTCCTCTGTCCACTAATTAATCCCTACCCAATTCCTCCCCGGGCCCATCCCACCTATACAGCCGTTGGGCCCAACCACCAAAAAACCATGGTCTCCCGCTGGTGGCTCCGACTCCAGGCCGTCATCTGGCGGTCCTTGATGGGCATCGGAATGTTCTTGCACGATATCGCTCCTCCACGTCCTCGCCGACCCCAATTCACCCGGAGCGTCAAGTCCGATTCCCACACTGTCGTCCTCCACTTCTATTGCCCACCGGACTACACCCAGCAGCGCCGACTCGGCCACCGGTACCCGGTCGCTGTCAATTTCCACGGCGGCGGCTTCACCCTCGGCTCCGCCACAGACGATGGCCGCTGGGCCAACTGCGTCTTGAAAGAAGTCGGCGCCGTGGTGGTCAGCGTCAGCTACCGGCTCGCCCCGGAGCACCCGTTCCCCGCGGCCGTGGACGACGGCGTCGAAGCACTCCTCTACCTCGCCGCACACGCGGGCGAGCTCGGGCTCGACATCAGCCGCGTGGCGCTGAGCGGGTTCTCGGCCGGCGGCAATCTCGCCGTCACCGTGCCGCTGCGGCTGCATGACCGGCTGTCGACGCAGGTTAAGGAGCAATTGGGGCGGTCGGAATCCTCGCAGCGGCTCGTCGACCAGACGAACGACCTGGGCATCGTCGCGCTGTTCTGCTGGTATCCCATCCTCGACTTCCAGGAGTCGCGGGACCACCGCCGCGCCATGAGCAACAATCCCAACAAGACCCTGCCGACGTTCTTTACCACTCTCTTTGACGAATCCTACCTGCCCGATCTCGCCGACCGCGCCTCCCCCTTTGCGTCGCCGGTCTATGCATCTGATAGCAACCTCTCTGAAGCCCTGCCGCACGATGTGTACCTGTATATCTGCGAGTGGGATATGCTCATGAAAGAAGGCCAGTCCTTTGTTCGACGCCTGGAGGGGCTGGGGAAGCGGGTACGATCGATGATGATCGAAAAGGTAGTGCACGGGTGGGACAAATCGCCCAATCCGTTCCGCGACCAGGACAGCATTGATGTGCTGTATCGCGATGCGTGTGCGGACATGAAGGCGATTTTCGAGCGGTGAGGTGATCATCCACCCAGACTTTATGCATTCTTCGTTGTGTACTTTTCAGGCGTTAGTTGGGCTTCAGCATTATTGGCGTTGGCGTTGGTCTAGAGCTTCATTTTACGTTACCTATTGAACCTATTTTATGATGAATTTCATGCAACTTCTTCTGATCGAGTTTTATCTTATTATCATATAATGTGATGTTCCCATTTCATATTCTTCCCAGGCATAGTAATTAAGGTACTAGAACAGTACCTGCAACCACTCTATCTGACGATCTAGGACAGAATCAGCCATCATTGGCTGGCCCCCCATCCCAGCAATTGCAGCAACCTCTGAATGTAGTTAGCAGCACATGCATCCGAGGCAAAGAACATCCAAAACAAGGCACAACGGGGCACAACGGGGCACAGCATGGCTGAACGCGTCCTTGACGTCAACAGCATACTTGAGGGAGGCGTGCAGAGAAGTGGTTGCTTATCTCTTATCTAAGGTTGTATAAACCACCCCCGTTTTGGTAGTTCAGGTGCTGCCTCGCCAACTGCCTTCTTTCACTTTCACCTCTTCGCTATATACAATGAGCCGATGTGCAATAATGCTACTTACAGGGGGAGCTGAGTTTTATACGCAAAAAATTTCAATTTTTAACGCCCGAGCTACACTACCTTCGTAGATAGCACATGGTCAGAATAAGACACAATGGACATCACGTCACATCACGCCACATCACAGCATCATAAGTCATCGAAGCATGGTATCAAGATCTCCCAGTAGTCGAAACAAGACAAAACAATGACAAACGCCGCGCTGAAACAACAGATGGAAAAACAATGTAGATCAAGACAAGAAACCAGCTGATGTAGATGACGACTAAGAATCCTCATCTGCTTCTTCACTCCTCATCAGTTTCCGTAGCATCCTCCGCACCCTCCTCGCCATCCTCATCAGCCTCGCTATCCGAATCATCCGCCCCATCGAGACCCGGGATCCCGCGCCACTCGACATAGTCACCATCCAGCCAGCGGCGACTGCGCGGGAGGTGGTACGGATCGAAGGGGAAGTAAGCGTCGAGCTGGTAGCCCAGATTATCGCCCGCGCGGATCTCGCGCTCGACTGCGCTAAAGCGCGGGTCGGCGAGGGTGGAAATGCTGCGGTAGGCCGTCACGCGGAGACGCTTGTTGGTCTCGAGGAGCGGATAGACGTAGAGGAACTGGAAGTGGTGGGCGATGCGGGCAAATTCCGTGACGATGCTGGGGGAGCATACTTTCAGCGGGTTGAGGCGCGAGTAGATCACCTTGTGGAGCACTTCCTTGATGTTCGGGGCGAAGGTGACTTGGCTCGGCTCCAGGTCGTCGACTTGCTCGGCGCTGTCGCCGTCCACCGCGGCGGTGGTGAGGTCGCGCCACCGGAAGCAGAAGATGTAGAGGAGGGCTTGTGCGGTGGAGTAGAAGGGTCCGTAGCGGCGGAGGTCGGGCCCGCGACAGCTGCCTTCGTAGTCGGAGCGGAGTTTGTCGAGGTGGCTGAGGAGCAGGTCGAATACGTCGCGCACGACATCCCCGGAGATGTGGGCACCGCGGGCGACGAAGCTGGCTAGGTATGCGGCCGCGGATTGGCGCATAATACCCGGTTGCAGCTTGTTGAAGACGAGGCCAATGCAGGTTGCGGCGAAGCGATCAACCAGTTCGGGGGAGCATTGGGAGAAGTGGAAGAGTAGAAACTGGGGGTGGCGGGATTTGTAGGTGGGGAGGATGATGGTTTGGAAGTGGCTCAGGAGGAGGTCGAGGGTGTTCTCCTTCTCAGCGAGAGTGCCAGATGTGAACGGGGTGTTGAAGTACTCGAAGAGGATGTCGATCATCCCGTCCACTTTCTGGATGTTTTCCTTGATCCCCTGCACGCGCTCGGTCTCCGCGTCGGCCGACTCGTAAGAGGCATCGTCATCAAGGTCATCCTCCTCGTCGCCCACATCCTCCTCATCAGCCGAGATTTCAAGGAGTAGATCTTCGCCGACTTCATCCTCGACGTCTTCCATATCCACTTGGATTTGAACGTCGATTTTGACCAATTTCTCCGTGATCAGGGAGAGGATATCGGACCGGAGTTCAGGAGCGTAGGAGACGAGTTGAATGAGATTTTGTGTGTAGAAGATGTGGGACTTGGGCGAGTCCGTCTCGAAGGGGAACTGCTGAGACAAGATCGGGGACAGGGTGCCACTGCCCGCGGGGACAAGCTGCATCACATGGCGCAGAGCCATATGGACACGCTTGTAGATTTCGGAACCCCGGACGGGCGCGTATCCAACGAGCTTGCCCGTCCCGCGAGGAACACTGCCGAGGTTGGTGGCCAGCATCTTCAGCATAGTGCCCAGATAAGTACCCTGCGCGGCGGCCAGATTCCCCAGAAACCGGATGTACAACTTGACATAGGACTCGTCCCGCCCGAGCCATTCGCTGTTGAGGACCGCCTGCACGAGGCCGTTGCAGGTCCGATCCAACGAGGCCACATGCGAGAGCAGGCCTTGGAGATGATGTTTCAGAGCGGCATGCGTCGGTAAGTCGTACGATGCCATCATCTCGTCGTGGGCCTTTTTCGGATCTGCCGAGAAGATCTCCTTGATCCGGTCGTATGCCTCGCTGTCCGATGCAGAGACATGGCGGTGGATCGCCCTGCGCACCTCTTCTCGGATGACCGCAAGACTTTTTTCTGTTGAGCCAGAGGATGTGGTATTTGCCTGCTCTCCGATCTCCCGCATCTCGACATCGTTATTGAACTGGACGCGGGGCCGCTTCTTGGCCGAGGGGGCGTCATCGCCCCCATCGGAGAACACGGAGGAGGTGGGAGAAAGGGCCAGGTCCATTTCGTTTATTTTGCGTTTGACGCCGGCAGCCGCCGGTACGGACTTGGACTTTTTGAGGATCGACACGGGCGACGAAGCCGCTATCATTTTCGATTCGGGGTGTGGAAGGGTGGCCGTTACTGCCGGGTTTCGAGTGGTGGCCAGAGAAACCATGACCAGGGAGAGGGAATATGGATGAGGTGAAGAGGCAAGGCTATTCTAAGAATCGATGGACATTTGCTAGTTCGCACTCGGGCACCTGGGCCGTCGAGAGTCGAGCTGATGGCAGGACTGGTCTGAGCACACGACAGGGTGCACAAAACTCTGGGTTAACCGAGGGGTTTCGGGAGGGGGGAGGCACGAAAAAAGAAGCCGCATCTGTCTGCACCCGTGGCAGGCATCCAGTATCTTCGATAGAGATCGTTGAATTCGGATGCAGACAGAGCCAGTGAGCACGTTGAAGCAAAAAGCAAAACAAGTCGAATTTTTTCCCTCACTCGAGTTGTGGGTCAACCTGGCCACACTAACCGCTTTGGGAACTATTATGGGGATTATGTCATCGGGTTCTCCTCGGCCCTACAAGGAAATTGATATTGTTAAAGTGGGTTGTTTTTTCTGATAACTCTCTCTGGTATGATAGTAGATGTCCAACATCCACCACAGATCTACAGGACCAAATGTCCGTGAGACCAAGAATCGCCGTCAGCCGCAAAAAAAAGAAAACCGCAGAGACATTCAATGAGAGTAGAAGGCGGGAACAGAAGAGACTCCTCCCATGGTATATGCTGCACCAAAACAAAAATCAGATATCGTCAGAGAGGGAATAAAAGTTGGTCGTCAGTGGCGGCCGAGCGAAGGGAAGAAAATCCAGTCCTTCTTCCAACAACAAGTCCGCGAGCTCATGTCGTCAAAATCATACGCCTGCATCAATCAGGACATAATGATGAATCAAGTCGGGGAGTGTCGTTCGTTACAGCCAAGCTCCAGTGTTGATCGAGCCTAGTTGGTCGTCAAAGATGCTCCCGTAGAGTTCCTCGACTTCCGAGAGATAATCGTCCACGGAGAATTTCATGAGGCCCTTGCGGTGGAGCACCAGCTCCTCTTCATCGACCACGCGGAGATTGCCGAATTCCTCGACAACCTCGTTCACCTGCGCCAGTTCCTTGCCGAATGGGTGCAGCTCGGGGGTCTGTTGCGACATCCGTCCCGCTGCGTGACCGGTCGGCACACTGGAAGGGGGAGGGGACATGCGTGAGATGGATCGCTTGCGAGCCAGATCCTGGTGGGACCGCTTGGTGTGCGAAAGAGCCCGCTTCGGGATCACCGGGGCCTCGGTGGTGGACGAGGAGGACGTCGAAGAGCGCGGGTGACTGGTGACCGTCGCCGAGCGCTTGGGGAAGTAAGACGGGTTCGCCTCCACGGGCGAGGTCTCATGCGACGACATATCCGGGGTGGTGATGGAGGAAGAGTAGCTGTGCGGAGAGATGGCCGCGTCGGAGTCCGAACGCAATGATGACGATGACGATGAGGTGGGCGATTTGAGGTCGGGCGCGTTGTAGGCGAGCATATTCGTAGTCGACAGCAGCTGCACGGGGCCCGAGATGTTGCCGCGCTTTATAGTGCCCGAATTGAAACGGACATGCCCTTCGGCACGATATGGCATGGGCGCGGACACTTCCGGGCGCTTCGTGCGCTTGGTGAATGCGCGAGTGATGTTCGACATGACGGAATCGGGGATTTCCCACGGACTGCTAAATTTATCGACGGGTTGTGACGAAATCGGTCTTTCGCGTGGCCGACGATCGCAGGCGGAGACGGGTAGGGAATGGAAGATCAGGCCAGGAATGTTCGGGATCGGATGGTCGCGTTGTGTTCGGTCGAAACGTCGATTGGAGTGTCTGGCACTTTCCAAAAAATGAATGTTCAAGGTCAAGACCGTCGATATGGATTTTTGCTCTGCAAAAGATGGGAAGGCGAGGGTCTCCTTATTGCTTTTCCGTCCAGGGTGTAGCAAAGGAATGCAGCGGACAACCAGGACGCGCCAAGGGGGTGTGGTTTTTTTAGAAGAAAATCAAAAAAAGGAGTCCAGGATCACAGATCACAGCATCAAGGACTGACAAGAAAAAAAGTAAAGAGAGAGAGAATGAAGGACAAAGCCCACAAGAACGAAGGGTGGGAGAAGAAGGAGAGATCAAACCGTGGAGCGACCGGGCGCTTAGAAAGACGGAGGGCTCCATCCAGGAGGGCTCCAGAAGGGCTCCACCATGTCCACCCGCGAGAAAACTTCATTCTAGACTCTACACTGGGCTAGGTTACTCCTCCGAATGGTTCATCCCGACCATCCCTGGAAAGGTCCCTTCCCCGCTTTGCCTCCTATTCTGTCCCAAGGGTCACTACAGGCAGGGGGCAAATGAGTGCTTCGGCTGGTCTCGATGAATCTAGGGCTCAACATCCCGTCGGCCGAAGGGTGACTAGGGGTCCCAGGGGAGACGCTTTGGCCGAAACCTACCTCGTGGAGAAGAATTCGAATGCGACGCCAGTGCCAAATGTGATGCAATCTAGGTACCTAGACTCCCTGGACTGAAACACCCGAACACGCCCTCCCGGCGCTAAGTCGCCTCGAAGGGGCATGGATATCCTGTCGCCACCAACCACGCCCGTCCCCGCCCTGTGAGCGACGGACGCTAACTCCTGCGCCAGGGGAATTGGATGTGCCTGATCGGCCGCCCTGCGCGCGCCCGCCAGCCAGTGATGATGCATGTTCCGTGATGCGACCGTGCGATGCGATACCAGCAGTGAGTTACAGTCCTTCCATCTGGCGGGTGCCGGTCTCTTTTTCGGTTCAGCTGGTGTGTCCATGGGTCTGGCCGCGTGGGTGGATTCGGAGTGGAGCCTCGCCAGTACAATTCGTGAAGAACGGGTCTGGACTCTAATGAAGGATTTGAAAATGGCCACTGGAAGACACTGGCCCGGTGAAGCGTTTGCACCAGGTTACATGAAATTATCATTATGGTCGGCGTCGCCTTGACACGACAGAGAAATTCTCGTGCGGCAAAGACTTTTCCTCGCTTGTCCCCCCGGTCGCCAAGTGGCCCACTTGGGTCGGAGTCCGGCCGTCCCAGACAAGGAGCGGAACACGGGACATCAGGAGCGATATGATTGATTGCCTTATTAGTGACACCCCAAAACACACTCCGCGTCAGAACCGTATCACAAATATACCCTAGGGTTTCTCTGCGACTGCTGGCGCGCCGGCCCTGTCTCCGCTGCGGTTGAGTTGGCGTCCCTTGCAGCTGGAAGTGTGACCTGGCACATCAGACGGAGACCGAGCCGTTGATGCTGAAACCCCCGCTAATCACGTGCCGTGTATGGCGGGCAATGAGAGAGAAGTTGGCCAGCATAGGAGCATGTCGTGGTCGCTCTTCATGGCCACCTTCTGTGATGGCTCTCTCCGTGGACAGATAAGAAGCGGAGTGCGACGGGGATTTCCTAGACGATTCCAGTTGCGGGTCCCACCGAGAGATTGCCTGGGGTAATCGGCCCCGAATACGTAAATATCCACCGGAGGCTGTGGGAAATGACACCTCCCCAGCGGGCAGTTCAATGCTGAATTGCACCGGAATCACCGTCAACCAACGCTCCAGATCCGGTCATTCCCGTAATGGAAAGTGTGATTAACTATCCATGCGAGTAGCCTTTTTGTTTTGGTGCAGTTTCGGGTTGGGAATGCGCGGATCATAGTCGCTGGCTGCATTGGGCGCAGGGTCACGAGTGCTCCTTAGAATGCCTGTTCGGTCTCTGCTAGTCGCTGCTCGAGTTGATTGAGGTGGTCCCAATGGGAGTCCCCTACAATAGTGTCAACTTGACGTGTAAGCATAGTTTGGAGTGCTTTGCCTCTTCCCACTTTCTGGATAGATGATCCACGAATATTTCTTATGATATGATACCTATAGCATATCTATCACACATCATTTGTACAAAACTGTGTCAACAACCCTTCGTTCCCGGTCAAGAACAACGCGCAACTGCCCTTTTTCAACCGTCGGATCCAAGCCAAAGAACCCATCCCGTAAGTGGTCGAGATACAGCTCATACGCAGGCATATACCCACGCACAAAATCCACCACCTGCTCATCTGTCATACCCTCATTCTTGATCTCACGAAGAGCATGTTCCTGCTGAATCCTCCACTGGTAAACATTGGTCAGATCGTTGGTGTCCAAATGAACCAGGAAATCCAAATGCCGAGGCCCCATGAACGAGTCACAGTAGTGCCGCAGGCTGTCGTTGGCCTGAACGAGATGTTCCAGTTTATGGTCACCCAGCGTGACAATCGGATACTCTGATTTCGTGACGTTCTTCTGCGCGTCTTCCCACTTTTTCTGTATTGTCTGCTCTTCCAAGGATTGGAAACCAACACACCAGCCCTCGAGCACGACAACATCCATCACCTCTCCAGCAGGAATACGAGTCCATGTCTGTCGAGGCGCTCTCGCACCTTCGCCGTTAAACTTGCTCTTATCAAAGACCGGAATCAAGGTATCCTCAGTTGTATTCGTTAAGCTATCGAAAAAAGAAACAGCGAGCGCCGTGTCGTGTGTACCGGGCTGGCCGCGCGTCTTGAGCAGTTTATTTGATGCATTGTCGTTGCGCAATTGAACCAGATCCTCGTGGTCGAGATAGAGGTCGTCGAGAGATAGATTGATGGTCCTGAGTTTATGCTTCTCGTTGAGCGCTTGCACGAGCGCGGAGGTCCAGGTGGATTTCCCGCTACCTTGGAGCCCGGTAAGAGCAAGGATAAACGGGCGTTTGGTTTCTCCAGGTGGTGGCTCTGATTTCGTATGGCTTTCAATGTAGGGCAGAATGTAGCTGAGAACCTGGCTGATATTCTGGCGGGGAATTGTCATGGTTGCGGAGTTTATGGCACTCCACTCGGAAGAAGCAGCTGATTTACGGACAGGACAATGCCGATAGATGCGATCTGCGGATGGCTGCGCTTTTTGTGCACTTCTTGATTTCTCGCCCGAATGCCATCCTTGACACTCAACTGAGGCTGATCTTGACCCACCCGGATCCCGTACCCGTAAGTATCCGGAGCATGTCAGAGCATCCCCGGATATGTCTTGCTCCTAGTGGGTCTTCCGGTGTATTCTCTCGGCATGGGGTTGAGAGAATCATGCGTTCGCTACAGCCCTTTTGAGACGGCGGAAGCTGTTGGCTGTTGTCACTAAGAGCAATGCCCAGCGCAGTGGAATGGTTCTGCGTGATGAAGTTAAAAGTCTGTTGCAGATGGGTTTCCAGGCGCGACCGTGGAGCATGCGGATATCTTGTCTGACCTTGCTGCCCTGGCCGACTGTGTTAGAATTGCGCCTACCTCCAACCTGGATCCTACGCAGCGGTATCCTTACATGTTTGTACCGATTCATCGGCCTTTGAAATCATTGGAATAGGTACCTCAAACCCTGTGGCTACTTTCTGGACTGCGCCGGAGATGCCTGCTTGGCTTGGCGAGGAAGATGCGCCCAAGAAATTGCTGGAATGTGTCGAGAATGTGTGCGAGCAGGGAATCTTGACCTGTGGCTTGGGTGGAAACGCCACTACTGCGAAAGTCACTGATGCAGTAGTGGTGGAGAATAAGAAGTTCGCGTTGAGCAAGTAGGACGTTGACTTGGACCGGGAATGATCTGCGGTGTCTTGTTAGCTGTTGTTGCAGCGCGCATATTCAGGTTTGGATAGAGCTTTGAAGGCATCATAGATTGGCGAGACCGGAAGATTGAAAAGCCAGCGTCTATCCTTGTCAAATCAAAAGGCCGATGCGGAGGAAGCATATGGTGGGTGGGAGTAGACTTCTTCCGCTGCTCTGAGATGTCATCCAACCAGACGATGGCTCTTATTCGTGAAATTGATCTGGACCTTTCTTATGATAGGAATTGCCGATAGAAATACCATCTACTGAAAGTTATTATCTAACAGAAACTGACACCATCCAGAATTTCGGGTCTTGTCCGCCGTTGAGTATGAGATCATCTCTAGCAAGATCTTCATTGAAAGCCTGTCCTCGTCAATGACAATAGTGGAAAATATCAATTCATTCTTAATTAGTACCCTCTGGTCAACCTGTACCTCAATTCTTGTTTTCTCTACTCATCTTGCTAGATGTACCAGTTGTTTCCCGTTTTCCAAATCCGGCGAACCGCACTTCAAGGTCCCAAGGCTACCTACTAGCCTGTGTAAAGCCTCAACAATCGAAACCTCCGACTCTCGCCAGTTTTCTGCCCCAATTAGGTCCAATCCAAAGCAAATCCGCCCCAGCAGGCCGGAGGTCCCTGCGCCACATCCACTGTCGGTCCGCTGAATCGGATCGTGGACGCGGGAGTTTCGGCGAGAACCGGCAGCGTTATTGGCTGTGGGCTGCTCCATCGTGTCGGTTTTCCGATGACGGCAAGGACCAAGGCATTTGAACTCGACAACTATACTGGGAACCTCGGGACTGACGTACTTCTGATTGGATGTCTGGCTTAGGTTGGAGGTTTTCTAAGCCGATGCAATATCCGTGGTAATTGTCTACTTGTCCGATCTTCGTCGTTGGATTGAAGGGCCCGACAGTGGTGAGGGCTTAATTTACTTATAGATAGTGACGTCCTCTGGCCTGGAAGAATATCTTAGAAAAAATGTAGAACAATTGTATTTACCTTGTTTAGACAATTCATGCAATCCCAGACCTTGATCGTTTGGCCCAACCCTACCTACCATGGCACCCTCAATTCACGACGCGCCCATCAACCACACACAGTCGACAGCCTGTAAAGTCGGCATCAATGGCTTCGGTCGGATAGGTAAGCTACTTTATGAAACTGGATAGAACATACAATAACACCTCCATCCATCTAGGCCGCAATGTCCTCCGCGCAGCGCTAGTCCGGTCCGATATCCAAGTAGTCGCGATCAACCACACCTGCAACACAGTCGAAGACCTAATCTACCTGATCCGCTACGACTCTTCAATGGGCGATCTAGACGAAAAGTCTTCCATCCACGCTCTATCCGACCACCTCATCAGCATCGATGGCAACCAAATAGCCCTGACCTCAGAGCGCGATCTGAAGAAGCTCAACTGGGCCGCGCTGGGAGTTGACTATGTCCTCGAATGCACGGGCAAGTTCACCAAGCGGGATTTGGCAATGGATCACATCACGCATGGTCAGGCGAAGCGCGTTCTCATCTCTGCGCCGAGCTCGGATTCGCCCTCTTTTGTCTATGGCGTGAATTCGGATTCGTATACTCCCACCGAGGACTGCCGCGTTGTGTCGAATGCCAGCTGCACGACGAACTGCGTTACTCCCGTCCTGAAAGTTCTTCATGAGACATTTGGGATCACACAGGGCTTTTTGACGACGGTTCATGCTGCCACACGGTCACAACAGGTGCTAGATGGGTATAGCAAGAAGAACAAGCGATTGGGTATGAGACCGCCACAAACTACATCTTGATATTGATAGATACTCATATTGGACAGGCCGCGGAGTCTTTAATAACATCATCCCCACAAGCACAGGCGCTGCCAAAGCCGTCGCAGCCGTGCTGCCCGAATTGAAGGGGAAAGTGACCGGTGTGTCGATCCGGGTGCCCACGTACGTACTTGGACGCATCTATTTCTGCCCTTCTAACAGAGAGAACTAGACCCAATGTCTCCATGATCGATTTAACGATCTGCACCGCCCAACCCACATCTCTATCTGAGATCCTGGCTGCCTTCCGCCGAGCCGCGAAGCTGGACATGGCCGGCGTGCTTAAAGTCACTGACGAGGAGCTCGTCAGCAGCGATTACAACGGCAGCTCGTATAGTGCTATCATCGATGCGCCTGCTTGTGCCGAGCTTAACCCTCAGGTATGTTTTTTTATTATGTTGCTTTTTCCCCAAGAGAATGTGGATATTGACTAGTCTGCAGTTCTTCAAAATCATGGCCTGGTATGACAATGAATGGGGATACTCGAATCGTCTGCTGGATTTGACGACTCTGGTGCATGAGCGGGAGATTTCGTGATTTTTGACTTTAACATGCATCGCGTATAGATATAGAGCTTAGATGGCGACCTAGAGAGACTAGACAAAGCGAAGAGAGCAACTTTACCTGCATATTGACAATATCCACGCGCGGTCTATATTTTTGGTGTGTAAGAATTGACTCCTCGGGTATCTGACATTTAATCCTCATCCATCGACTCCCATCCATCGGGGCCAGGAACGTCAGGGCCCGCGCCATCCTCAGCATCATCATCATCCGAATCGTCGTTATCCGCAGGCATCCCAATCGTCCGCTCCGGCACTTCGCCCGCCAGATCCGGCATCCGCGAGACGAATGTGCGGCGCACGGCACCGTTAGTCGATGCGTCCCAAATCTGCACAACACCCTTGCTGCCGGCGATAGCCAGGCGGAAGCTCACCTCTGAGTCAGGAGCAAAGCTAGTGGAGAAAACCTTGCCGACATCGAACTTGCGCGAAACAACCAGGCTCGGCTTGTTGTCTTCAACGTTCCACAACTTCACCTGCTTATCTGTCGATCCGGTCACCAGGAATCCGGGGATAGAGCTGTTGATGTCGAAGGAGGAGACGGAGGAGTCGTGGGCCTGCAGCGACCACACTGGCTTGGACTCGGCCGGGGTAGCGGGGATATTGCGCACGTCATAGCGGTACACCATGCCACCGTCGGTGGTGACGTAGAAGTAATTGGGGTCGTGCGGGTCCCAGCGCACAGTCTCAACGTCGGCGTCGACACCCCAGCGTGCCTGGGCATCGGGAGCACGCATGTCGGCGGCCACGACGGTCCGGTCGTAGCTACCAGTGAGCAAAGCCGTCGATTCCTTCGGGTGCCAGTCTAGCGCGCACACTTTGTCGGTGTGATGCGAGTAAGACTTGGCGCAGCTAGTCGTGTTAAGGTCCCAGAGCTTGACGGTTCGGTCAGCCGATGCCGACGCCAAAAGGTTGCGGTGATGCCGGTTGGCTGCCAGCCCCAGCACGGAATCGATGTGGTATTCGTCGTTCGCCTTGGGCTTCTTCTTCTTTGACTTCTTCTTGGTCTCGGGCTGCCCGCCCTGCCCCAGAATCGCGTTGGGGTACATGCTGTCGACCACATCCAAATCCCAGATCTCAATGTCGGGCTCCATTGTGCCCACGGCAACAAAATTTCCTTGTTCCCGCCCCTCTGTGTTCTTGCCAACGGGAATATCAAGCCACTCCAGGCAGAGTGGAATGGCAGGCAGCATGATGTCGTGGTGAACGTACATGTTGTCCGCATGGTCCTCGTAAACGTAGACCTCGAGGTGAGCCACCTCATCCTCGAGCTTTCCCGCCAGAATCAGATTGTCTGAAGGCAAGATTTGCAATTCCTCGCGCTCTTCGTCGTCTTCTTCCTCGGGAATGACCAGGTACGGGTCTGCCTCGTTGGGCTGGTGATACGCCAGAGATTTGACATTGCCGAACATCGTAACCTTCTCACCCTCCTCGTCTTTCTCGTCACTGTCATAATGCTCCAGATCGAATTCTTTGAGAGCATCGTCGTCACTTTTATGCCCGTCAGTATGCAGATTTTCTCTTCGGGTTCTGTCCAACTCACTCTTTCGTGGCCTGTTTCCCACTATCATTCTCTGTAGCATCCTGGCCTGCGACTGAGACACCACCATTCTTGTGATCCTCGTCCTCATCCATGGCAGTGTCTTGTTCCGCTTGGCCCTCCTGCGCAGCGTTCAGATCCTCTTGCGCATCTTCCAGCTGCATACGCGCGAGCTTGGATATCCGGCCCATTTCCTCCTCGTCAATTTCATATTTTGTGGGGAATTGGGCAGCGACACCGCGCCGCACCCAGGCCGTTGTGGTGATCATGGACGACATAATTGGGAGTGAGTGAGGAAGATCATCCAAATCTTCAACTTTTTTTTTGGCTGAATAGTTTCCGCCCGATTCTGCCGGGCGACCCACTCACCGCCCATATTTACCTTCCTACACTCTGCCTCTTTTCATCTTCTTCATTGCACTGCGAGACTCTCTGAAACGGATACCCATCATGCATTCCCATCTGCATACTCCTTACAATGCCAGTATGGTTCCCGTTTTCTATCTATTGCGCTGGTATGATGTGCTGACCACCACCTCCCCCACCAGACTGCGAAGAAATCATGACCGCGCTGGACGAATGCCACGCACGCGGATTCCTCCACAAAGCAATGGGCAATTGCAATGACATCAAGCGGGAGGTGAACAAGTGTCTTTCTGCAGAGCGGTATGACCGGGCAAAGCGAAATCGAGACGAGGCCAGGAGCAACCGGCGGCGCATTGAAGACGTCTGGGCGCGCGAGAGGACTGTTGAACAGGGCGGGTCTAATCAGGCCGGTGCTGAGAGTTCTACTGCCTCGAAGCAATGATTGAAGGTTACGCTCTTTGTGATTGGTATTGGCGTTCGGAGTGATCTCTTTTCTGGGGGACGGGGAGGTGCGCTTATGAGTTGATGGGTGCCGAACTGGTTGCATTGTACTCGTCTGCTGGAGGAAATGCCGTCTCGACAGTGTGAGATATACCTGTGCGTATGGTCTTCCCTCGGGTTTCTTCATGCTATCGTCGCATGCTTTTTCGGCAAATGTACAACACCCGCTGTCTTGTGTATCTTATATTTTGTGTACAAATATACCACTCTGCTCATACAAATTTCTCAATTCCTCGGCATCTGTTGAATGAATGGGATTGAAGGTACACTTGTCAAGGTTCGTTTAACTTTTGTATGAACTAATACCCATTCACAACGCCACGCCTTGAAAAGCCAGCATACAAGTAAATTATGCGTCCACCTCCATGGTGCCAGCATCCGGTTGCTCGGTTTCCTCGTCTCCTTCGCGAGGACCGCTCTTATTGTGACGGCGTCTTCGTTTCGGCTTAGGTGCAGCCAAGTTATCCCCATCCGGTGTCTCCGAGACATCAACTGGCTCCCGCGGAGCATCAGCGGCCTGCTTTGGCGCGGATGATGGGCTCTTTTCATCGTTCCTCTTTTTTGGCTTCTTCATACTCAGCGGATTAGGAGCTTTGACCTTCTTGGGCCCACGCTTCTTCTTGTCCTCTGTGGCCGTACTGCTCTCGCCTTCCTGCCTCCGCTTCACCGGCGCAGATTTCTCATTCAACCCAGCACGGAACTTGCTGTTCTCCACACCCTCTCTCACCATATCGGACGGCGTGCTCATGGGCTCAAGAACCATAACTGACCGCTTGACATAGACAATGGGCACGCCGGGGATCGAGCGCGCACCAATGCGCAACGCCTTGGCACGGCGCATGGCCTGCTGTTCTTCACGTTCATCGTCGCGTTTCCGTTTCCGCTGCTGGAAGTCGTTTTGGGCGCTCTTCTTTTGGGTGGGCGCATCCGCCGTCGCGAGAATGTAATGTTCCTTGTTCTTCTTGGCATCTGGACTGGGGGATAGTAGTGAAAGAAGACAGTCTGCTTCGGGGATGGGCGAGGAATCCACGTTATGAGAGCAATGACGGAGCGGTAATATTGTCGGCGGAGGGAGGTGATGTGGACGATAGGGCTGGCTAGTTTTCGGATTGATTGGCTGCGAGGCCATGACGGCAGCGAGGGAACATTTGGTGAGTACTGTGAGCGGATGGGTCAGTGTCCTGCAGTAATTGCATGGTGGCGAGACGGAGACGAACGTGGCTTCACTTTGCCCTGGAGGGTTCGTTCAAGAGCCGGGATCAGATCCATCTTGAACGAGTCGACGGCTCGCAGGAAATTCGCATCCACTGGAGGGCAAGTCAGTACACGGAATGCAACCCGGTGAGCAGGAGGTGGACATACCCAAGACTTGGTATGGCTCGCGGAAACCGAAAGCAAGCTCATACTGATGCATCAGCTTACGATACTTCTTCGAACGCTTGGCCCTCATTGTGTATGTCTGGCAGAATCAAATTGTTGGTTGGCGGAAGGTTGACTTGCCCGAAACTTTTTTCTTGCAGATTTACTGCTGACTCTATGGGTTACCGCCTTGGGCACCGCTTTCCCAAGAAGGATACTAGATCTATAGAAGACAGAAAAGCGAGTAAAATGGACTGCTATGTGAGAAATACTAGATAATTATCATGATTATCTTGGTAAATTGCATTTATAAAAGCGTCTGGTTCCGTCTCCTTTCTCGACCTGAGTACATATCAAGCCTCTTGTATGTCTTCTAGCACGCTGCGATGAGAGCCAACTTCAAGCACCGTACCACAAGTGTGTGGGATCTCGACTTCAAGCTGTGTCATATTTGGCGCGAAGACTTTGCCTGGGAGATCTCAGATGGGCTCATCTCTCACATCGTATACTCGTTCTTTCAAAATGATCCATACTATCCGCGACCCGCGGACCAAGATCTATGGCAATCGTTCTCCGCAGCATACCGCCTGAAGGTAAATCAGATCCTTGCAGTACCTGGAAAGGACCAGAGGCCTGTGTGTTTACCGAGTATGCGTATAGTGCAGTGGCTGGAGTGGTCACGCTATTTGCAATTACCGCATGCACCACCGAAGTGGCCCGACGCACAACGGGAATGGCCGAAGTCTGCCCTCGGTTTCACAAAATAGGTGAAAGTAGCCATCGCTCGAATCCTTATTAATAAAGACTCGTGCAAGGAAGCATCATAGCATGCTCGGCAGGGAAGCACCAGACGACGACAGCCACGCGATTGGATGAGTAGAGCGTTGATGTACGATTGGCGCGACGTCGTCCGATACCGTTTCCCACTCTTGGAGTTTCTCGATGGTCGGTGTCCAGGAGTGTAGTTCGCGGTACACCGGACCGGGGGTCATGGCGGGGGACGCGACGAGTCACATGGAGCACGGGGCGACCATGTAGATTCAGGACATGGCACTGCAAATCGCTGAACGTAAACTGAGCAAGCTGTTGACCCTCCAAAGATCGAGGCTGGCGCGTACGCTCTGACCATCGAACCACCTGCTGCATAAACCAGGCAGCACGAGCCGCAGGGTGGGCCAAACGCGAATCTCTATGGAACTCCTCTAGCTTTGGGGTGATGCTCAGGAGACTCAACCGGCAAAACACCGCCCAGTCGATCCGGCCTGCTGACGCCTGAAGCTCGGCCGGCGGACCGTTCACCTTGAGTGCCAAGATTGGCTTTTTGTAGATGGGGTCGTGGATGCTCTGCTCAAAGGGTCCGTACCGTAGCTCGATCGTCATGATCCGCAACGGGGGAATATCATGGCTGATCCGGAATTTCGTGCCGTCCCCGGCGGCCATCGGGTCGCCAATCTCCCTCTGCAGCATGATAACTCGGAAGATGATCGGTAAAATCCGATAGCTCCAATGGATCCCAAAAGTGAAAGTGCCATAGGTATGTCTGTGATTGGCAATCACAGGTCCCAGCATGTCAAGTAGCCAGATACGCTTCGTTTCGTATAGCCGTCTGACTCTGCTAGGATGCGGATCCTCCTTGAGTTTAATGCTTCTGAATATCCCAAGTCCTGTTGCAAATATTGCTTCCAGAGAGCAAGACGGTTCATACACGCCCCGCCAAAGTTGAGAGTTTGCCAGGAGGCACGACAGCAACCCTGTAAGAACTCCAGGAGTTTGTTCAACCACAGGAGACAGAGCAGGAAAAGTAACAAAGTGTACACGATGCGTCCCGTTCTTATATCGTCTTTGTTTGCCCCTACGCAAACCGATCCCGCGCTGCTCCTGGGTCAAGCAGCGTATCGCCTGCCAGATTCCGTAATCGATCAGCCGAACATAGTCAGGGGACTGGTCGCTTGGTTCCTTGTAGGCTGTACTTGGGTGCTTCGAATTAACCATGAGCACCGGCACAGAACGGCTAGGAAGTAGTTAGTTGCAGAACAAGCAAAACCCAATAGGACATAGTACTTACCATCAGACGCCAGATCACCCCAGTCCCTTCCGGGATCCATCCGACTGTAGAACTGTCTTTGCGTAATGAAGCATTTCCGTCTGACAGAAGCAGTTCTTGGTATGGATAAAGCCTGATCACTGAGCAGAGGCAGTATAGATAGGTATCTTCGAAGCCGCTGGGGCGTATGATATTGTCGCTCGGTTCCATGATTGGCTGTTGAAAGTTTGTATCGCCAGAACGAGTTCTCCAATGTACCTCTCGAAGGTCGCTTCCTAGATCACTCCAGGCGCTGGCCGTAGAGTTGACGCGGGGTGTTTTGACTCATCTTGAAAAGCAAAGTGTCGCTGATGAGTCTCGAGGGACTTGGGGAGCACACCAACATTTGCGTCGAACCCCGAACGGTCTCTCTAATTCATTTGAGTGGATAGACTGCGGTAATAGCGAGGTCCCGACGTCGTCGTGGCGGAAGAGAAATAAGAGAAAAGTGAAGTGGGAGGTAATCTTGCGATGAGCTTCCTCGAGATGCTTCGCAGTGCGAGCGGTGATCGATGGCCAAGTGAAGTGAGATGATCATCAGCAGCGGAAACAGCTGAGGTCACGACAGCCTCACAGTAACCCCTCAGGATATAGTGAGAGGCCACTGCCACCCGATTTGACGGCGGCACGCAGTGGCCTGGTCGTAGGTAGAGTACGAGGCCAGCGAGAGCGCGAGGTGAGAGATGTTATGACTTCCTCATGAGCAAGCGTGACCTTTGCAAGTGGGGGGTTATATGCTGAAGAACCTGAACCCGTGGCTGGTCAGGGTCAGAGGTGAACAATAAGAGTGGAGGGTCTCAGTGCTGGTGCCATGGATATCTCAGATGCCTCATGGTGATGACAGTAATCCAAGAAGTGAAAGGTGGAAGGACAGAGTAAGGAAGCAGATATATAGAGGAGGGAAAATATATGGGGGAGAGGAAAGTTGAGAGGAGGGGTTTTATATAGACCGGTGAATTGAGAGTTGCCTGCTTGTTGAGATCGGAGAATTCCATTCATTTTTTGGTTGCTTTGCTCAATAGACAATCTGACTAGATATTCTGATTCACAAAGGGGGTATATGTTTGGTAGCTGCCGGTTCATGCCTTCGTATACTTCAGGCCTGCTCGTGTTTGTAGAGATTTCTTTCCATCTGGTTCTTTCTCTGTCCGCCATGGATGGAGCGGAGGCCTGTCTGTAGTGTAGCATCCACATCTGAGATGGGACGCGGGTCCACCAAAGGATTGCGGCTTACACGTCTCGCTAGCTGACTGGAATATGTAGGGGTAGGATCATTCAGTCCCTTGTATGTATGTTGATGCCAATATTCGCGGAAGGAGAAGCGTCACCCAGCTCGCTTTTTACACGCTGCCACCACGACACTGATATCATCCATTTTCCCTACCCAGAATGCATCAGTATAGACCCCCAGACCCCAAAAAGAAAAGAAGAACATACCTCCTTCAATAGCCAACCCCTCGTCCACAGCCTTCTCCATATACGGACTCTCCGCGAACGGATCCTGTGCCACGTTCAACGCCGCATTGAGCAATTCCCTCGCCACGAAGACCAAGCGATGATCTGAGAGTTCCGGCGAATGCGACATCTCAGCGTCCTTTTGATCTTTGCCCTCATGCGCTTGCTGCCATTTCGCAATGCTCTCAAGAGTAGTACTGAGAACCTCGTGTTCCCACAGATTATCCATAACGCCGTCCGACAGTGCGAGGACAAGATCATCCTCCTGCAGCGGCACCGTGGACAGGACTGCGTCTTTGCGCGGCGTGTCGATGCTATTCGTGCCCAGCTGCATGGGGCAGTCGAACCAGTGCCATTGCTCTGCGGTGCGGAAGAGGACTTTCTCCTCGCTCGGCCGGATGACGAGGATCTTGCAGTCGCCCAGATTCGTCACGTATAGTAATGGGTGAGGGATACCATCGTCGGAATCGCAAGTCCAGTGTAGCAGGGCTGTTGCGGAGGTGGTTGTTCCGAACCACTCGGTTGGCGAGCTCGTCGCGCGGATGGTTTCTTCATAGGCGCGCTGGAGGTATGAGATTGGGTCGGGTGTGGGTGTGGTGGAGTCGTCTAGTTGTTCGATCTCCAGAGCCCAGAAGTGTAGGAGGAGTCTGGACCAGAGGCTTCGGAAGGTGTCAGTCCATCACACACCAGATCAAAGAGAGTGAAAAGAAGAAGCAACTCACGCAGCATGGCCATGCGGCCTCGTCGCCCAAGCACCAACCCCATCATCAACCGCGATACAATTCTCCGCGACCAGCACGGCATCGTCCCCATTATTCAAGCCGCGAACCCGCTCGCCCGCGACGGATAATCTCTTATCCTGGCTGAGCGAGTGGGTAGTCAGGGGATCGGAGAAGGATGATGACGGCGGAGACAGGAACGGTGGGGGGAAGGGTCTGGGCGGTCGTTTGGCACATAACGCATAGCCCGTTTCGAAGCGGAAGGGACTGGGCTGTTTGGTCTTGTTGTGGTCGGGGTCCGGTCCGGGGGTGGTGATGCCGTAGGAGGGCCACACGCTGGCTGTCCGGTAGGATCGTCTGTAGGTAGAAATAGTCCTCGACAGAACCCCCGTCCACCGGCGTCGCGTGAGACACGACATGCCTGGAGGTGACCCGTCAAGGGGGGGATGGGTTGGACATATCTGAAATCAAATCCCGGGGAAAGATGAGGTTGTAACAGTGAGCGAGTGGCCACGGACTTACTCACCGGGAGGCCGATCAAGGAGTTGGTTATCACTGGTCTGCGTCGCCGAAGCATATGCAATTCATTCTAACTCATGCTAATTGTCATCATTCCACGTCGTAATGCCCATTTTTCTCGTTCCAAATCCCAGTACTCCTTCCTCCTCCATAAACGCCGTTGAATTCTGAATAAATCCCCCTAAAAAAATGCCGACAGGGCAGCGGCGGTGCGCTCCTGGTGGACTTCCAGATCGAACATCTCCAACACCACGCCCAGCTTCGTGATCATGTCTTCATCCGTCGCGTCCCGCCGGGTCATGGCCAGTTCTTCGAAGCAGCTGCGCGCCAGGCCGTTCATGCGATTGATGAAATTCGAAGACCCGGGCCCCGTGCGGCCCTTGGCCAGCAGCATGCGCAGCTGCCGCTCCGCGCAGGGGCACGGGCGCTCGACATCCATGGTGCAATCGTGCGCGCACGAACAGACCGACGAGCAAATGCATTTGTGCTCCTGCACCAGATGCAAGAGGTTGAACTGGGAGTCGGCGAGACGTTCGTCCCCGATCGACTTGCCCTCGAGCTTGGCCAGTGTCGCCAGACGGTGATCTTGGATGATCTCCTTCTCCCACGCCACGGGGTCGATGGTCTTCGGGTCGGTGAAAGGCAGGTCATGGTACGACCGGTCCACGTCGGGCATGCGCTTCGGGATCGCGGTGAGGTACTTCTCCGACAGGATCGTGATGATCTCCGGAGGCGTGTCGCAGAAGAACGGCGTGAGGAACTCCCACTTCTTGCAAAAGTCCGACGAGCGCTCCGAGACAATGCTGAGCGCATAGCGTCGATATCCCAACAGATCGTCGGTCGCGAAACCCTTGGCAGCTTCCTTCGCGGTGACGTGGTTGATATAGTCCTCCTGATGCTGCATGACCACACCCTGCTGGAGTGCCTCGCAGATACCATCGCCGTCGAGGGCGTCTTTGCACACCAAGAAAATGCGATACAGATGATCGGCATCGGGCAAGATGAACTGCTGACGAATGTGTCGGGGACGCACGTCGATGTTGAAGCACGAGCAGAGCTCGATGTTGGCCATCTCCAGCACGACCCGCGCGTACAGGGAGTAGTACAGGTTCTCGGTGGTATGGATCAAGAGAGCCAGTGACTGCGTACGGATCTCTGCCTCGGTGCGATCAATCCAGGACATGAGGCTGTTCTCGGAAACGTCCAGCTGGGGTGGACGTGCTGGTCAGCTTTGCTGCGGCAAGGTTTTGTTGTATACTTACCTCCACGCCGTAGCTCAGGAACACCACCTGAAGAAGCTTTGCCATTGCATACAGCTTGATCAAAATGTTCAGAACGTTGCCAAAGTGAATCGAGAGCTGCGTGTCACCCAGGTCGTCCAGGGACAACACCCGCGGCGAGGTCGAGGGAGTCGAGGGAATGACCCATTCGTCAGAGCTGACCCGGTATGGGCGAGAGGGGCGTTGGCTGAGAGCCATCTGGCCATGCAGCAGCTTGTCAATAATTTGGAAAATGACAAGGGAAAAGGAAATGGGAAAACGGGTGAAATGGCTCACCACGTAGCCGTCAGAGCTGGAGCTTTGTGTCTGGTGGGAGGAGCGAGTCTTCTGCAAGGCCAAAGACAGCGACTTTTCCTCTTCCTCGATAAGGGACTCCGAGTAACGATAGAATCCATCCTTCTGGTCCTCCATGGGACCGTCGCCAACTTCGGAAGCCATGTTGTGCAAGTCGTCGCTTGCCTTCGAGCTGGCACGACGATGCCCACGTTTGAGATGAAGCTTGGCGATAGCAAGGTGCCAGCGATGGATCTTGCGTGGAGGTGAGCGGTTCATCGTGAGTGCAGTTGGGTGGATGAATCAATGCGTGTGAATCAAGTAGTAATGTTTGGAGACCGGAGGCAACAACGGAGACCGGAGAAGATAGAAGAAGAAGCTCCCAAATAGGAAGGCATACCATACAACACAACACAGCACATTACCACCACCAATCACGGGGCCTAGAACAAACAACCCAACAATAAGAAAATGCATTTCAGTTCTGCTAATCACATAATTCTCGCTAATCTTCTAGGCCTGCACCCGGAAAGTACGCCCACTGGCAGTCTTACGCTCACGGTCCTCGTTCTCCGGCCGGGCTCGGTTGAGCACTGTCATATATCAGCACCTGACAACAACACAAAGGAAGGGACACGTACCTTGGAGGAAATCTGCTGTCCTCTTGCGCATGCGGGTGTGGATGTATGCCTTGGAGGCCTTGATATGGTAGTGGAAGTAATCGCGGAAAGTCTGGATGTGGGAGATGCTCTCGTAGCGACGCTGGGGAGTCAAGTGGCGCGGGAAAAGGACTGGGGGTCTTGGTCAGTAGGGCATGGCAAGCTGCTTCTGGGTTAACTCACCAAATGTAACATAGCTCATTGCACCCTCGCCGGCCTTGGTCAACCCCGGAACTCCCTGGAGCTCCAGTGGAGGGTCACTGCGGAAGAGCACTTGCGGGGCGTTCTGAAGCGTCAAGACCCGTCGTCGGGCGTCGACGAATTCCTAGACATGGTCAATCAACAGGGCACCACAAAAAGACCCGATTCCAACGCACCTGCAGGAACACCTTGCCGAAAATCCGGTCCGTCTCCTCCCGGAAGACCGTGCTGAAGATGACCGTCACGCGGTCCGAGTTGGCCTTGATGTAAATGGCCTCCTCCTCCCGGTAATGAATCGCCATAACCTGGCCGCCCTCTTGCAGGCCCTGTGGTGCCGACTCGGATGTATACTGTGACGCCTCCTCCGCCAGCTTGGTGAACTCGTCGAATGCGCGCTCGAACGGAGCGGCCATGGCGTTTCGTTTCAAGAGAGCAAGCTTCATGACCAGGTCATCGCGGGCCTCCTGCTCGGCGGGCAGGTTGTCGAGGTCGACCTGCACGGAGAAGTCGTAGCCCGGCTCCGGGTTGACAATGTAAGGGCCGTATTCCCGCTCCAGCACGTCCTGGGCGCCATACTGGACCAACTCCTTGAAACACTTGACGTTGATGGAAATGAGGATCTTTGATTTGGACTCTGGGGTAGAAAGATGGAAGGTCACTCCGTCAAAATCAGACACCACTTGATCGATCGAGACCGGGGTAGCTCTGTGGTGGGTGGTTTATGTTAGCTGCCTGTTGATGCTGATGAGGGGGGATGGCCCTCTAAGCGAGACGGAGGGAGAGATCGAGAGGGGGCAATTGTACCCAGAGAAACGTTCAGTCAAGAGCGACTGAATCAGCGCATTCTGATAGTCCAGGAGAAGCATGGCTGCGAGGGATTGGGTCGAGGGAATAACGATGTCGAGGTGAAGAGGCCATCGTCATTGGACGGTGGGGAAAGGCGGCGGGCGGTGTCGCTGTCGGCGCCCGTATTAATTTTTGCCTATCGATAGCCATCCATTATTTGCTCTTCCTTAAAATTTTCCTCAGCGCCCACGATGGTGAAATCGTACCTGTAAGTACCCTCGCTGCGGTTTTGACTGGTCGCATACTTATCCAACACAGAAAATTCGAGCACTCGAATACCTTCGGGCTCGTCGCTTCGGCTTCCTCCAATGCGATTTGGGCCAAGGACGAGCAGACCGCTGCGGGTGCCACGCGCCAGACCGGTGCCGGACGGGCCATTGTCGGCGCAGGGGAACAAGTCTTGTGCTGGGATGTCAAAAAGGGCGAGCTGCTCGGCAGATGGCGCGATGCAGCATGCAAGGCCCAAGTGACGGTGGTCACGCAGAGCAAGACCGATGAGGACATCTTCGCAGTCGGGTAAGTCTTTGGTGGTGACGGTCACACATCCATTGTTCTAACACATTCCAGGTACGAAGATGGCAGTATTCGCATCTGGGACTCGAGAACCGGCTCAATCATCATCTCCTTCAACGGGCACAAGTCCGCCGTCACCCAATTGGCCTTTGACAACGCAGGTGTGCGCCTCGCCAGTGGCGCGAGAGATACGGATATTATCTTATGGGACTTGATCACGGAGGTCGGACTGTTCAGGTTGCGCGGGCATACAGACCAGATCACCTCGCTTCATTTCCTGTTTCCGTCGCCAGACCTGCTCAATGCCGCCGGGATGAGCGACCACTCGGGCTTTTTGTTGACCACCGGCAAGGACTCGCTGATTAAGGTCTGGGATTTGGCGTCACAACACTGTATCGAAACACATGTGGCGCAAAACAATGGTGAATGCTGGAGCCTGGGTCTCTCGCCTGATCAGGGCGGGTGTATCACTGCTGGAAATGACGGAGAGCTCAGGGTCTGGTCAATTGATGAGAGCGCCTTGATTGAAATCTCAAAAGAAAAAGTTGGCGCGGAAGGCCGCCGGATCCTGACGGACAGGGGGACTTTCTACCGACACGGCAAGGATCGCACAATCGGCATCCGATTCCACCCTCGATCAGACTACGTTGCCTTCCATGGGTCTGAGAAAGCGGTCGAGATCTGGCGCATTCGGTCACAAACAGAGGTGCAAAAGAGCCTGGCTCGGAAACGGAAGAGGAGAAAGGAGAAGGAGGCTCAGCAGTCCGAAGCAGGGTCCAAAGCCGACGACAAACCCGAGGATGCCTCTTCGGCGCCTGTTACGGAAGTGTTCGTTTCCCATGTTATCGTTCGGACTGGGGGCAAGGTTCGTTCCTTTGACTGGATGACTACCAAGTCAAGTGGACTCAACATTCTGGCTGCCACGACGAACAACCAGCTAGAGTCGTACAGTATAGTGGCGGCGAACAAGAAGAGCAAAGATAGCGAAGACTCAGACTACAACCGCAATCTGGCCGTGGATATCCCGGGCCACCGAACAGACATTCGCTCCATCGCATTGAGCTCCGACGACCGAATGCTTGCGTCTGCATCGAATGGCGGTCTTAAAATCTGGAATGTTCGCACAGAGAGCTGTCTACGGACGCTGGAATGCGGCTTTTCCCTCTGCTCAGCGTTTCTGCCGGGTGACAAGATTGTGGTTGTTGGAAACAAGAACGGAGAGCTCGAGGTGTTCGACATTGCATCCTCGACCCTGCTGGATACCATCAAGGCCCACGATGGCCCTGTCTGGTCACTTCATGTCCATCCCGATGGCAAATCCATGGTCAGCGGAAGCGCGGACAAGACCGCCAAATTCTGGGAGTTCCAGGTCGTCCAGGAAGAAATCCCCGGTACCAAACGCACAACGCCACGCCTGAAGCTAGTCCACACCAGAACCTTGAAGGTCACGGATGATATCCTCAGTCTTCGCTTCTCGCCGGATGCGCGCCTGCTGGCTGTTTCATTGCTGGACAACACGGTCAAGGTGTTCTTTACGGATTCGTTGAAATTGTTCCTCAATCTCTACGGCCACAAGCTTCCCGTCCTGAGCATGGACATCTCTTATGACAGCAAGTTGATTGTCACCTGTTCAGCGGATAAGATGGTCCGCCTATGGGGACTGGACTTTGGAGACTGCCACAAGGCCCTTTTGGCGCACGAGGACAGCATCATGGCCGTGGCATTCGTTCCCAACAACAAAGAAGGGAATGGACACAACTTCTTCAGTGCCAGCAAGGACCGCGTCATCAAGTACTGGGACGGGGACAAGTTCGAGCAGATTCAGCGGCTGACCGGACACTTTGGAGAGATCTGGGCGCTCGCGATGAGCCATTCTGGCGAATTCATCGTCAGTGCCAGTCACGACAAGAGTATCCGCATCTGGCAACAGACTGATGAGCCGCTCTTCCTCGAGGAAGAGCGCGAGAAAGAAGAGGAGGAGGCCTACGATGCCACCCTCACGGCGTCTCTGGAACAAGACGAAGAGGGCGAGGACGGTGAGAAAGCCGAAGCAGTGGATGCGGGCAAACAGACGACTGGCACACTCATGGCCGGAGAAAAGATCATGGAGGCCCTGGATATCGGCATCGAGGATCTCGAGGCCATGCGTGAATGGCGCCAGATTAAAGCCGCCAACCCCAACGCCGCAGCCGCACCCCCCGACCGAAACCCGCTCTACCTAGCGCTAGGCAACGTCTCTGCCGAGCAACACGTCCTGAACGTGGTCCAGAAAATCCCAGCGGCAGCATTGCAGGACGCGCTGTTGGTGCTGCCCTTCTCCAAACTAGCCGCCCTCTTCACCTTCCTCAACCTCTGGGCCGAGCGCGAATGGAACATCCCGCTAACCTGCCGCGTGCTCTTCTTCATGCTGAAGACCCACCACCGCCAGATCGTCTCCAGCAAGATGATGCGACCCATGCTCGACGATATCCGGAAGACCCTGCGGAGGGTTCTGGCACGGCAAAAGGATGAAATGGGCTTTAATCTGTCCGCCCTGCAGTTTATTGGTGTTCAAATCCGTGAGCAGAGCAGCAAGGACTACGTTGATGAGGATACTTGGGAGGAGCAGCAGGCGCAGAAGGGGTCTGGCAAGAAACGCCAGTTTGTCAGTGTGGCCTGAGCTGGGTTTGTGTATGAGCATTGTGGATTGGCGTTTATTATCATTATTTCGATTTGGTGCCATAAAAAGTTCGATATCCTTGGGAGTGGAAAATAGCAAGGAATGTATTATAATCAAGAAAGTTCAATTCCTTTTTATGATGAATCGAGTAGACAGTCTATATCGTAACTTCGTTCCACGATGTCCCGACGAACCCAAACACCCTCTATTCCATCCAACCCACACTCCCAATAATACTATTCGTCGAAAACTTCAATTCAAAACCTAAGCACAAAGCAATGTTAGCCATCAGATCAACAGCCCATAACGCGTGTGCCCATCATCCTCTCCACAGCCGTTTCAATCGGCCGCCCCAGAGGGAAAAAATCCAAAACAAAAAGTCCCAAAACTCCAATCAGCAGAACCGTTATAAGCATCGACGACAAACGAACAGCCCTTTATAAAGGAGAAGCTCAATCTGCCATACCTCTTCCGGCTCTTCCTAAATAAACCGGTTCTTGAAAAGATCTCATCATGCTGGAGTTTTGGGGCTTGGATTTTTTGGAGGGATGCATGGGAAAGGAAATAGGAAGAGGGGGGTTTGGTCACCTACCTATTTTTTATTAGTTATGGTCATGGTGTGTGATCATTGGAGCTGGTGGTTGTGAGTCGAGAGATGTTGGAAGAAGAGAAGTGTGGGAGGTGGAGGAAGAATTGGCAGGGAAAAGAAGAAAATGCTCAATGATCACGTGACGCTTTACTATAGACTCCCCATCTACCTACATTACCCACAAGAAACCTCCAGGGCTTGAACATGTTGAAAAACAGTGTACCGGTATAGAATACCTAGCTAGATTATATTCTTAAATAGGCCTTGTATTGTGTAATATTCATTCCATTTCATCATAACAGTCATAACAATGATCAAGTCAAGAAGACTCCTTCATTTTCCCACAAGAAGAGCATGTCCACCACTGACTCTCCATGAAAGCGCCACAGGATGCACAGAGCCAGCCCAGCGGCCGCTTATTGACATTCTGATCCAAGGATGCAAGGGAATGTGTGGCACGGCTGCGGTTCTTGAATGCAAATGTATCTCTCGGCTTGTCCTCTTCTTCTTCTAATGGTCTTTTGTTTGTACTTCGTGGTTCGGGACGAACATTCGCTGTTGGCGCTAGAGCCTGTCCGGCGGTAGACTTTGTGTTGGAAGGGGCTGGTCTCTCCTCTGCACAGGCGTCACAACACAGGAAATTAGACGGGTTTTGTAGAGTGCATGTTGGACAGGTCCACGGTGTGTCGTAGGAGCTGTTGTCGGCTGTGAGGTCCAGGACTTCGGGGCTCTCCGCCGGTCCAGCAGCGGGCGTTGTGCTGCCATCACTTTCCGGTAGTGGATGAGGAGAAGATCTCGTGCGCGGACCAGCCGGATTCTCCTGGCTCGGAGGGACATAGCCCTCGCCATATTTCTCCTTCTCCTCTTCCTGGATCAATTCAATAAAAGCCTGCAAAATAGCTTGCTCATTCGCATCGTCCTCTTCCGCCTTCGTCCTGAACCCATTCCTCGAAGCCTCCTCAGCCAGCTCCGTGCTCCGGTCCGTCCCAGACGCACACCCCTGCGTCACTTCGACGCGCCGCTGCGCTGCATCCGCTCTGATCTTGCGCATGTCCGTGCCCCGCAGCACCGGCGCGCCCCCGAGTCTCCGCCCCGAGTTCTTGAATAGAACGCGGCGTTGCTCTGCAGTCGCACGGGCGCGTCGTCGAGCTTCGTCTAGCGGGATCCTGTTTCCGCCGAGCCGCTTGCCTTCCGAGAGGAAGCCTTCACCCGTGTACCCCTTGAAAACAAGCTCCTCGTGCTCGTCGCGGAGCTGATTCCACAGTGCATGGAAATCCCGGTTATGGGGACCGTGGACAATATGACAGAGTCTAAGTAATCCTCATCAGCGACGAACAGAACTAACTCCCAGATTTGATCTGGGACGACGTAATGTCTAGTTACTCACTCGTGCAGCATGGTATCCACGACCTGCTCCAGAGGCAGGAACTGGCGCTGATCAGAGGCATACCGTAGTCTCAGGCAGATCTTCTGCCCAGAGTTGACGTTCAGCCCGAGCAAATTCGACTGGCGCGGGTAGAACTCGCAGAGCGCGCTGACGCGCCAGGAGCGTTGTCGCATTATCGGCTTCACCAGGGAGGCGATCTTGCGGAGCATCAGCAGGGCCTCTGATTCGCGCGGCCGCTGCTTTTCATGCCGGTACTCGGAGATGAGGGCGTCTAGTTCCCGCATTTTCTTGTTTTCTTGTTTTTATTTTTTATGTACGGTCCGATGTGGACTGGCTGGAAAAGAGAGATGCCGTGATGGACAGACACTACTGTCGGAGTTAGGGCGTCATTCTCCAAAATGAGAGTGTGTGGTCGAGCCAGTTCCCCATAAAGTCATGAGGGAGGAAGATGGGTGCTTGCAGCAACCAGAGTCGGGATTCTTCTGGAACCTCGGAGTGTTGACTGAAAGACATTGATAATCAACGATATTGACGGCCTGGGAACGCAGGTGTCTATTGGTCACGTGCTGTACGCGGAATTGGCAACCTGGGCATCTATCTTGCTATTGGGTTTTTAAAGTTGGTGAAGAGGGATGGAGAGGTCCAAAAGAAAAACAACTAATCAGATATGCTAATATCAATATTTTAATTTCGGGATTGGTGCGTGTTGCCTTGTGAATACCTGATACTCTCCGCCAAAATATATATAGTTCTGTCATCACTTTTATTTGAACCCTTTCGCCAATACGACAACTTTGGTTAGCGACAAACAATGTGAATCCTGAGCTGTCAGCTGTCAACCATAAATGACCCTAGATCTTGAAATTAGAAACCCGCCTCATGCTCTCAGATCTCGTGTCGTTGCTGATACATAAGCACTCTAGGTTAAGGCAATTCGTTCCAATATTATTTAGCTCGTGTAGTCGCGTCTTCCTCCTACGTAGTCAACCGACTCCATTTTTTATATCTCTGCTCTATACGCTTAATGATGCGTACCTATTTATATCCCGCTCACCCCATAATGCAGGTTTTCCGTCACCACGATTACATAGTCGATCTGGTCCATAGATCACCACACCACGTGACTGACATCATTAACGAACCTTTGCCGCAGTCCATCCTCCTCCCCGCTTCAACTAACACGCCGCGATGACTAGCGATGACCAGTTCTTCTTCGATTACGTGAGAACCTCTCCCTTACCAACAGTCCTGGTAGTTTGCTGACAAGTATCTGCTAAAGCTCGCGTCCATACCGCATGACGTAAGGCGATACTCGCACCAAGTCGCCGACTCGATCGACAGACAGGTCGACCATGCCGCGCAGGTGATGCGCGATACCCTGGCGCAACAGACATGGCTGCCGCAGACGATCCGTCCGCCCGCTCGCTCGTGCCAGCGCGCCCCGCCACAGGGCCTCACCGACCGAGTCCAAAACTGGGTAGCTCGGAACCGTGCTTGGACTGCTGCTCTCATCGCGTTTGTTGGGACGGGGTGTGTTTTGTTCTATGGGAATAAGAAGTTGAATGGGAAGAGGAGGAAGGCGAGAAAGGCGGCGAATGGGGCGAGGAAGGAAATCGTTGGTATGTTGTGAGAAGGAGACATCGGTTCTTATAGCTGTGCGCTGACTGACAACCCATTCAGTCGTTGCTGGCTCGCCGCATGAGCCCATGACTCGAGCTATTGCTGTCGATCTCGAACGCCGAGGATATATCGTGTATGTGACGGTGTCGTCCGCGGAAGAAGAGCATATCGTGCAGGTTGAGCACCGAAATGATATCAAGCCTCTTTGGCTGGATCTTACAACTGTAAGTGGATGGACGTGCTCCACAGCAGAGCTAGAAGCTAATTGTATGAGCAGACATCCTCGTCGCCATCGGAAGTCCATCCCTCGCTACATGAGATTCACTCCTTGCTCACACAGCCCCAATCTCCATTACCTGGTGTGCCGCCGCATACCTGCCAACTGAGCGGTGTGATCATCATCCCGTCGCCCAACTACTCCGCTGGACCGGTTGCGACAATCCCACCATCCTCCTGGGCCGACACGGTCAATACTCGTCTCCTCTCACCCATTCTCACCACACAGGTATTCCTGCCCCTCCTCACCCTCCGCAACAACAGCAGTACCGTCATCATCGCCTACCCATCCATCTCCTCCTCCCTATCCGCACCCTTCGCAGGACCAGAAGTCGCCACGACGCGGGCCATCTCCGGCTTCGCGGCATCCCTGCGCCAGGAACTCCATCTCCTCGAGCAGGGCAACGTCGACGTCGTCGAGCTGCGTCTCGGCAATATCGATCTCGGTCCGGCATACCGGAACGCGCAGAACCAGATCGCCGGAACAGAGGTCTTGGCCTGGAGCGCGCAGCAGCGCGCCTTGTATGGCTTGCAGTACCTGTCCAGCGTCGAGCAACGACCCGTCGCATCGGCCGGACCGAGCACGGTGCGCGGGTCCCCTGCGCGGAACCTTCATCATGCCGTGCTGGATGCCCTGGAGCCGGCGTCACGGGGGTTCTTCGGATCGCGCAAGAATCCGGTCATCTACGTGGGTCGTGGAGCCCGGTCATACAGCGTGATCGGTGCCTGGGTGCCCGCTGGCCTGGTGGGTTTGATGCTGGGTTACCGCAGCGGGCATGGCGTGACCTCCCACAGCCCGAGCGGCAGTGGCAGCGAGACCAGCTGGGACAGGGTCTGATTGTGACCGGAACTGGCCTTTTTGAATACTCCCTTTCCTTTTTGGGGGCAAAAAAAGAAAAGATATATTTATTAGTATTTGGACTCTCCTCGCTCTTCGCCGAACTGGCTATTAACGAATTAAATTATGAATTCCTCATATGTCAAACCATCTATTTTTAGACAGAAGTCTTCGTCTCAAACTCCCCCCCATCCGACACCTGCTGCATCCCAGCAACATGAAGATTATTCCTATCTAGCCCGGTATCAAACCGCGACCGCTTAATCCCGTCACGCGTAAGCCACACACGCAACCGAATCGCCAACCACGAGAGCACGAAAATAACCAGGATCGCCGCCAGAATCCCGAAGCAATAACCCGTCACTGTGCCGCTCTTCTGGCCGTGGGATCCGGGATCCAGGAACGAGTATGTGTAGAAGCCCTCGGTGGAGTACGTAATATATGCGACGCAGAGATAGAATAGGAGAATAAGGATTAGAAAGGGGATGAAGATCCAGGGATGTGGTGCTGTGGCGGGGAGGATAATTTCGAGGATGGCGTAGAGGGAGTTGAGGCCGTGTTGGGAGATCTTTTTTTTTTGGGATAGGGGGTTAGCATGCATTCCAAGGGAGAATTCAGTATTCCGCGGCTCTGCTCTGCTCTTCCTAAGGCTGAGACAGACCGAGTGACCTGACAGAAGGGAAAGAATGTGGATCATACATTCGACCAAGCCCCAAAAATCTCCGCAAACCACGGCGGCTTGAACAAGATGCCCCAATACACAATCGTCACGAGAAACGGATACGTCGTTATCGTCGCGTACAGCAGCGCATGCAGCGCGCGCAAGGCCCTCGGCCAGCGATCCAGTAGCACCGAGCGGCCCGTCCTTGCATAGAGTGCGGTGTGGAGGGTCGCGAAAACAAAGTAAAAGCCCAGTCCCCAGAAGGTCAGCCAGGTGAAGTAGCTGAAGGACTGGCCAATGGCATCGCGGTCACCGCGGGAGCCGTCATACGCCCAGATTGTGATGATGGTCGCGAAGATGTACAGAGCGATCAGGCCGCGTAGGCACGCGAGGATCGGCGGCGGGAGGAGCCACGAGGTTTCGTAGCGGTGTTGCTGGTCATCGTACGAGGGAACTCCGAAGAGAGTCGCTGGGGGGATGCGGCGCATTGTGAGGGGATTGCGGAGGGGGTGGTGAAGGGGAGGGAGAGAGAGAGGGTTGGGTTGCTTTCTACGATCATCTAGTTGCTGTTCTCGGCGTGAAGTGAGTCGGTGCTGGCGAGGTAGTATTGTACGGACTGGATCTAGGGCTCGGTTCCGTTGTATGACCCGTGTGCTCCACCCGCGTCCCTCTTGGGAGTTGACCTATGGAAATCCAATTCGATCAAAGGACCATTATTATGACAGAACGAATCATAATGATCATCATCATACCACACACAGAATACTAACCCGAGCATGATGTGATTCTAAAGGAAAGAAGAATAATCACTCGAGGATTCTATGTGGCCGATGGATACCCACTTCGCCCGTGTAATGTGGGGGAGACAGGGGTCATTCTAGAAGAACAAATGCTAGTGCTGGATGGCGTCAGTCCAAATAGGCGGTGGTCTTGGCTGCCCCTGAGCCGTAGTTCAGCAGCCCGAGTGCACCTGGAGCTCTGTGTTGTGACGGCTGCATTGGGATCGTCAGGGCTGCCCACCTGTCTTTCTGGGTCCAACTCTCTTTCTCTCTGCCTCTCTCTCCCTCTCCCCTTTCATCGTTTATCTTTCTCTTCCCACCACCACCATCCATGCTGTGACTGTCTTTGTTGTCTCCTACCCTGGCCTTTTCGGGCTGTCACTCCTTTCACCACGGCCACCCCACCCGCCCTCCCGCCCGTCAGATAACCCCCCCTTGCCACGTCTTTGGTCAACAAACAAACCACTTTGAACTAGCCAACTGCGCCTCTGTCCGATAATTCTATTTATATCGATGCTCTGACGCTGTCCCTCTGATCTCCACTGCCCCCTTCGCCAGAATGGCGTCGCGAGAAAATATGAGCGACTATCGCTCCAACTCTCACGATGCCTTGCGCAACGGCATGCCCTCCCCTCGAATGGAACATTTTGCCGGCGCTGTCCCTCCGGCGCTGTCGCCGCTTGACGCGCTCGCCGCCCAGGGTCGATTTCTCGCCAAACAGCTCGATGAGTCGCGCCAAAAGGACCGGCGCATGAGCCGACTGCCGCCCTCCAGCGTGGCGCGATCGCTGTCACAACCCCGACCGGGCTTTTTTCGATCGCCCTCGTCGAATGATTCGTCTCGCGGTGATGGCCTCACTCGCCAGCCGACCCAGAAGGGCCTGCCGGAGCTCGAGGAGCCCAAGTACCGCCCCGTGTCGGAACATCCCCGGTTTAGTTCGGTCTCTCATGCCGACTCCGAGGCGGGCTATACCGATGCCAGCTATCGGGACAGCTACCGTGATAGTTATCGCGACAACGATGCCACGCCCCGTACGACGATGCTTCGTGGGGCTATGGAAGACTATGCCATGCCGCGCGCGGAGTCTCCAGAAGAGGACCTGTCGCTGACGGAAGGACAGGAGGTTGCTCCAGTGGGTATGGCGTATCCGTTGCGGCAGCCCTCGACGGACTCTACACAGTCAAGGCTTCATATTCCACGGACACTGGCACCACCCCCCGCGTCGCCGTACTCAAGACCCTCGAGTAGTGCCCGGGTGACGCATGAGAGCTCCGATGACGACTACAGCAGCTCCAATGCCGGATCGACCTTCTCCAAACCGCGAAAGCTTTCGTCTGGAAGCACTGCGTCGATGCCGTACTCGCCCATGTCAACATTCCCCACGCGGCCGCACCCTCGCTCACCGTCGCTGAGCTCAGAGACCTCCACCACCGGCCCCAATCACCTGCCGCGGCCCTCGTTCAATTTCTCCCGCCCGCTGAGCCGGTCGAGCATCAACTTGTCGGGCCCGATTGCTCCCGAGCCTACCTCAGCACCTCAGGCAAACCACATGCACCGTCCCAGCAAACCGACTCCGATCTCTGTGCCTCTGGCTACCGAAGACATTGCCAGAGACCAGCTGGCCGAACAGGACCCGAGTTCCGCTGCGGCCTCGTATACCTATTCCAAATATTCGCTTCCCCGGGGGCGAATGGTCTCGAGAAACTCGGTGGTCTTCGCGGGACTCCAAACACCGCATTTCGAGTGGCAGGAGCCACTATTTGAGAACTCGCCGCCTCCCCGTCACTCCGAAGAGCCCATGCGGGCTCGCACCCCGTCTTCTTCCCCGGGCCCTCCATTCGCGGAGTCGCCCAAGGCTCACTCAATGCACGAGGTACCCGCTACCGTGCCTCAACGAGTTGCACCCCAGCGAACTGTGCCTGCTCCTACTCCTGCTCCTGTTCCGGCTGCGGACCCACCCCGTCCCTCCGCGGAGACTTCTAGGTCTAACCCGCAACCGCAACAGAGTAACGACAAGGATGAGACCGCTTCGTCGGTAGGCTCGGCTAGCACGGTGCGCCCTCAAACCGCTCGCACCACTCAGTCGTCGGTTGTTGCCCTCTCGGCGGATGACCATGTCGCCAAGGGGATCGAATGTCACGAGAAGGGCTCGTTGAACGAGTCCACGTATCACCTGCGGATTGCCGCAAAGCAAAACCACCCCACGGGCATGCTACTATATGCACTTGCTCTCCGTCATGGATGGGGCATGCGCCCCAACCAGACCGAGGGCGTGCGCTGGTTACGCAAGGCGGTGGACTCGGTGGGATTGGAGATGCTGGAAAACCCCGATGCGCCGGGCGCGGGCCACGCAAAGCAGTTGCAGAAGGCGTACCGGGCGCAGTTCGCATTGAGTATCTACGAGTTGGGCGTTAGCCACCTGAACGGGTGGGGTATCGAGCAGGACAAAGCGTTGGCTTTGCGATGCTTCGAGATTGCCTCGCAATGGGGTGATGCTGACGCCATGGCGGAGGCAGGCTTCTGTTACGCAGACGGTGTCGGATGCAAGAAGGACCTGAAAAAGGCCGCAAGGTACTATCGGCAGGCCGAGACCAAGGGTATGAACATGGTTGGAAACAGCTGGTACGTTGATTTACTTTTCTTGTGTGTTGCTATCCCGGAAGCTCATGACGTGTCTGCAGGATCTACAAGGACAAATATATGGGCAACGAAGAGCCCAACACCCGTTCCCGTGGGCGTCACGCCAACGAGGAGAAGAATAAGCCGCGGAGTAAATCGCGGACTCGCAGCATCTTCCAGCGGAAGAAGTCAACTGTGCCCGAGGCATAGACTTGAGTTGAGCTGTATTTCAATTCCCCTCATCCACCCACCACCCATCGTCGATCAGCATTTCGTTGGAACCACGACGCGACTTTGTTTGCAGCGTTCTGAGCCGAACTTTTCTTTGCTTCTGGCCATATCCCAGCCAGGACATTATGGCTTTCTTTGCATATTTTCCCTCTTCACTCATCACTTATCCTTTTTTTGTTCAAGCCGCCTGGGCAGCTTCTTTTCGAGCATGTTGGACGACCACCCACCCGTCCATCTGCGTCGACGCGCATAATGCTTTTCTTCTTCTTCGTGGATACCCTTTTTCATTTTCTCTTCGTTTCACATTTTCTGGTTACACTCTTTGCGAGGCAGTCAGTCAGTCCCATTGACCGACCCGCATTATTTCCCGTGGTCTTCTTTAACCGTCCCTAATTGTTCCTTGTTCGTTTTTACCTTCTGGACATTTTCTTCCAACTCCCCTGCCTGTTACTTATACCAATATTTCGGCCAATCGCTTACCCGCTAAGCGACGCATGCACGCGATTAGTTTTCGCGATGAACTCATGACAGAAATTCGACGGTGTGTTTGTTTGTATTCGTGTTGACCTTTTTGTTCTTTTCGCCTCTGTACTACAAGTTAGTGGTGATGATACGCACTATTGCCGTCTCCCAACTAATGTGTAATTCCCCTTGGATCTAATGGAGGGAAGAGCGGACGAGGATGGAAGGGTGGATGGAAGCAGGGAAGAAAGAAAGGCGTTGAAGGTCGCCTAATATATTATTTCCTCTTCCTGTGTACCTTTTTTGTCTGACCGGGTCCGGACATATCGCCCTTGGTTTTTCTGGACTCGTGTCTAGTGCCGGATCGGAATAAACTCCATGTCTGTCTCAACCCCGGAGAATTGGCCCAAGATGTTCTAGATCCACTCCTACGGGCGGTTTGGAGTGCGCCACCAACCTGGGTCGGTCCTCCACGGGGCATGGTACACTTGTTAGGAGATTCGCTTCTCCCCCTTTCCGACTCCTAGTAGTGTGCGGCTGGGCGCGGGATCCGCAGAATTAATCGTCTCGTCGTGTCCGGCCTTGGCCAGCGCCTCTTTCTGCGACTAGTTTCACCGTGGTTCGGCCAATAGGATACTACACAGTAGGTGCTAGGCGACCAACGGATAACTTGGGTGGCCGGTGGAACAGTATGTGCTGTAGTAGCTAGCGGAAACACCCCTTGACTGAGTTCCTACTGACCGAGTGAGTTGGCAAAGGTTACACAGCACGCTGCACCAGGCAAGAACCGCCAGATAAAAAGGGTAGGTAGGACGGCGACCACGCCCCGCTGTTTATTGCTCAAAGACCTGCATCCGGTCTAGTCTGTAGTTGAATCTTTCAGGATAGCAGTGTCAGCTTCAGATTATGCATTTCTGTCTCAGCGTTGAGGATACTGTGCCTCGGCTGGTCGAGTATTTCCGCTTGTGCTCGTGCTTGCGCAGGCAGACAGACAGGCTCACTCGACAATCGAACGATGGGGGGATCGCGGGATTTCTCACTTAATCTGAAACACTAAATACTTTTTCGGTGCAGATGATCGGCCTTTGCGGATGGATTATTATTAGTACGTAGTGATTAGTCGCTGTCAGTTCTCTTTTGTTTCCCCCGCAAAGAAGGAAAAAGGGTCCTGACCTAGACTCAGTTAGTTCATCACTCCGGACTACTACATACTTGTGCTCCCTCCCTTCCCCCCCACCCACCCACTCCTTTCCTTTTGGCGAAAAAGGTACATTCAGCCACAATAATATATGCAACCTGTCGCTTATTTTTTGGCGGTTCTGCATGACATGTGACACTGGTTCTTCTCTGGAACTTGGAATTCATGTCCGGACTGGTTGGCCCTAAGCTGGAACCGTCCAGACAGGAGGAGTCAGTCACTAAGACCGCCACTGCCTGCTTGTCATAGCAAAAACTAAAAAAGTAAAAAGGATCGGGCGTAAATGTCATTTTCCACGTTTATTTTATTAAATCTAAATGCAACCCTCCCTCCTTGGACCTGACTCAGTCCCCGGATTTCGTGTCTGCTTCCTTTCTGTCGCTCGTTTGTATTCACTGTTCATTCCTTCATCTCTTTGCCGTAGGACGGACGGGTTCCTCTTTCTCTCTTCTCGTATTATTGTTGCAGTTTACTGTCGGACAGGTAGGTACAGAGTGCTTCACTAACCCGTTCTCCGCCTTTGTGCTTATATCTTTAAGCTGACCAGGCCTTTCATTACAGGCAGGTTCAAAGCATAATCGAGGGAAAGCTTGACAGCATGTCCACCAAGAACGCCTCAGTCGAGGCTCGCGACGTGTCCGCCGCGCCAACAAAGCGCAGCTTTGGCTCGCGAGCTAAAACTCATTACAAGAGGTGGTGGTGGGTGCATCTGATTGTCATCATCATCGTGCTGCTGGTTGTCCTATTGCCCGTGTAAGTTTGAATCCCAAAGCATCCAAAGCCTCACTTCACAGTGGATGAATATTAACCTCCACACAGCGTCTACGTCGCCTACCCCAAAATCGCCCAGACGGACGTCAACGAATCCACCCTGAAAATCACGCGCATGGACATCAGCGATCCCACACCCGACTCCATCCACCTCGCCCAAACACAGGTCCTCGGCTCGCACAGCACGTTCCATCCGCAGATCTTCGCTTTCAGCGCTAGCGTCTCCCTCCTCGGCGCGGCGGCTCCCTTCGCCTCTGTGCAGGTACCAGCGGTGCAATCGAAAAACGGGGCTGCGATTGATATTTCGCAGACGTTGAGCCTGACCGATACCACTGCATTTGGCGATTATGCGAAGGCGGTTATGTTGAATGAGGAGGTTGGGCTGAATATCTATGGCAAGCCTGTTTTGCAGGAGGGTGCGTTGCCGAAGACAACGATTACGTATAACAAGACTGTTACTATGAAGGGTGAGTCTTGTGTTTATTTGCTATGCAGCGGGGAATGGAATGGCGTGGAGCTGACGAATTGATATAGGATTGAATAAGCTCAAGGGCTTCAACGTCACCGAGTTCAGTATCTTGGGCACGCAACCTGATGGAACTAATATGAATGGAACGGTGCTGATTCCCAATCCGTCTGTCATGACTATCGCGATGGTATGTCCCCCCTTCCTTTCCTGGAGTCAATTCTCTGTCTCTATATAATATGCAGCAATACTCACTCAAATGACAGGGCAACCTAACCCTCGACCTCTCCGTCGCCGGTCAACCAATGGGCCAGTCCTACCTGAAGAACCTCGTCCTGAAACCAGGCAACAATTCCGTCCCCATGACCTCGAAAGTCAACGACGCTGCCATCTTCAAGTTGCTAGAGAGTGATACCAAGAAGTACGGGAGTGGGATCATTCCCTTTGATATCACGGGGAACTCGAGCGTCTATAACGGTCAGAACCTGCCTTATTTCACCGCAGCGCTGGCGGCGAATAAGTTGACGGTCGAGTTGAATGTTGGTGCGGCGCTTGGGCTGCACTCGAGCACGTAGAGCAGGTAGTGATTGGGATGGTTTGGTTTGTGTCTAGGATATCTCGATTTGTATGTTTTTGTGTTGGGAGTGTGCACATGATGGGGTTGTTTGAGGATTTTGGTTTTTGTTGCATGACATCTGGCTGTGTGTCTTATGTGTACTTAATGTCAATACCCATTTCTTGAATTGTACTATGTGAGTCTTGAGGAATGTCGTTCTGATATAAAGTTACTTGATATCTGGGATATAACTGCCCAGTATATTCATGGGTGGATAGTATCAAGTCCAAGGGATCACCGAAGCTACCAAACGAACCATTGTATTCTCGATATATTTCTCGAATTGTTTTTCATATATCCAATACGATCAACCTTTTGCTTCAACTGTCACCCCATGGAATCATCACTGGATTAACTAGGTATCTGTGGTCATAACCAACTCCTGCGTGCGAACTGCCCTGGACCCTTCCTATAAGTCTCCGATCTTCTCCCTTTGACATTCTTCGGCGTAATTAAAACTAATCCATGGGCAACTAAATACCGATCCTAAAGCTTGTAGCGTGTCCGAGGAAGATTATCGTAATATGGAACCACGATCAAATCAGGATCCTCCGTCATTCCAACCATCGCGGTAGTAACAGGATGAACCGGCTTTCGATCCACAATGAGATTGATACAGCTTGGTCCGTTCATAGCTTGAAAGCTGCTAACAGTGCTCTGGATGTCAGATAGACTCGAGACTTTCGCAGCGGCATTCTGTAACCCCTTGGCAACGACATCGTACTCGGTTCTAGAGCTCAGTGAGCTAATGGGCCTTGCTGGGTTCTTGGTTCCATAGACTAGATCCTGTCCATTGGAACTCATTCCCCAGCTGGAGTTGTTCACGATGACGGTCATGATGTTGAGATTGAGTCTTTTGTAGGTGTCCAGCTCCATCAAGTGAAAACCTGCAGACCCGTCTCCCTGGATATTGACGACTTTTCGATCAGGAGCTGCAACGGCACAGCCTAATGAGTAACCGAAGCCAGTACCCAGAAAGCCTAGATAGCCAGTTGCTGTCATCATAGCGCTGGGCTGGCAGTGCATGGCGAGATTGGCGGCCCAGGCCCCAGCCTCGCCCCCGTCCAGAACCACAATGCTCCCCGGCTCAACAGCGGAGAAGACATGTTTCACTGCATGGTACGGATGGAGAAGCCCAGAGGCCGAAGTCTTGGGCTCCTTTTCGTAAGGAAGTGCCAGAGTCGCTAGACCAAGTACGGTTTGAACCCATTGCTTGTCTACTGCACTTGCACTTTGACGGGCGCTTGAGACCTTCAGCTTCATCGCTGTCACAAAGGCATCCGCATCGGAAACAATTCCTAGATCAACTGGAAGTGTGCGGCCAATTTCTCCTCCGTCGCAGTCCACTTGAACCAATGCACAGTCTAGGGGCGGAATGATAGCACCACCCCGGCCACCGAGAAACATGCCTGTGCGTGCACCAAGAAGAAGAATAAGATCTGGTCGAGGGAGACCGAGAAGTGGCAGCTTAGCCAGTTCTCCGGCTGTGCCTCGAGATAGCATGGGAGACTTCTCGGTGAACAATGCGAACTTGGAGGTGTTAAATATGGGCACGACGCATGTCTCAGCAAGCTGCACCAGATTTTTCCGTGCCTGGAATTTATAAGTAAAGAAATGAGCCCAGAGAAAAGCGGTCGTACCGAAGGAGATTTGGTGCCAGTTCCAGTAATAATTACGGGTCGTTTGGCACGAGCAAGCAGTTGAGCAACCGCGCTGACTGCGTCTGCATGAGGCCAAGGAGGAAACGAGGGGGGCGAAGCGATTGACCCCCAAGATATGAGCTTGGGATGTATAGGTGAGAATAGTATATCAATGGGAAAGTCAAGCAAGACGGGGCCTAGAGCAAAGCTAGATTAATAGAGGAAATAGTAGAGTAACGATGTCACCTACCAGGAGGTCCCGATTGCGCGACTCGAACGGCATGCGACAGAATTCTCGGAC
This sequence comes from Penicillium psychrofluorescens, assembly GCF_964197705.1. NCBI lineage: Eukaryota > Fungi > Ascomycota > Eurotiomycetes > Eurotiales > Aspergillaceae > Penicillium > Penicillium psychrofluorescens. The sequence continues at coordinate 1,685,974 of NC_133439.1, read as the reverse complement.
ACTCTTCTGGAGTTACAACCCGATGTGCAAATTTTGTGATCGGTTGGGCCGCAACGACTTGGTCGATAGAGCCCTGCAGTGAATTATTCTCGGTGTCTCATGTCTCGAGTTGGTGGCGAGGAAGTAATGCAGAGGATGGGACTCCGATCACCATAGGCTGTAGCAAGACCAGCCAGCCCGTTGGAAAAGCTGCTCATTCGTTAAATGACTGCCTAGAAGAATTAAGGGAATACACTCACCCACTGTTAGCAGTCACAAAGCACACTCCCAGCTTGTTACTGATTCGGGAGTATCCTTCGGCGGCCTGGACAGCGGCAGTTTCATGCCTAGTGTCCACGAGGCGGATACCCATGGACTCGCAGCCCATAAAGAAAGAGTCAAGATGGCCGCCATGAAGACCAAAAGCAACCTCCACGCCTATATGTTTGAGTGACTGGGCAAGCAAATCGCCTCCCGTTAATTCACGGTTGTCCGGGTACTGAAGCCGAAAGCCAGCCATGGTGATTTGCTAGATGCCGTAAGCTTGGTAGCAAGATGATGGTTTTGTGTTCTTTCATAAATGTTGAAGGGAGGGGGCCTTATGACAAGGATCAACAATGAAGATGCGGAGAACCGAGGGTAGGCCAAGACCCCAGGCAAAACATCTAGGCGGAGGTGGTTTTATAAACTGGACGAGGCCAATATCACGCATTATGTTTGCATTGGCTACAAATTATTTAACGCGCAGCATTTATGAGCAAATAAGACAAAAGAGATTCTCGGATAGCAAATCGGAAGAGGAGGAGTGCACTCTGCCATAGCTATCCACGCAGCAAGATGTTAGGATCGGAATTAAATATCTGTCTTAGGATTGTCCTGCTTCCGCTGCTGCTTCCGTTGCGGCTGCCGCCGCTCTCAGTTTTATTATCACTTGATCTTCAGTGACATTGCTCCCAAGGAGGCTCAGTGCACTGTCAAGTAGCCCACCTTTTACCTTGTTGATCTCCCTGAAATTGCCTTCCCAGCTATAGATAACCTCTCCGTGTCGTTGCTGATCCGTGAAGAGCAATACGACGCTCCGAGCTACAGCCTCCGGCTCCTGAACTGGCACCCCCATGGACCGGATAGCCTCGGCGGGTACCATCCCAGTCGCGGTCCAGGATGGTGCGACAGCATTCACCCGAATATTGGAACCAATCTGGCCCCCGACACAGCGCAGGACGCCCAATATACCGTGCTTGGCTGTTCCATAGTCGGCGGCACTGAAGTTCTGAAAAGACGAGGCCGACGCCGTGAGGACGATGCTTTTCGCTGCCGCGGTATCCTTTTCCTTTCTAAAGAAGTGGACAGCAAGTCGGAGCGTGTATATAGCACCCGTGAGATTGACATTCATGGTCCGCATGTTGGGGGCAGCCAGCTGGCCCGACTCATCCAGGGTTTCATCCAAGAAGTCCGTCGTGGGACCAACCCCGGCGTTGACGAATACATGGTCGATCCGGTTAAAGCACGCTTGAGCTTGAACAAACAGGCTGCGCACGCTTTCCCAGTTTGAAACATCAACCTTGAAGAACCGTAGGCTTTCCGATTCCGGGAACTCGGGCAGTGGCGAGTTGACATCGCCAATGATCACCTTAGCGCCGAGTTGGAGACATAGCTCTGCAGTAGCCCTGCCAATACCGGAAGAGCCACCTGGGACGAGTGTGTTAAATCAACCTATTCGCAGAATACTGCTGACCTACCCGTGATGAGAATCACTTTATCTTGGAGGCCCTTCAGAGCTTCATCGGAGATTTGGATGTTTGCCATGGCAAGTTTCTGGGTCACACAAATGAATAGAATTCCGAGTACCCGGCGTGCTTTTATTGAGTGAATATTTGGATGCCTGAAAGTCACTGGAAAGCGCAGGTTGCATCCTTTTGTTGGCGGTCCTACCCCACTTGGGCAGATCTTTGGTCAGCCTAACTCGGGCTGAACACTGTAGAGACATTTCGGAAGAAGAATCGCAGGATTTCCCCGCATTGAGAGGTGGTAGACAGATTAGAGATGAATCTAAACGTCTTTGTAGTGGCAAAAAGAAATGAATATCGCTATGAGTCTATATAGACCGAGGCAAAATGCTCGGAAATGCAACACACCTGTCAGGGTTCCTGCAGACCTGCAGCATGATACATATTATGCTCGCATATGTTCGGCCATTTTCTGTTTTGCTTCATCCGCATGGGCCTGTACATCCAGGTCCCAAAGCCATCGTAGTCGCTTTTGGAATGTTTCCTTCAGTTTCTCCGCATCGTCCCCAACTCCGTCCAGACACAAGCAAAGGAGATATGCAGCCTCCTTGCTACTAGTGACCACGCGTTGACTTCGAGGCCGTCTGACTTCATCGTATGCTTTGAATGCCGCCTTGACATCACTGACCGATCTCACTCGGGAATCACCAAAAAGCTCGGCAAGTACAAGCGCATCTTCAATCGCCTGCCCAGCTCCAGCGCCTTGGTGGGGTGTAGAGGCGTGCGCGGCGTCTCCGAGGATGGCGACTCGAGATTGCGAATACGTCGAGAGGGCAGGATGCTCGAAGACGGCCCATTGGGAAGGATCGGGCATGTGCTAAAAAAAAAAAAAAAATTTAAGTTAGCCCTTGTTCCAAAACCGGAAAGTGGTGTCCTACCTCGACTAGCGATTTCCAGTATCTGCCCATTTTACTGGCATCTCGCAGCATGTCTTCCTTCTTGGCCGGTCGTACCCAAGTATCGCAGTCCCATGCGTCCTTGAGAATATATAGTCCGACATTGACTTTTTGGGCCCGCATGATCGGATACGAGATTCCATAAGCACCGTCCCCAATGTACATGGTAGCCACCCTGGCGCGTTGATCGCCGACAGCTTGCACCATTTCATCCATCTCGAAGACAGCGCGGTAGCCGTACATGCCACTATATTGGGGTTGTTTGTCTTTCGACTCTTCGGGCAGCATGGACTCTTTCACCTTGGACTTGATTCCATCGCACCCGACAACCACATCTGCGACAGCTGTAGTGCCATCATGGAAAAGTAGATTTACGCCGTCGGCCGTCTCCTCCAGCTTCTCTAGTCGCTTGCCAAACTGTACAATCTCCGGCGGAATCAAATTGACCAGGGCCTCCAGGAAATTTGCACGACGGAGCGTTGTTTGCCCGGACGGGAGAGCTTTTAGGTTCATCAATAAATCGCCCTCGTGGACGCCACTCGCCCAGACAACTTCAAACCATGTTTGCGCATAGCTCTCATAGCCAGGGCTATCGGCATGTGTGGTGACCAGCGAGTCATAGATCTCTCGGATTTGGGGGTCGATAAGCGGCATGGCACGGTGAGCCGCGGGGCCAATGGAAAGCCCCAGCCCGATCTCAGTGAAAGCCGAGGCCGCCTCGAAGATTCGAACAGGGACATTGCGGCGAAGAAGACCAGCCGCAAGAGTGAGGCCACCGATCCCGCCACCAACAATGGTGACGGTGAAGTCCTTGTTGGATGATGCGCTGCCCATTGTTAATTTGATCGAAGGTTGACCAAGACACAAAGTGGGGGTGGGCAGGATTGCAGTGATGAGGAATGAGGAGAGACCGACCTGGTGGAGAACAATGCTCTTTCCTAGCTTGGTTTAATCGGAACCGAACCCGGAAAAAATCATTGATAATAGTTAGTTAGCTACCATACAGTTATGTAAGTGTCTCGGGGGCAAGTACCCTTGGGGTCCAGACGGGGCAACCGAGGGGCCACTATGCGCTTAAATTGATAAATTAGCTCCGGTTCCGATCCAAGGGAGCCGAGTTTGTCCATATTGGGTCCGGCGCCGGATAGACATCGATAGCGCCGACGCCCAGTCTAATATCGATAAGGATTTTTGATTGGCCACCCACCGTTCGAGAAGGATTGTACCCCCTGGACGTATCAGCTTTATCTCTTACAATGCAAATTATTGTTTGACTAACCAACATAGGCTTTTGATGATCCACGACCGTGCGTGAATTCTTATTATCGGAAAGTAGCATTTCCGGTCGATTTGATGGCCACTGTACAGGGACATACCTAGATGCAAAAGTGACACCTCACCCCACTCCTTGGGTGGAGTGGCTGGGAACCCCTAGCAGCCCTTGGTTGATAGATCTTCGAGTGCTCAGAGGATCCCCCGACGATATTCCTCTGGCAAATGTAGATCATGACATCGTAGCGCAATTTGTCATGAGGAGTGGATTTCCATGGTCGAAGGCCCCAAACTAAGAATAGTCAAGCCATTGGGAAAATAATCCCGCCCGGCCCCAAACTGGCTCTCTGCCCTGGAACGCCTGCAAGCAGGGCGGCCCGGCCTGCAGCTCGGTAAAGGTTAGTCCAAAAGGAGATACAGACAGAAAATACTACGGGCCTCTCACCGAGCGTACATTGCGAGCTCAACCGAAACACTCCAATCGGAGAAGGAGCTAGAACAAGCCTGGACTAATACAAATCAGCGGAGTGCATCGGTTCTCAGCTGAAAGGTAACATGATCCCGATGTTACAGGGACTAGTACTGCATCGACTGGTTCTCGATCGATCGGTAACGATCAGGAGTGGATAATATTATGCAGCCATGATCCACGGGTCCATAGTCGCGCGAAGGAGCAGGAAGGATCCACTAGAAGCCAAGTATTGCGTATGGTACCGATCTTGTACCTGAGATCAGACTTTACAGTTTGCCCGGCTCCCTGTCAATTGGATTTGAGAGAAACCCATATCAGTGCAGCCGATCCCTTGATCAGATTTGTTCCTTTGTTGGCCCTCACAGTCTTCTCGTGAAGACATGTAGAACTGTCCTCCCGACGACCCAACAACACTATACACCGGCATAGTCGCCCACACCCGCTCCAATGTCGTCCGCTTCGTCTCTGGCCGAGAACCATGACTCTCGGGCCATTGATGTCTTGGTCCCGACTATTCTCACCACGGCAGTTGCGTTCATCCTCACTGGCCTACGACTTTATGTGCGCCGATTTATGATACGAATGTTCGGATGGGATGATGTGTTCAACGTCCTCGCACTAGTGAGTGTGCCCCTCCTAGTCCCATCCCACTCTGTATCTGACGAGATCCCGCACTAGTTCTGTGCGATTGTGGTGATGGGCCTGGTCATCGCATCAACCAAGTATGGCCTCGGGCGGCATTTCTTGTCCCTCGACCCTGTTCGTGCGGCCTACTGCGTCAAGCTTTTGCGCATCTCCGAGTTCTTTCTGATCTTCTCGACGGTCTTCCTGAAGATCTCGATTAGTCTGTTCTTGAAACGACTTTTGTGGGGGTTTCCTCTGAGCCTCGCTATCCATCATCAACTAACAAAAGGATTTATCTAGTCTCACGAGCAAGAAGTGGAAAATCTTCTTTTGGTGCTTCATCGCATTCAATTCCATTACCAGTGCCCTTGACGCCGCCATTATCTTCCCACAATGTACACCGGTGGAGTACAACTGGAACAAGGGTATTAAGGGGACTTGCTGGTCCGATTCTGTGATCAATGGCACCGGAATTGCCCAAGGATGTATGCTTGTTTTGTTCGCCGGATCCAAGTGCTATGAGCTGACGATATACTTTCAGCAATCGCTGCCGCGACCGATTTTATTCTCTCGCTTTTACCGATCATCTTCCTGTGGAATATCAAACTCGCCCGCCGAGTCAAAGTTGGTATCTGCGGCATTATGGCATTGGGATTTGCGTATGTCACCCGTCTTTGAGAACGATCTCTGAACAGTACTGACCGAACAATTTTGTAGGAGCGGCGCATTTGCTATTGTCCGCACCGCACTGGTTCCCAGTTTGACGGCAACCCACGACCCGACTTGTATGTGATACAAGCCCTACAGGATCAACAAACGCTAACTTTCCATCTAGGGGATCTTGTCGATCTTTTCAAATGGGCAGTGTAAGTGACCAACGCAAGATTCTCGCTTCAGGATTCAATACTAATTCAATTCCATCTAGACTGGAAGCCACGTTGGGTGTCATTGCTGCAGCTGCGCCGTCCGTCCGTCCGCTGATCGGCCACAATTCCATGTCGACCGAATACTCCCGGTCCAAATCGCGCCAAATCTCCCAATCCTTACCCCTCCATTCAATGCGCACCGGCCGGAGTTCCCGCCACGGAATGATCGATAGCATGTTGGATACCGTAGACGACCGAGGAAAGGAGTCGGACGGGGATAGCCAATCTCACCTGTGGGCCGCTGGGGACGACAATGGTATCATGAAGACCATGTCGGTGGAAGTGGTTACAACCCGCGGGCATGGATCGGACGAGCCGCCAACACCCACCAATTGGCCCCTCGAACCACCACAGACCAACGAGATCCGAAGGGCAGCTTCGCCACACAGTCCACGCATGGAGGGACATGGGCAAGTATGAAAACTGTACTGTAACTTATGGCTTAATCGTAAAAACGGGGAGTTAAGGTCGTTGGAATATCCTATGCTCGTCTAGAATTTAAATTTCCACTAGCAAGAGTTTGTTCGGTTTCTCCCTCCGAATTTGTATCTACAAGTGAGGGGGAAGTGCCAAGTGGTAATGGAAATACTCCGCCAGGACCCATGGAACGCCACAGATTACTAGGGCATCTCGACTAGATTTGCCAAGGCAATCCACCGACTTCCAATCCAGGGGTCGCGAACAACTTAGTTCGCGACCGGACAAAAACTAGCATTAGACCTAAGATATTGCGAGCGAATCATAGTCTGAAGGCGCTAAGCACAGACTTTGTTATCCATGCCTCGGGCTAAGTGTTACATCTGTCTAGCCCCGAGCTGTATTCCTCTGGACTCATTGGGCCTTGCTCGACCCCATGCGAGAAATGTCTTGCAGTTAGACAAGATCCTGCCGGCATTTTGTTCCAGTTCCATCCCGATCCCACCCACTTTCCTTATCTATTTTGGCTTTTCTTTTCTTTTTCTTTTCCGATCTTTTTCCTTTTTCTCTAGCATTATACCCTGGTTCTAACGTGGCCTCCACGCGCTATTCACGATGAGCATGTCTGACGGAGATGTGAAGATGTCCTCGCCGGAGGTGAGGACCGAGACAGACTCACTGGCCTCGAAGAAGAACGACCATGGCATTGTCCTCGTTCCTCAACCAAGCGATGATCCGGAGGATCCATTGGTAAGAGAGAAAAGCAGCCATTGATGAAGAATTCGCGAATGTTAACGGGATTGCAGAACTGGTCGATGTTCCGGAAGCTGTCGGTGTTCATCTCCATCTGCCTGGCGGGCTTTGCAGCCCAGATGTCGCCCAATTCCAACCAGCTCACGTTTATTGAACAAATTCCCGCATATCACAGCACACAGGCGGCTCTGCTCAACTCTGTTGCAGCCGGCTTAGCAGGCTGGGTTGCCGGTCCCTTCTTTTTTATTCCCTTCGTGGCGGTCATCGGACGCAGCGCCGTCGTTCTGTGGAGTCTGGTGGCTATCTTTGCCTGCCAGATCTGGGCGGGCGAGATGACCGGTGTGGATGACTATATTCCGTTCACAATTTCGCGTCTCATCTGCGGTCTTTTCGGTGGTATTCCCGCCATTCTGGGCAGTGGATATATTATGGACATGTTCTTTTTGCACCAGCGTGGCAAGGCATTTGCCGTCTTTGAGGTCTTGATCATCTTTGCGGTTGTGGGTGGTGGTACCCTCGGCGGCTTCATTGCTGAGACAAAGCCCTGGAGCTATGTCTTCTGGTGGACTCTCGGCCCCGTCGGCGGTGCCATCATCGCTGTTCTCCTCTTCGTTGAGGATACCACGTACTCTCGCGATGACACCAAGCCCAGCCGCGCTCCTCTTCCCAAGAGCTGGTTTGCAAAGCGCGTGGCCACCTTCTTACCCGGCACGAAAACTCAGCCTGCCGGCAAGGGCAAGGAAATGGTAAGATACCTACCTCCTATGCAATGAAGGAAAACCAAAAGCTAATCCACGTCCCTATTATAGCTCCGCCGCGCAATCATTCCGTTCCAGATCACATTCTCTCCCATCACTCTTCTCACAGGCACATACATCTTCATTGCCCTCGGTCTTCCCATCATGCAAGCCTCCACACTAGCAACCTACCTCCAACCCCCCGTTGAATTCGGCGGCTACGGCTTCTCCTCGCTGCAGATGGCCTTCTTCACCATGACCGCCTGGGTCGGCATCATCGCCGCCCAGGTCTACGGCTACTTCTTCAACGACAAGATCCCACTCATGCTAGCCCGCCGCCGCGGCGGCACCTGGCACACCGAGTACCGCCTGGCCAACACCATTCTGCCGAGCATCGTCCTCCCCATCGGGCTGGGCATCTACGGCGCCGGCCTGGAGTACCACCTCCACTACATGGTTCTGGCGCTGGGCGGGTTCCTGATCTGGTTTGGTGCCCTGCTCGCCCTCCCCGTCTGCTACAACTATATCATCGAGTGTTTCCTGCACAACCCCGTCGAGGCATCGGTTTCGCTGAATGCGTACCGGGTCTCCTTCGGTCTGATGTCCGTCTTCATTGTGACTCAGTGGCAGGGTGCTGTTGGTAAAGGCTGGATGTGGGGCATGGGCGCTTTCTTCATTCTCTTCGTTGATATCATCATGGCCGGTATCATTCTCAAGGGACACTTGGTTCGCGAGTGGACCAAATCCGTGAGCAGCACCATTGGTGTCACGGAGGACGGTGCCAAGATCAGTGCCGGCGCCGCCTCAGAGTCGGCGTGATTTACGCTTTTGCTGTGTCCTTTTCAGCGCATCGGTGGCTAGAGCCTTGATGTATGTAGATCTATTTACTTTTAATACATAACAAAACACTTCTATATTTCATTTCTGATGGCTTTTGTGTAACTTCGAGGGTGGCGGTACATAAGTAGTTGCTTTTTCCATTTGAGCTGTCTCATTTTCAACGTTCTTGTTACGTGAAGCTTTATGTAACTATGTGGATCGATTTACTAATGATGCCTCAAACCCCTCTTTTTATACTTCGATTCTGATTGTATTACTCTATGTGCCACGGCTCTGCCCGCCGGGTGTGGACCTTGCATTGGCCTAGGTTCTGGTCTTCTTTTCAAGAGCGGACATGTCATTTCAAGGCTACTTTACATGCACGTCCCTACCACTACTAACACACCCCTTAGTCTACTTGCACATCCATCTCATACAAAAGAGTACTAGCGTAGAAGATAGCGTATTTTACCCTATGTACCTCTGGTTGTTTCGAGGCGTCATTGAGGTGTCATTTCATACCGAAATTCTACTCTCCTCTTTTGATCCCAACCCGTAGCCCGCCAGTCGTGATATGGCATCATAACACCTCTAAATCCTATATAAACTCACTATGGACGTTATTAAAAGAGGCTCCCCTACTGATGGCATTAATAACACGCTTTAAATGTTCATTTTTGGTAGAGTAAATGAAGATAGAAGGTAGTGGTTTTGTGAAATCTAGGGCCATAGTGTCGCAAACTCGTATTGTCTCTGTATTGGATGATTAGAGGTACATAGAGAAAGATGCACTACCTTCCGCGCTAGTACTGATTCGCATGGAATGGGAGTGCAAGTAAAGTAGGAAGTGTGCAGTCAATAGCAGTGGGTACAGGTAAAGCAACGCTTATCTCAGTGCTAAGCCTTTTGTGATCCATCTACCGCCCATCTATCAATTACAAAATTACAAGAATAGAAACTCAAAAGAAACTTATACGGCATAGAAACCAAACTCTGAATAGCTTATGCACATATCACATGTAGGCAGACTGCGTGCTGTACGTGGAAAAAAAAAACATCATGCTGTATCAGCCCTTGGGCCGACATGTCAAAAGCGCCATTTGGCAGAAAAAGAAGCGAAAATCGTATGTATATGATGGGAGTGGAAGAGTGCGATCCTGTCGCAAAGCGGGGAGTTAAGCTCGAATTATGTGTGTGAAGTCTAGAACGTATCTTGTGCGCGTTCAGAGGGACTGATCATAATGCTTGCCGGTGGAGTTGGCAGACAGGCAGTACGAACAACAAAATCCTCCTTTCCCTCGGCGAGGGGAGTCGATTGATCCGATCCACTGGGTTCCTCGAGAACAGCCGAATCAGATCATCGGAGCCGTGACAACGCGTTGACCCCGTTCCCACTTGGGATACCCGAACGGATCATCGCGCTGCAAACTATCCGAACGGTCCCACTCAGAGTCACTATCGAAAGTGAACCCATTGGGCTTCTCATCCGACGCATGGATAGGCGAAGACGTGTCTGAATCGTCGAGCGCGCGACGAAAACGCAAGAACTCCTGGGACTCGACGCTATGAATCGGGTACATGGTGCCGAGCTCCATGGAGTGCAGAGCTGCGCGTTGCACATGGCGGACATCGTCGCGCAGACCCGCGACCTGGGTTTCCAGGTTCCGGCGGGCGGTCTGCTCGCGGCGCAGGAGGGTGATCAGGGCGCTGTATTGCTCGATTGAGACGCCGTTGTAGTCCGAGAGGGAGGTTGTGGATGTTGCTGCGCGGACGGTTCGGGAGTGCATTGTGTCTGGGCGGATGGTTGCTGTGCTTAGAGGGCGACCACCGCCAGACGTGGAGGTTGTCAGCGGGCTTGGGGAGTTGTCGCGTTCCTCGGAGCCTAGGAAGGATGGTTTGTTGCGCATGAGAGGGGAGAATGGGTCTGGAGGAGGGGCGTGTTTCTGTCTTGAGGATCGCTCTGCGCTGTTGTTGGAGCTGTCGATGGAGTGGGATTGCATTCGGGCAATGGCGAATTCGAGGTCGATTAACTTGACCTCAAGGGTGGTCAATCGCTGCTCCAGGGTGAGGCCGTCGTCTTGCTGCATGGTATGCACTAGATTGCCGACATTCGGAGGCAGACTGACTTGCTCGGCGTGCTGGTCGGAGTCGGGGAGCGATGGATCCCCAGATCCGCGAGTGACACTGGTCACCGCTGTCCCGGTTGACGGTCTGCGAGATTGGCCACTAGCAGAGCTCGATCCTCTCGGCTGCGTCTTGGAGCTAGGTTGTCTGGTGTGCCGGGGCTCAGGGGGGAATGGAGTAGATGCGGTATCGTCGCTCGCAAGTCTTCGTAGAGCCTCTGTACTTCTGGATCGTCTCCGAGCGTGCATAAAACTGGGTGGCCGCGACGGGTCCGGTATGTACGAGCAGTCATCCTGCGGGTCAGAAACCGCACTTGGAGCCAGCTCGTCGTACCGAGATCCATCATCAGAAAAGACCACACTGGGCAGTGTCGCCCGCCGGCGGCGCGGTGCAAAGCCCGGGGATCCCAATGGGCTGTGGCTGGCCGATGTTGGCGACAGATGACGCTCCGCGAGATTCAGATTCTCCTCTGAGAGAGGACTACTGCGTTTCGACTCCGAGGGAGGCGTGGGCGTGGGAATAACCAGAAACGACTTCCCCTCTGCCGCAGGCCCGGACTTTCGAGGCGATAATGCAGAGTAATGGGCCTCATGGGGGCTTTCCTCCAGCCAATCCGGCTGGCTCTGCCTTTTGCGAGTGAAGATCTTGCGCATGACGGTCTTCAGGGTGCTTCCTGTCCGGCGGTGCGCGATGGGAGGTTGTGTGAAATTGCTGATGGGCGGCAAGGCGGTATCATAGTTGTTGGTATCAGGCGAAAAAGCAGACGAAGGCGCAGGCGCAGACGAAGAAAATTCTGGGCCGGAAGGCGAGGATATGGACATGTGTCGTGGACTCCCTGAATCGCTGGCGGGATTTCCAATTGACCGCGGATCGGCGTTTCTCGACATAACTTATGTCAGGGCCGACGGTCACAGCGAGGAGAAGCTCGGCACGGATTAGAAAGACGGTTCGGTGGTGATCATTACAAGGAATTCTTCTCGGTCGCAGAATATGGGGTATAAAGTCGTCGCAGGAAAAACGTCGAACGAAAAAGGAATTTGTAGTGAGTGAATGTCGAGAAAAAAAAAACCAAAGCCAAACAAGATGATTCAGGTCCGCTCAGCGGATCTCGGAAGAGAACCAGGGGACGAGCTTAAACGAGTCGCAGGGCGATGGAACGGAGCTATCAAACGAGAGAGAACCAGTCAGTCAGGGCGGAAACCAAGCAGGAGCAAACGGGATAAGATCGTACATGACCAGGTATAATCAGGATCATAGTTGCAAGTGCCGTGGAGGATATGCCGGCGGAACGGCGTTTGCGAGCCCGTTTGAGGGAAAAGAGAGAAGAAGTGAGAGAATGGAAGGAAGAGAAATGAAGGTTCGGAGGAAGGGAAGAGAGGGACAAGAAAAGAGAAAGAGAGAGAGATAGAGAGAGAAAAGGAAGAATAACGAGATGAGAATAAATGCAAGGAGAGAATAACCTAACGAGAGACGAGAAGAGAGAGAGAGGAGAGGAAGTGGGCGTTGCAAAAGGGGAATCTGCAAGACTAAGTCGGTGAACCCCCCACACCAGCGGCTGGGCCCTTTCTTCACGCCACAACCGAAACGGATCCAGACCAGGTCGCAATCAAGTCATGCCGAGACCAGATCTGGAGGGTTTGCCGAAGAGGGGGTGAGTGTAGCAGGATTCGGAGGAATTATTAACAACGATGATCGCAGACGGTAACTAGAGCAGTAGTTATGTAGTAGCCAGGGGAGGCCTCATATGTAGACCCAGCGCTAATTCCTTAGTACGGCAGACCACGAACAGCTGTTGTGAACGGCCTGGAAGACAAATGATGATTGTAGCAGAGATTCCATAGTTATATTCTAATAAGCAGACTATTTCTACAATCCCGGCAACAAGAATTCGTCTTCCCCAGTCTGAAACACCACATGGTTAATCCGTTCGCACAGACCGGCCTCCCGCAGACGAATCATTTACTGCCGAACCCCCAAGCTGAGACGACCGAGTGGCACAGCTCGACAAATATTAAACCCTGACCGGGGTGCTCTTCCTATCTGTCCTATCGCCCTTGGATCAACCCCTCACTGCAGTGCTGCTTCTGGTATAGCATCTCCGACGAATTCCGCCCTAATGTTGATCATCACTAGGCCAGCGGGACTGACTGGACTAGGTTGGGCTGCAGTGGTGTGCTGTCTCACCCCATCGTTTCGGGTCTGCATGTCCTATCTTGCCGCTGCACAGCTTGGGCTCGGCTTCATGATAGCACAGTCCCTGTCGAGGCATTGATGCTGCCATTCCCGCACTTTCTCGAACTGCACTACAAGCTCCGGATCTTGATGCTGCGCGCGGACCCTGGCGAGAAAGACCGTGCGGCGCGGCTGGAAAGTCAAAACTGGAATCGCGAACAAAAAGTGTGAGATCTCACCAACGGAGATCGACCGCTCCCAGAGATTGGGAATGATCCCATGATGAATTCTACAGGGATATTGATTGCAAAGATTCGATTGGCTACGCGCTTGATTGGAGTAGATCCCCAGCGTCGGGATAGCGCAAGTCGGCATGCTCTTCCAAAAAGCTCATCCAGTCCTTGAGAAACTTCACCCCGCTCCTGTAAGACAGATCTTGAGATCAACATTTGACTGTTTGTAGAATAATCAGAGGGGGGATCTGAGTTTTCACTCACCGACCGAGGGTCTCCGAGTCCCCGCAGACACAAAGATGGCGCTTGGGGCGCGTCATTGCCACTTTCGGAGAAAATTTCAGCTGTGACTCCACGCGGGAAAGACAGCTGACTTACCGTTGAGACGTCGCTTGTCGCGCAGGAACCCGACCTCATGCTCGTCATTGCTGCGCACCAAACTAACCACAATAGCCTCCTTCTCCCGGCCCTGGAATCCATCAACGCTGCCGAGTTCCAGGTCAGGATATCTCTCTCGCAACATCTGCGACAGAACCGCGAGCTGGCCGTTGTATGGGGTGATGACGGCGATGTCCTCCGGGCGGACTCCCGCGTCAACCAGGTTATCCACATGCCGGGCCACGACCATCGCTTCCATTTCATTGCTTTTGCTCTCGCCCAGAAGAGCCTCCTTGTTGCCGATATCATTGGTTTCGGACTTCTCGGGGAAATCGCCGCCCTGCGTGTCCCAAAGGACAAGCGGTTCCCGTGTGTCGTCGGTATCCTCGACGTCGTAGGGTAGGTCGATTAGCAGACGAGCCTTGACTGCTTCTGCGGCTATTAGTTTTGACTCGTAGAGTTGGTCGGATGGGAAGTTCATGATCTTCTCGTGCATCCGATACTGGGTAGTCAGCATGGTCTTGACTTCTGAGCCGTGCATCGACAGTAGACGATCGAACAGTGTCGTCTCAAGTGAGACGTTTTGGGTCCATTTGTTGTCCTCGGGGTTAGTCGTTGTGGCCGAATCGCTGTCTTTGGTTTCCTTTCCACTGCTTTTTTTCGCACCTTTCACCGGTTCTTTGAATTTGACCGTCGGAGGCAGTTGTAAATGATCACCAGCAAGGATGACCTTCTTTGCAGATATCAGCGGAATCCAGCATTGGGCCTCCAATGCCTGGCTCGCCTCATCGATGATCATCACATCGAATTGCTGCTGCTTCAACTGGTGTCCTCCGGCACCGTGGAGTGTAGCCAGAGCTACACTGCTCTCGCGCACCAGATCGTGAACACACTTGGACTCCCGCTCGCGGAATTCCTGGCGCAGAGACTTGAGGTCATTGTAAATCGCCTTTCTTTCCCGGCCGGTCTTCGTCTTCCGGATACTAGCTTGCTTCGCATCAATCTCCTTGCGAACATCCTTGACAATGCCTCCCGCATCGGAGGTTTGCGTCAGGACCTCGAGCGAATGGTCAAGAACCGAGGGAAGCAAGCGCGCCGGATGACCAATGCGCACCACGAGGACTTTGGTAGGAGCTAGCCGCTCGACGATGTTATCGACTGAGATATTGGACGGGCCGCAGACCAACACCCGCTGTTTGCGCTGAACCAACTGCAAGATAAGTTCGATGAGCGTGTGCGTTTTGCCTGTGCCAGGGGGGCCATGGATGAGAGCAAGGTCTTTGGAAGCCAGCGCGAAGCAAATAGCGTGCTTTTGCGAGTCATTCAGCGAGGGGTCCACAAACTGGACCTCGTCCATGTTGTACTCGGGCCGTGACGTAGAACTGTGCCCAAATGCAATTTCGATGAAGTTCGTGTATGCTTTTTGTTTCATCTCTTTGAGCTTCGTCATCGTCTGCTTCATTCTAGCACGAATTAGTGGGTGCCAGAACGGACTCGGATCAAATCATCTCACCGTCGATACGTGACATCGTTGGCGAGTTTAAGGCTGCAACCTGAATTAGTGAGAACCTCTTTTGGCAGAGACAACGACAAAAACATACATCCACAGCTTCTTACTCCACAGCTGCTCAATGGCTTCATCCTCGTCCTTCGGGCGACCCATCCCTTTCTGCCCAAACGCAATCCAAGCCGCCTTGTCCGAGACACGAGTGACGACTCCCTCCGGTCCATCCCTAGCCCCATCGCCACTCTTCTCTTTCTCCTTGTTCTTAGCAGCCCCAGATGTAACGGTATTCACGCGAACGACATCTCCAACGCGAATGCCATGCGATCCTAGCCGTAGCTTCTCATCGGTGCCTGCAGCCGAAATCGCGGGGTCGGGCGTGAACTCGCCGACGACACGCCCGCCCATCCCCGTGCGGCATTGTGAGAGCACGAGCCCTGTGAGGGCATACCCGGCTGCTTGGAGGGTGCGGCGCGTGGACGGAGAGACGGATGCGGCGGTGCCGGCAAGTTTGGAGGAGTTGGCTTCTGCTTCTTGTTCTTTGTCGATAAGGTCGAGTTGCTTTTCGGCCCAGGTGGGTATGGGGAATTGGTCTTTGCGGTCTATATGCAAGGCCATGGTGGCTGAAGTGAGGAAGAAGAGGAAGAAGACGTTTATCGTCGGAGCTTAAGTGGGGAGCTTGCGTTGAGTTAGTCATCGTCAACTATACAGTCAATGATCATGTCGAGTGGAATGGTTGATAATTGAATGGCTACGCCTTGGACCGACAGAATATACCACAACTGAGTTATAATTGTATATTTCCTGTACAAGACACCACGATCATGACATCTCAACCTTCACCTTCGGCTCCTCCTCCGGACTGCCCTTCTTAATAACAATCCCCGTCCTGGGCAAACCCTTGATCTCACTCTTACACAGCTTCGTACCAGCAAGGCAACAATCCCCACAGCGCCTCTTAACAGGCAAACAAACCGTCTGCCCTAGACCAACAAGCAACTTATTAATCTCATGCCACTTATCGCGCGGAAGCCACGACTGCAATGCCTTGCGGGTCTCCTCAGGCGTCTTGGTCTTATGCCAGCCCCAGAGATTGGTAATGCGGTGGACGTGTACATCCACACCGATACCCTCGTGCTGGCCCCAGGCGGCGCTCATGCACAGGTAGGCCATTTTGGGGCCTACGCCGGGGAGTGCCATTAGGGCTTCGGGGGTGGACGGGATGTCGGAGTTGTGTTCATCGCGAAGGATGAGGGCAGCAGACTTGATGTATTTTGTTTTGTTGTTGTGAAAGCCGATTGTGTGGATGAGTTCGTTGAGACGGGTGGGCGAGACGGCGAGGATGTTCTCGAGATTGAGCGTGCTGTCTTTTGGTGCGGGGAGCTTCTTGTCGTCTTCGCCGTCTTCGGTCTTGATCTTGGTGAATTCAGAAAGATGACTCTCTTCTGCTTTGACTTTAATGTCTTCCGCTGGTGCATCACCCAGCTCGGTGTGCAGCCGCTGCATGGCCACAGCGGTGACGGTGTCCTTGGTCTGAGACGAGAGCATCAGCGCCACAAGAGTTTGGAACCGGCGATCTCGCGGCGAGGACGCGCGCCAGTAGAGCTCTGCGCAACCCATCGTGTCCACCGGCGCAGTGGGATTCTCCTCTCGCATTTGTTTCACGAGGTTGTACATGGTCTCCCAATTCGAGGGCGGCTCAACAGTAACCGAACCATCCACGCCTCGTTGTTTTCGTGCTGGGAGCCGTCGCGAATGTGCTGGGGGTTGGTTCTCATCGGATTCCGGCTTCACGGCAGACTTGG
Source organism: Penicillium psychrofluorescens (assembly GCF_964197705.1). Classification (NCBI taxonomy): domain Eukaryota; kingdom Fungi; phylum Ascomycota; class Eurotiomycetes; order Eurotiales; family Aspergillaceae; genus Penicillium; species Penicillium psychrofluorescens. The sequence goes on along the minus strand of NC_133439.1, from coordinate 1,669,076 downwards.
GGGGTGTTGAACGGGTCTTGCGAACCGCGGTCGACCGAGCCGTGTTGTTCTTTCGACGTTTCGAGGGCGGTTCGAGCAGATCCTCGATGTCTGCTGTATTCGTAGAAGAGAGAGAGGACTCATCGTCACTTTTCACAGCGGGATGGGGGTTGACTTGTGGATTGGCGTTGTACGCGAACGTTTTCAGCGCGTTGGCGTTGAGCGAGGAATTGCGCGTCTGGCGGTGCGGAGGGGATGACAGCGCCTGTAGCACTTTGGCTGTTTCCTTGGAGGCACGCGAAGTGCGCATGATGAAAAGAGTGAACGGAGGAGGAATTGGTGTCGATTTCACATGGGGTGGTGGACGAGTCTTGGTGGAGAGTTGGTTTGTCTGGGGGAAGTACAACCTCGGCGCTTCCAGACCCGGCTCTTCTTCTTCTTCCTCTCTTCACCTCCTCTGCCTCCTTCACCCCCTCCGGCGCGACAGCCAGCGCAGTTGCATTATTCGTTCTCTATCCAACCTCACCTCATAATACCGCGTGCATTCTTCTCTCTTCCTCCCTCGGCCACACCACACCGACTTTCATTTAGCACATTCCAGCCACTCGCCATGTCGTCATCCGCACCCTCATCCAGCACGACGCAACGCCTCCTGCGCGAGCTGAAAGACTACACCAAGTCGCCCAACGAGGCTCTTCTGCACCTCGGCCCCGTCGACGAAGAGAATCTGCTCAACTGGGAGGCTGTGCTGAAAGGCGTGGCCGGGACACCGTATGAGGGTATGTCGTTCGCGTCTTTTCTTTCCCCCAAGTACCTAGTAGCTTTCCGAACTGGACCGACCTGAACTAACCTGAATGAAAAAAGGCGGCCTCTGGCATCTCCGCATCGCAATCCCATCGAACTACCCGCTCGCGCCGCCAACCATCCACTTCGCGACGCGCATCTCCCACCCGAACATCTCCTTCACGACGGGCGAGATCTGTCTCACGCTCTTGACCACCGAGCACTGGAGTCCCGTGTACACGCTCTCGACGACGCTGACGGCTATCCACCAGCTGCTGACGGATCCGCAGCCGGACTCGCCGCTCAACGTGGATGTTGCGGCGCTGTTAAGGGACGGGGATGTAGCTGCGTGGGAGAGTGTGGTGAGGTATTGGACTGGGGAGGAGAGATGGCAGGGCGCTACTAGTATTGGTCGGTGACAGGGAGGAGATTAGAGGTGTGGGATATTTGGATTTCGTACTTATTTTTGCTTGAGAGCCTTTTTTACATACATACATACCCTTGCATTTAGTGGAATATAATGAATGCACATGTCTACGCCAGATATTCAGGAACCAAGTGTTCTGGTATGTCCATAAGATCTAACTAATTCACATGAAGATATGATAACTATGTCGGTGGTACAAATGGCAGATCCGCATCACCGAAAAAGACCAGAAATCGCTGCCAGCCGATGGGAAATGCCTCGAGAAAGGAGAGACAGAAGTAGGAAACTCGTGGTTCGTGCGTAAGGATCGTGAGATGACGTGAGTCATGAAGAGATGCAAAAGGACCGTTGCTGCGCTGCGATGTGCAGGAAAAAAAAAAAAAACAACAACACGCTAGTGGAAATAATCAAAACAGATGCGAAGGATGCCTCGTCAACACGCCAATTCCAGGATGTGAAGAGAGACAGACGACATGACCATCGCAATTACAGAGCCATGGCGACCACGACAGCGCCGCCGACCATGGCAATCACCTCGCGAGTCAAGCCGGTCGTCAGGGCTGCAGCGCCCGTCTGCAGACCGGGGGCTGGCTTGGTGCCCGTCGCAGTGGAGTCGGTCGCACTCGGGTGCACGACGGTGGTGGCGGTGACGGTGCTGATACTGCCGTCGGGCAGGGTGGTTGTGCTTTGGTAGGTGGAGGTGGATGCACTGGGGGTGGAGGTGGTTGAGGAGACCGAAGAGCTGGATGAGGTGGGCGAGCTGGACGAGGTGGAGAACGTCGACGGGGGGGTGGTGGAAGATGGGGGGGACGAGGGGGTTGTCGTAGGCACCGTGCTGGTTGTAGTAGATGTAGTCTCGGGGGTTGATGAGGTGGTGGTAGTCGTGGTGGTAGTGGTCGGAGTGGGAGTGGGAGTAGGAGAAGTAGTAGTGGTAGTGGTGGTGGTGGTGGTTGTTGTTGTTGTTGAATCCGTGGTAGTGGTGGTGGTGGTGGGCTTGGACGAGGACTCCGTGGTAGTGATGGTGGTGGTTGAATCCGTGGTACTAGCCTGCGACGGAGAAGTGGTTGAGGCATTGCCGGAGTGAGCAGTGTTGTTTTTGCCATCCCTCTTGACGAGGTTCATCAGGCGGTCCGAGAGGCTCTCGTCATCTTCGCGGATCGCCTCCGCCGCAGCCTGGTCATTGGGGAAGATGCCCTCGCGAAATTTCTCCGACAAGGTCTGCAGGGTATTGTGGACGGAGTCCTTGTTGATGTTGGCGAGCAGTTCCTGGATGGCCTCACGGTGGGTGAGGTCGTCGGTGGTCGGGGTGGGGGCCTGATCTGCCGAGACCAGTGTGAGAAGGCCGATCAACGAGAGGAAGATCTGAAGAATGTTGATGCGCAGCATGGTGGGTGTGGATGTTAACAATCTCCGGCGGAAGGGGTAGAAGAAAGGGAGAAAAGGAAGAAGAAAGGGAAGACGAAAAGAAAAAGAAGAAGAGGTGAGACACGGAAATAGAAAGAGCAGCGATGAAAACCAGAAAACCAGCAAGATTCCGGATTGGCAGTGGAGCCTTCAGGCCCGAAGTGCCGATCAGAGCTTGGGTTGGCCATTTCGGGACTAACGCAGTACCTCGATGATGATTATTTTTGGTACAGTGGCCAACCAATGAGGTGTCGGACTTCTCAACCTTGCCTGCTGCATCAGTGTGAAACTCGGCTGGAGAGTGGCTGTCGGTTCGGAATAGGTACAACTCTACAAGGAAGAACTCGTTGCAAAAGTAGAGTGGCTTGACAATACCGACAGATTCGTTCAGCTTACTATCAACTCCACCAATATTGCAAAGAACGCCAAGGCCAATGACTTGATCGCGTTCGTACGCGCAATTAGGAAAGATTGCCCTGATGTTTGGAGCTGCGGGGATGAAGTTGTGCGAGAAGCCAGGGGAGAAAGGCTTGATGCTCTCGAGGTATCCAATTCGTTGATCGGTAAGCTTGAGACTGAGTGTCTAGATATTGTCCTTCAAGTGCTCCACGAGAGGAAAGACGTTGGCCGCCCTGGACATGAAATGCACTGGCCATGATGATTATTATTTTCACTGACGCTTTCAGAACAACCCAGGATCTCCTGCTCGGTCCCACCCGCCTCACAACCGTGGATACTCACTCGCACCACTGATTGGCCCAGAATCACCCAACATCGAAGTCGTGTCATCATCATCGCATCCATTTGTCTCACTCGGCGAATGTGCCTGGTGCCTAATGATGTACGACCTGCCAGCTAAGTGTATGTATAACAAAGTCCACCTTCCACCGGACTCATAACCTCCCTAACCGAGCGCGGCTGATCCAAAACCCCAAACTCCATCACCGTATCCAAGGTGACGAGAGGTGCACTTGGCGGATTCAGAATCACCCCCGTCCCGTTGAGTGCATACCGCCGTGTCTCCTCATCCCGGTCCTGCCAAATACTCCACACGCGATCGATCATAGCATGATGTAGAAAAAAAGCCGGCTCCTGCGGCGAGGCGAAGAGATCCTGCATGGTTCCGCCGAGACTAAAGTGGCCGCCGCCGTGGACACCGAAGACCCCGTCCATCCGCGGCGGCCAGTGGTCGACGACGGTGAGAAACTCATTGATATCCTTGGAGGCGAGCAAAGTGTCGACGATCGTCCTGTTCGTGTACCGGCTCGCTACCCAGTCGTTGAGACTGCGGCTGAAGCAGCGAGGGTTGTATGCGAATCCTGGGGAGGGGATGTCCGTGAAGGATGTGAGCGTGCGCGAGAAGGGTCCTAAGTGTAGTTCGATATCCTTGAATGGGCCGTGGCGTACACAGCCGCCGCCTGTGCCTCGCGGGATGGTGAGGTTGCCGTTTGTGATGGGTTGCTCATTCGGATCGTATTCCCCGTCGCCCGAGAGGGAGGTTTCGCTGCCGTCGAAGAGTGGGCTGGCAGAGAGGTTGTTGTCCCATAGTGGCCAGTTCCAGTATCTGTCGGCGTGGTTAGGGACGGCTGATTGGGTCCTGAGGCTAGAAAGACTCACGGCAGTTGCCCTCTATATCCGCATTCCTCGCGCAGTGCCCGCTCCCAGAGCCAGAGATAGCGCCGGTGCCAGGGCAGGAAGAGTCCGTCGTAATGGACACGGAGGGTGTAATTGATGTGCGTGCTATCGTTACTACGTATCAGCTAACATGCAAAGGACGATTTAATCGTATACGCACGCCACGAAATCATCGAGTCGGCTTTTGACGCCGGGGAATTCTGCGCTGGGCAGCTGGGCTGGTTTGTGGTGCAGACACACGACTGCGCTGGTATAGTCTATCCGTTCTGCGGCGATCATTTCACTCCTGATACAATATTCGCCATCATCAGCACAAGACAAGACCAGAGGGAGTGAGGGTATACAAACCATTCTTTCCGCACTGCCACCTTACCTGGCTCGCACCATTGCGGACCGAGACATGCAAAGTTCGCCACGACAAGCTCCCCCAGCAAGAGAATCGGCAGCATCCGTCTAAGAGAAAACATCCTGGCTGCTGATTATGCAAAAATTAAAAACAAAATCAAAAATTTGGGAAGCCTCTTGGCACTATCAGCTATAGATGCCAGGAATCAACGGCTCCTCAATCACCACCAGGGAATCCCTCCTTGTATTAATAGGCCCAGCAGTGTTATAATAACCTCCATATTATCAAGAACAATGCCTTAGTACCACTGCAGCTGGATGGTGTCCATGCGCCTTGTGTGCTCTGTCGATCTGCAGGGCCCAGGGATGTGTGCATGGGGTGCGGTATGGTATGAGCTGAGCGGGCTCAGATCCGAAATTAGCGAATAATTGTACGTATTTACTTTGCGCCACATACAATTAGTCGAGCGTCAGGGCTTAAATTACTTATGGAGCTGTGTGAGGAGTGATAACTATAAATATAATGTACTCTCTTATGGATCCAATGTGACCTATCTTAAATTCTGCAGCATTGTTCATGCTGGACGCCACCGTGCAGCGGTCGCGGCCTTGCCCTTTTCGAGAGCTTTCACTATGATTGCGGAATATACTTTTTTAGTGTTCTGGGGCGTTCCATGTCAGGGGCAGGGGCTATGTTTATCTTGGCGGGTCATATTTTGCTCTGACCTTTAGGCGGGTGGGTAAAGTGCCTTGCCTTTTTTCCTGGAAATATCTTCCGTACAAATTAATAATAAACTATCCTGGCTGATGTTTCTGCTACACTGACCTGACTGAAGGCTTTAGATTCAAACTTGTGTTCAAATAAAATTCTTCTCCTGATAAAATCAGACACAGCACAGAAGCAGTGGTGCAGGGACTAACTGTTGATTATGTATGTCTCAGTACCATGAGCCCACCTCTCATAGATCGATACATAGGGTGTGATGGCCTCGTTGGAAATCTGTCTTGAACTGCCCGGGAGGGCGACGGTTGCACTGATGGTTACTTAAGTGAAGAGACTCAGAAGCAGGTATTTGAGCGTGGCCTGACTACTCCTGTCACGTTGCTTGCAGGTTCATGTACTAGAATTGTAGGACAGAGTGTTGTTCACCTCGGGAGCCAGGGGAAAAGGCAGGGGAAGAATATTTTACTGGTAGAGGAGAAAATGATAGTCAAGGGGGATCGCTTGGGCTGTTGTCCTATAGTACGAGAATGGTTAGTCTTGTAATAGTATCTAGGCTGTCCCGGATGCATAGTTATTGACTGGCCAACCAGCTTCTGAAGCTGACCACATAATCAATAACCGCACCTTTCCTGGACTGCGCTGACAGTGGAACAACCGAAAGCATGAACATGTTCCCATTCGAATAATACTATACAAAGCCTGCATCTCGCGGGATCACCAGTTGGGTAAGGGTATATCTACAACGCACACAAGTAATCAAAAGCAGTCAATACCACCGAGCCCCGTCCAAGCCACGTCCAAAACTAACGCCCAAACACACCACCATCAAATTCACTCCCAGTCGCGCTCATACACACCCACCCACTCTCCCCAGCCAACCACATTCCCGTCAATGGCTCCCTGAATCTCCACCGAAGTCGGCACAGCACTCAGCGCAGTAACATTAATCAATTGGGAGAGCGCAATGAGCTCAAAGAAATACCGATGCGGCCCATGCCCGCGCATCGGCTGAGGCGGGATGTAGACATTGCCCCCGCGGTTCTTGCCATACTTGAAACCGCCGTTGAGGGAGTAAGGCTCGTCACTCTGATCAGCCAACTCGAGATCCTCCCAGTTGACGCCCGTCACGCTTGGCGCGATGCCGTAGTAGATGCCGTGGATGATGGGATCGGGCAGCGGCGCATCCGGGTCCTCGCTGACAAGCAGGTACTGCTTGATTTCGTCCGAGCCCGCGGGCCAGCTCAGCCCCGGGAAAAGCCCTGCACCGTCGGCTGAGTGGTCCACGTGGAGTTGCGATCCGGACGGGCCTACTTCTGGGCAGGTGAGCTCGATTGTTGGCTCCGGGTGCTCTGCGAAGGCGGGTCCTGCGGTGAAGAGCTTGTCGTCGCGGCCTTGAATGCTGGAGAAGAGGTGGCTGAGCATGTATTCGATGTACTTGTGCATCTGGGTTGGGTGTTAGTTAGGGTCGTGTATGCGTGGAGGATACGTACTTTGGATTGGGGAAAGTGGATATGTGATGTACTAAGAGACGAAGTGAAGATGAGAAGAAGAAAAGGCAAGGTGTAAATAATGGTTCGGGCCTGGCAGGCGTGCCTTCCCTGCTTGCTTGCGAGCCATTAGGGTTTCACATCGATAACATCGACATTGATCTACATCTATATCTAATCTCTCCTTCATCATCACATGAAGCAGCACTAATCTCAGCCGAGATCCACCATTTCTTCATTAGCGCGATGGCTTTCGACGATCGATTACGGGGACCGAGGCACTACTTAAAAAACCCGCAACACCCCAGACCTTCACCCCAACATCTGTTCAACTATGGATATTATCCAGAAATACTGGGCCAATGTCGTGGCGAGCTACTCGCCCCAGCAGATCGAGTTCATCGGCACGTTTCTAGTCCAGGCGCTATCCTTCTGGCTCCCGTCCATCTGCTATCTGTGCCTGGATGCTGTCGCACCCGCTTTTTCCCAGCGGCACAAGATTCAGCCCGCCCCGAAACAGCCCACGAGCCGCGAGATCGCGCGCTGTTTCATGGTCGTGACGCGGAACCAGATCATCTCCTCGGTCCTCCATCTCGGCCTCCTTTTCATCGCCCGCCGCTCCGGCGCCGGCTCGTCATATCGCATCGAGTCCTCCCTCCCCGGTCCCGTCGAGATATGTCGCGATGCCATCCTATGTCTCCTAATGCGCGAGGCCATGTTCTACTACAGCCACCGCCTGCTGCACGTCCCCTACTTCTACAAGCGCATCCACAAGCAACACCACCGCTTCACGGCGCCGATCGCGCTGGCGGCGCAGTTCGCACATCCGATCGAGCAGATCTTCGCCAATGTGCTCCCCATCTCGCTTCCGCCGCAGCTCCTGCGCAGCCATGTGGTTACCTTTTGGATCTTCCTGGCGTTCGAGCTGGTCGAAACGGCTACCGTGCACAGTGGCTATGATTTCTTCCGGAACAGGGCCAAGATGCACGATTTGCATCATGAGAAGTTCAATTTGAATTATGGGTCGATTGGTTTGCTGGACTGGGTCCATGGGACGAATCAGTTAGAGAAACGAAGGACAGAGTAGGTAGCTTCTACCGAGTAAAAAGGACCGATGATGCTATAGTTCTGTACCTGCGTATAACTCCTTCCCTCCCTTGCAGTTGCACAACCTGAACATTCTCCAGGAAGGTGCGACACCACACCCTTCATCCCTTCGTTCTCCTTCCCTCCTCGTCCTACATTCTTCTTCTTCTTCTTCTGTTCACTTCCCATTCATTCTCTCGCTTTTCCCATCACTTTCTTTCTTGACACACCCCGACTGGACGACCCGCCATTCTTTCTCAATCACTTTATCACACTCACTTCACCATGAAGACCACCGTCACCTCCGTGGCCACTGCCGTCCTTCTGGGCGCTTCTGCCGTCCTGGGAAGCTCAGTCACCCCCATCACCGTCAAGGGCAATGCCTTCTTCCAAGGCACCAATCGTTTCTACATCCGTGGTGTGGACTATCAGCCCGGCGGCTCCTCCAAGCTGGCCGATCCCATCGCCGACGCGGAGGGCTGCAAGCGCGATATCCAGAAATTCAAAGACCTGGGCCTAAACACCGTTCGTGTTTATTCGGTGGACAACTCCCAGGACCACGATGAGTGCATGAACGCGCTCGCGGAGGCGGGTATCTACCTCGTTCTCGATGTCAACACACCCAAGTACGCCATTAACCGCGCCGAACCCAAGACGTCGTACAATGATGTCTACCTGCAGTACGTCTTTGCCACGGTGGAGATGTTCGCCAAGTACGACAACACGCTGGCCTTCTTTTCTGGCAATGAGGTCATCAACGATGGTCCTTCCTCCAAGTCTGCCCCTTACGTCAAGGCTGTCACTCGCGATATTCGTACCTACCTCCGTGCTCGGAAACTGCGCCATGTGCCCGTTGGATATTCCGCGGTTGGTTCTTTCTTCCCATGTTAACCATTCAGTACTGATCACCAGATAGGCCGATGTCGACACCAACCGCCTGGAGATGGCCGAGTACATGAACTGCGGCCCGGACGACGAGCGCAGCGACTTCTTCGCCTTCAACGACTACTCATGGTGTGATCCTTCCTCGTTCACCACCTCGGGCTGGGACCAGAAGGTCAAGAACTTCACCGGTTATGGGATTCCACTCTTCCTGTCCGAGTACGGCTGCAACACCAACGAGCGCAAGTTCGAGGAAGTCAGTGCCCTGTACTCCACCGAAATGACCTCCGTCTACTCTGGCGGATTGGTCTACGAGTACTCCGAGGAATCGAGCAACTACGGTCTCGTCAAGATCAGCGGCAACAACGTCAAGGAGCTTCCCGACTATGACGCCCTCAAGACCGCCTACTCCAAGACCGCCAACCCCAAGGGTGATGGTAACTACAACTCAACCGGCGGTGCTAACCCCTGCCCAGCGAAGAACTCGCCCAGCTGGGATGTCGAAGGCGATTCTCTCCCTGCCATGCCCGCCCCTGCCAAGAAGTACCTGACGCAGGGAGCTGGCAAGGGCAAGGGATTTAGCGGCAGCGGTAGCATGGAAGCAGGCACCCAGTCCACCGGCACTGCAGCTCCCGGCTCAGGCTCAGTGTCTGAAGATAGCTCCTCCAGCAGTTCTTCTAGCGGTGCCTCATCTAGCGCTGCCGCTGTTGCCGTTAAGCCTATCGGTCTGAGCACGGCTTCTATGGTCATGGGCCTGGTGACGGCTCTCTCGACGCTGTTCGGCGCCAGCTTGATTCTTCTGTAGTCCGTTCTTCGTGGTCACATTGTCTTTTTCTTTCTTTCGTCCATTATTTGCAACTGTTGACCCTTTCTTTCTTTATTTGTATTCGGGTATTTTTGTTTACAGACTGCTTTCATAGTTATGGCTTTGGAGTGTTGATGGATCGCGGGTGTTGTATGTGTACAGCAGGTCTTAATGCCGCTCACTTTTGTGTTTTGTGGGATAAAGTAGCAATATCAGTATGCTTTTGCTTATATCGCTTTTTCAACAAAATTTCTTGGAATATTAGACTTAGATTCGATAGATCGACACGCACCTAATTAGTCACCAGGTTTGGATTCTCCCACCTGATAAGGGCGCCGAAAATGGTTTCTTCATTATTTTTTTTAGGAGTGACTACATCACGGAGGCCACAGGAGTCAGAAGAACCAATGTTGTCTCATGCCAATATATAATGAGCGGTCTACTTTTAGTTGCATTGTAACGGCAGTCCTGATCAAGATCAAATACCCACCCACAGCACAGTAGAGATGCTATACATTGAGAGAGGTACATGTAGGGAAGGTAATCGCGAGCACTGGGCCTGGATGAGAGATCGCGGCCAAGTACTACATAGTCAAAACGCCTTTGAGGGCCTCCCACAGCCGATGGGGAGCCGAACAGGAGCGGATGTTCCTGGTCGATCTCGTCCACTTGAAATCATCGCAGAAAGCGGCTGCAGCAGTCCGGGGAATGGCTCGGTGGGGGTCATGGCTCGCATAGATGCGTCGGGATAGAATCCGGCGAGCTCGGAGATGCGAGGACTCGGTGGTTGTTGATACGTGGAAAATTTATATTAATACAACGCTATGTTAGCTAGTTTAAGCCACCACAACCAGGGGTCGCACAGCGCGAAGTATTTTGAGGCGTCTTACTAGATAATCTTGACTAATTAGGACCGAAGAGGTTTTGACCTAAAACAAGCGAGGGCGTAAGTTGAAATCCCACGGGTGTTAGCCTTATACAGCATAGCTTATTGTGCTTTGCTTTTTACCTGCTTACTTGATCTGTTGAGTATAGACAGCTATGATTGCGGCCATAGTGTTGGGCCAGCAGTCTCATAACAAACATGATGCAAGTTCGGGAAATAGTGACTCAAGGAAGTATGTGTGATTCATTATCGTAAAATATATACAATCCACGCCGTTTCAAACTCGCGTCCATCATGCTCATCTTTATACCACAAATCGTTAACATCTAAACTAATACTACCATCCCAGAACCATAATCAGAGCAGCAACACAGGCCAACCCAAACGGCTCGACTCGCACCACCCCAGCTCCGTTTCCATTGGAGCCAGAATGAACACTCGAAGGACTTACGCTCGAGCTAGGAGACGCAGTAGGTGTAACTGCACCAAACTGCGTAGAGGTCTGGTTCCGCACATTACTCATCGACTGGCAGAACAGTTCCATCCTCGAAGCAGTCGTCGCAGCCGCAGCTAGATCTCCCGACGAGACCGCCGAGCCAGTTGCAGTGGTATAGCCGGCGCAAGCGCCCGCAGCGCTGTCGAGAGCGTCGGGGACCCAGTATGTGGATGAGTAGCAGGCGCAGGAGGCGAAGGCCCAGTCTGTTGCTCGGACGTCTAAGAAGGAGCTGCTTGCCGTTGCTGAGGTGGTTGGTGCGCAGATGGACATGTAGCTTGTGAAGATGTTGCAGCCTAGAGTTGGATCTGCGGTTGCGGCTGCGGGTTCTGGTGTTCTCACTGCGATAACGCGTGTTGCGGGTATGCTAGCTGGATGGGAGAATGTCGCGGCGCTGGAGGAGGTTGCAGATTCAATGGCGCTCAGAAGGTCGGTGATATCATCGAAGAGTTCGGAGTATTCCTCTAGAGACTCTGCCTGAGGGGTTAGAAAGGCCAATAGATGAAGATAAAATAGTTGCTGTAACTAACCCTCGTCCGCGAACAACGGAGTGTGATCGGTTCCACCTGGTGTGTCCGAAGTCCCCGTTTCGGGATTGTATGATGGATCGCCTATACCTACTAAGGGACCGTCAGAGCCACCATCGGTTGTTGGGTCTTCTGGCTCTGGCCCGGTATCTGGAATTGTCTCGGGGTCGCTCTCTGGAATTGTCTCGGGGTCGCTCTCTGGAATTGTCGGGGGGTCGATCTCTGGAAGTGTCGGGGCATCTGGGACTTTGGGCTCAATGAATGCGGCGCGTGAAATTGTGATTAGATAGAGAGCAAGGATCAGGAAAACATGTCGATACGATAATTGTTTTGTTGACGCCATGTTGTGGGCATGCAGTGCAAAAGACCGAACGTTACATCAATGCAATGCAAAAATAAATGTAGAAGCTCGGCGTGAAGACTTGGGGCAATAATAAGCCGCAAGGTGGGTTTCAATGGTCTATTTAATTTGTTATTTTCTGATGGTCAAAGCCCCTCACTAAGACCCCAAAATAGCTAAGAATAGGCTGTGTACTCGCGAGGCTGCGGCTAGCTTTGCTTGGCACAATACTAGGCTTGACTTAGGGCTCAGGTGGACTTCTCCGTCGTTATACGGGGCACAATTGACTGATTGAAGTCACTAAAAAGCTTAGCCTGAGCCTGCAACCAGTTTTGTTATTGCTGCCGGCCCAATTTGAGGCTGAATAGGGCTGGGCTAGCGAAGGGTTGCGAATTGACGGACAGCGGGGTCAAATCAGTTGATTCTGGAAGAAGGGGCCGAAGCTGACGGGCTGAAAGCTGATTGAGTTAGATGTAATACCGTAATGAGCGGAGTAACCGTAGGTACTTCCCTTAACGACTGAGAATTATCTACTACCTTAAGTAGTCAGTTTATTAAACTTATTAGGCATATATTTAGTAATCTGCTCTCTACTAAAAACAAGTTACTATCGTAATTAAGTCTAATTAGCTAGGCTATAATAATAGCGAAACTTAAACCCTTAAAACTCTATTAGACCGTGAGTAGGCTATATATACGTTATAGACCCCTTATACTCCTTTCTACTCTAGTTTCTAAGTAGCGTAAGTATAAAGAAGCTACTTTAGTACTTATATATATATATATATATGGGGGTGACATAGATTACACAAAGAAACTATCTCAAGCCCCATAGCCAAGAAAATAGTGAGTCACCACTTTGGGGCGGCGACGTGATTGGTACAGTTGATTTCGAAAGCAGATCTTGTCGACCAAAATGTGGGCAAATATACCGCTAGACCAAAAAGTGCCAAAGGCAACATTTCAGCTCTAGACGGGAATTTCCACAGTTGACAGATCTCCCCATAGACACACGCTTTGTTTCTCGGCCCGTACCCGAAACCACCCTAATCCGTATTTGGTTACTCTATAAACGATCCCTGCTTAGCCGTATCGCGTCCCAGAACGTCTTGGATTTCAGCGTCCAATGAGTCATTGTAAAATGTTGGAAATCTCCATATAATGTTCTAGGCAGAGTTCTCGAAGGGGGTAGGGGGAAATGCGATCTGGCTTGTCCCACGCCCACCGTTCTCCCCTTCCTCGTTTTCTTTCGTACTCTCCGTCCCCATCTATGTCGTACATGACGAACGCCGTGCTGCAGCCGTAGGGGACTAACCCTAGTAGGCTAACATGGTTCTCGTTTGTGATTTCCATGGCTCCTGCACTTTACTACCCCATCTATTCTGTACTAACTTCTGCCGTAACTACTAACGTCCACGTAAGCTGACGCAGACCTCCAGGACTTCGATTGTATGTAGATATGAGCGACAGCCCGTATTACGATGACTACATCTCACCCTCAAAAGCTCGAACCGTAGAAACAGGCTTCATAATATGCCCCAATCCCGGGACACTTCCGCAGTCCTTATGCTACGCGATCCAGCTATAGTCCTTCTCCGTCTATCCTACTCGATGACGCGCCCAATCCCGCACGTCAGCTTGAGGGTAAGATCTACAATGATGATCCACCAAGTTACAGTATATCCACTATTTCATAGAGTGGCAGGTCACCCTCAACAAGAAGGATCTCATGCTTGAAGCCTATCCCGCAGACCTGATAACCTCTAAACAAAACCTTGCCAGCCCTCTATCACGTTACTTCTGCCGAAGCTCCAAGTTCTGCTTCTGAAACACCTGCGCCCCATCGACGAGCCGACGCTCGGTATTCTTGCGCCCGTTCACAAAATCGGGGTGGTTCAGCGTGAGCTCGACAGCACCGTTGACAACGTTGTCCACCGCCTCAACACCAAGCATAAACGAGTGGTCTTGGTTCCCGACTTCGTACTTCCAGGATCCGAAACGGCCGCGTGACAGGATGTCCTGGTCGTACAGGTGCGGGAGGAGCTCGCTCAAAGCGCCGTCGCGCTCCAGGCTGGGGGTTGGATAGCCGTGGTCGAAGCGGCGGTGGTAGGTGCTGACTATTTCGTCTTCTGGGTTGACCCTGTTGTGTTGTATTAGTTGGGCATTCTGGGTATGTCATAGTGCAAACGTGGTTCAAGACGTACATCTCGGTGTTGATCAGACCCTGGATGCTCTCCGCCAACAGGATCTTCTGGTCCACCGGCTTCATCGAAGATTCGGAAACCTCTAGCATGATCGACCAGTATGGGCCTGGCTTGGCGGCGGCGTCAGCCTTCTGGCCATTAGCGAGCTGGATGGTAGGCAGCTCGATGTTGTTGGCCGGCTGGTTCAAGGGCGAGTAGTTGGAGAAAATGGTAGCTCGGTAGAAGGGGCAGTTGTTTTCGGGAAAGTAGAGCTACCAATCCATATATTAACACGCCATTGCAAGTAGAATAAAGCAGCATTTGCACTCCTACTTACCCAACACTTGTCACCAATCCGCTCCGGCCGCTCACCACGGATACCAACACCGATAACATTGGTGCTGGAGTAGAAGAGCTCCTTGGACAGCTTCACGCCCCGGGAATCACCCATCATCTCCACCAAGGAGTCCACAGCTATAGTCGAGATGAGCTTGCCATACTTTATGGTCGTGCCGTCCTCCAGCTTGACCTTGTGGCCTATAGCATTGACCTTGGTCACGCTGCCGGTCTTGCCAAACCGCTTCTTATGATCGGGGATGGTTCCCGCAACTGCGGTCCAGATACCACCGGTTCCGTCGCGAGCTGGGAAGCGGAAAGTAGCGTTCGGACCCCAGTTTCCGGCGACCTTGTTCATGATCACGTTGTTGACGAGGGATTTGAGGTTCGGCGCGGCGACACGCTCGCCCAGCCAGGAACATTGCATCTAGATTTTCGGTTAGCTTACACCGAGCAAATATAACAATGCCAACCGGGACCGTAAGGGAGCTGCATACTTGGCTCGGGGGCACGGCCCACACCTTGAAGTTATAGGGTCGCATGAAAATGTTCGTGATTTCCGCTCCGACATTGCGGATGTTCCACTCATCGAAGTTCTGGGGCTTGGTGTTGGCGACGCGGGCATCCAGGGCAGCATCGATCAGGGCGTCAATGCACTTAACCTGGTCGTCTTTCGAGAGGATGGATATATTGTTTTGGAAGGGGTAGGGCACCCATAGTCCCTTGTAGCGGCAGTAGGAGATGCGCTGGTGGGTGTACCAGTCGGATTCTTTAGGGAGAGCTTCATCGAGGCAGTCGTCGAAGTATTTGTAGTGGGAGAAGATGACGTGGCCACCGACATCGTAGAGCTATAATTCGGAGTGTCAATAGATCGATTGATCTCTGTAGGAGTTGGATATACTTACGAAGCCTTCCGGGGTGGTGTCGGTCGACGCCAGGCCACCGGGCTTCGTGTTCGAGTCGATAATCAACCACGACGGGCCATTCTGAACAACACCATCGATTAGCAGGAGTTAGTTCATTGTTCGCGAGGTTCCATACAATCTGATTCAAACGCTTGGCCGCGCCCAGTCCCGTAGGCCCTGCACCGATAACGAGCACATCAACATTCCTATCTCAGGTTAGTGGGATGATGGAGACGGGAACAACTGACGTACAGTTCTTTGCACATCTTGATTTACGAGGAAGAATTGGGCGCGAGAGACGACTGGAAGCTCTTATGGCAAAGAGACGGTGAGGAGGAAAGGATAGGAGCTTTACAGTCATTTCAAAGGAATCGACTTTCCGATGTAGCTGACGCGTCGAATAAGATTACATACACCACAGACCGACGCTCGAATCATCCCGCACGCCTCCACTTGACAGTCAAGTTTCAAATCCAAGTCAGACTGGGCTTTTGGCTTTTCTCCTCTTCGGGATTCAATCGGCTTGAGAGGTCGCCATCTCGCCCATACTTTCAATCTATTCATTTTCCGCTCAGCCGTAAAGGGGAGAAGAGCGAACGTTTCGTGGGCGACACGAAACTCTCGTAATAACTGGGACCATGTTTGTTACCTTGGCAATAAATGGCGCTAAGGACCCTCCCAGAATCCTACATAGGTCAGCTCACCCCTGGTGAGGCGCCAAGTAATGTCATGTAACCTGTGGGATGCCAGCATGGTAGATCCATGGGATAAAAGTTTTGTACAGCACTAAACTGCTTTTGATTTTGACATTTTTGGTAATGTGTGTTGATTTCGCTTACTATGCATTTTGTATTATAAAAGACATAGCCAGATTATCCCTAGAATGTCAGACTTCTTCTATCTTGCGATTTTCGACCACATACGGGGATTACTAGTTGGTAATCAGTGGTGGATCGTACACCGCCTACAGTCGACAGAAAGTTCAGACGCGGGTGCTCTGACCTGTAGTCACTTCGCTCCGAGCGCAGCCCCGACCCACCTGATCATCATCCGTAATGCAGCCGGCCCGGAATTAAAGATCTATTCTTGGAAGACGATTATTTACATCCTATACATATATGGAATAGCGTGTTCGACTCTCACTGTAGAGTGACGTCTACGCCTGCGAGTATCCCGCTCGAATCATTCTGGTATGAGCGATAGAGGGTCGTTTAATGGGTGGCAAATATATATTAGTCACCATATCATGTGCTGTCGCTTAGCTTTCAGGTCGGGATAGACTGCTCCCAACTCCCGTGTATCGGGAGAGTCGCTCAGGACAGTCAGTCGCTCAGGACAGTCAGTCGCTCATACCAGAATGATTCGAGCGGGATACTCGCAGGCGTAGACGTCACTCTACAGTAAGAGTCGAAAACAGATTACCTCAGAAATCAGCTTTGTATGCCTCGTCGGTGGCGCGTGATTCTAGCCATTTGCAGTATTCCCTTACAGCTGCTTCACGAGGCCCAGGAATTACAAGATGCTCGTTAGACGAAGGCCTAGATAGGGACGAAGTAACCGTGGAAGCACTCCCCGTGTGTGCTAGCAGAACATTGATACTGATTAGAGCATATGGTTGTCCGGTTGTTGACACGTCAACCTTTTTCGATTTTCTTCCTATCTAACTTTCTAGAATCAGGTCTCAGTAGATATCCTTAGGGACATCATTATAGCTATCTAGACTACCACCGCCATTAACATAGTCAATAAGTCGTTCTAGATGCGGGGCCCTAAGTTTGTAATGTTTCTTGTCCTTCGGGTCCTCCTAATACCAATCAGACCTAAGCGGACATAAGCGGACATCACATCGCATACGGTCGTAGACAAGATTCTAAGTCGAAGGCCGTCTAGTACTCTCTTCTTCTGCATTAATGTGTGCCTCACGCTTAGCCAACATTCGGCTGGTTGCCGAAATGCGACCTCTCTTTTCGACTCTCCTTAATACAGGCGTAGAATGACCATCGTCATCATGCCTATAATTGAAGGCAATAACGATCGTGAGCTTTTTGCCTATACGAAGCAGATTGCTCCATTTGCGTAGCTGCTTCTCGACTGGTTTCTAATTGATGTTAGTAGAATTATAAAATTTCTCGAAATTTCTGAGGGACCGGTCGTTCACTGATATAGTAACGGCCGTGCCTTCAGATCGAACTCGCTTGTGTCGTTTTTTTTTTGTTTGTAGCATGTCTTCCACATCTGCCTTCAAACTCTATTCCTAGTAATCACTAGGAGCTATAGCCAAATCTTTTTCGGTCATTCTACCTACCGTCTTGCGGTTGAGTATAAGCTTCCATTCAATTGTGTAGCAGACATATCTCGGAGGCTGTTCATCGTACTCGCCATCTTCTTCCCAATCAGCCAATGGAAGAAACTTGAGTTGATCCAACTGCGGCTGGTCCGTGGTACAATCCGGGACAGGGCTGGGAGAGTAAGAAACTCTAACCTCCTCCTTCGTAGTAAATTAGCTAATATGAAGTATGGCATACTGAGTCTACTAGTTCATCTCATTACTAGGATAGGGAGGTAGATACTATGTCTGAGATTACTCCTTGCTATAACCATAAACATAGTGCCCTTACTATTTCTTATTAGCTAGCCTTAACGTGATTAATACTTAATTTCATTATATAAGGCCTAAGGCCAACGTAACTAATAAGTGCTACTACGATCTACCTAAGTATGACTAGCCTAGTAGGATCTTCCTATTAGCTTCTAAGTCGGCGATTTCCTTCTATAGTTGTAGTCGTCTCCGCTTTGTATTACTATCCTCTCTGGCAATTTCCTCTAGAACCTTATCTGATAGACTATCGACCTATGATGGCGAAAATAGTTTTATAGGAGCTCCTAGACTAGTCACGAGGAGATAGTCCGCTCCTTATATATAAATATTATCGACTAATCTTTTTTGGGCTACTTTGTAGTACGCCTATAAAATATTATAGAGGTCCAAAATAGTATGCTTAGCATTACTCTTCAACAACTGGATTGGTCGCAAACATTGCAGCCTCGATAACTGCAAGCGCAAACACTAAAATTGAGTAATGTTGGCGAATCAATACGAAATGACATGCAAGCGCCCAGAGACCGCTTATGCAAGTCTGCCTGTTGCCATAAACCTAATGGACTTCTGTACGTAGCATTGGGCAAGTGGGCGACTTAGGCAAGGCTAGATAACGTGCACAAACGCTAGGGAAACTGGCCTATTTAAAGGAATACAAATACTACACCTTTATATCATCCTCACAACTCGTCTTTTCTGATTGATCTCTAGGAGGTTTCCAAGGAAGATTGCTTATTGAAGATCACAAAGTCTTTTGAACACAGGGCTGCTCCTCTTGCCACATTTGCTTTCTTTTACAATGGCTACAAAGGCTCTTCGATTTTTAAAAGTCTCCCAAGTTCAGCGACTCCATGCGAGATTTGTCGTCCCTAATGCCGTTCCTGTGCAGCCAAGCATGCTGGAGTTTGTAGTCCATTCGCCGATGAACATGAAATACTACGCAAAGGAGGAAGACGTTTTTCGGCTTGCTGCGAATCTTGCTGAGAAAATAATGAAAAACCATGCCGTTCAGGACGGAAACAAACGCACCGCCTTACTGGCCGCCGATATGTTTCTAAAAATTAACGGCTACTTCCTCCAAAAGGTACCATTTGCGGAGGATATCAACAACAAGGGGCTAGCAGACGCTCACGTTGCCGTTGTTAAAAATCAATGGACCGCTGAGCAGTTAAGGAACTATTACAGATCAGTGGCAGCGCGTCTTGTTCTGGAGACTGCGGAGGTCATGCAGTATAGAAGCTCTGCTATCGAGTACTAGCCTCAAATCCTCTCAGTCAACATCGTCGACGTTTTGAATGGCTTCTGGGTGGTATTCTGATCACATCTTTCCCTGATGTGCCGGATCTTCAAGTCAGAATCATAGCCACATATTGTTTTCGTTCTTGCGCATTAGTTCTGCCTCTCGTTCGTTTTATTCGTCCTTGTTTTAGAGGGAAGAGGAGGAGCCTCTCATGACGCAAACCTTTATTGATTCAGGCCTATTCGTGTCACTTTGTCGAATGTAACAGTCCAGTCAAGAGTGCCCTTGTGTGTACCCTTGTGTCCGCCAAACTTTTCTGGAAACAGAAAAAATAACAACTGAATAAATCAAGTCGTACATTAATTTTATTGATGCACAATTTGCAAAAAAATATGGAAACTATAAAATTCCAAACATCTTTGAAAGTACTAGCCCAATAACCTTGTTGAGTTGAAACTTCTCATTCACAAATAGCCCTTTTCCCGGGTTCTAATTGAAAAAGCAAGGCGTCTCCATAGCCTTATATCCAATGATTTCCAATGTGAATGTAGGGGAAACAACCGTGACATCACATATCCTTCAGTTGGCAGAGTACGCTTTCAAGATTTCGTCCAGTAGCACTTGCGTTCTCAGCAAAGTTTGCTAGGTAGATATTATGGATCAGAATTCGCAAAAAGGAAAGGTGGGTGACTGGAAGGTACCGTCAAGAGTTCCATCTAGGACTATCTCATGCATCTTTCCGCTCGAGAACAAAGTTGCAGGACTTGCATTTAACTCCGTTTGGCGGGGAAGTTGGCTTGGAACATAGAGGCGGGGATAACTCGATGATCCTAACATTGAGAACAAATTGTTAGCCTCGGCTGTAAGAAGAAATCTCGCACACAAGCAACGTACCAGACCCAAAGTGCTGCGAATCGTGGAAAAATGTAAGTTTACATCTATCATCGACACAAGCTGCAGAAGTTGATGTAAAGGGACTAGCAGCACGGAAGGCACTCCCAACCCCTGGATCGATCAGAACATATGTTTCTCCCGGGTTGCCGATAATAACAGGCACCTTCCTAGAAACCAGATGTCCTCTCGCATCATAGGTAACAAAATCTGTTGTTGCTCGATGAAAATATTGCACGGTACGAACGCTTCTGGTGCTATGTCTATGTAAGGCAGAGAAAGGCCGAGAAAGACTGCAGAACATATGGAGTCAGACTAATAGGGGACTCAAGTCAGTGAAGTGATGCAGAGAGACGGGAAAGTACTTCGCATTTGGGGTGTATTATGAGCTCTCTAGGTTGAAGAATACATACGCATGATAAATGTCCATGACAGACTCGACTAGCGATGGTCTTGAAGTTGGTTCAGAGGAGGGTATTCGTCCCAGAACGGAAAAATGTATCAGCGGAGCGGTGGTTTCCAAGGGCAGGAGACGGACGAAGACGGGCAGGCGGTGGAGGGTGGCAGCGGGACGGTGTAACGGAAGCCGTTTCTAGTCCCCCGCATTATTGACCGGCTCTCAGTGACACTGGGCAGACGTCCTCGCCAGGCTGTTGGGGCAATGAATTCATGCCTTCTCGTAGTGTCCGGTGTTAATATCTGTTGGGGAGACCTACTTGATTCCATCGTACTGTGAGGGGCACGACCGCACTACGAGGACTGAAACAAGACTTGAGTTTGGTTTTTTTGGCTTGAAAGTACATTTATAGTGTTTCATTCTATCAGCAATATATCTTTCCCTTAACTACCGCCCGTTGGTACGATGCTAGAGGGTGGATGCTAGGACGTTAGTATATCCTGATTTAGTAGACTATATAATATAGTTAGAAGAGTCGCTTAGTCTAGATAGAGCTAGTATTACTAGGTCTATAATACGTATAGATAGATTTAGTATCATAGTATTAATACTATAAAATAGGAAATAGCCCTAAATAGGGAAGTGTTATGGGACCTTCGTACGAAGTCCTATTATAGTTATACTCAGCTGACGCTTCGTGCGCTGACCGCCTTTCTATTCTGCCATGTTTTCCCCTTATCATGTTTTCCCCCTTGTTTCTTCCTTTCTTCTTTAACGAATCCTTCTTGTGCATAGGACACTCCATCAATTGATACAATTTGGCTTGTTCCCTAACAGTAGATGACTAAATATATACCTAATGAGTTTGATAAACTAACTACTTAAGGTAGTAGATAATTCTTAGTCGTTAAGGGAAGTACCTCTAAACCATTTTAGCATAGTTACTCCGCTCTATAGTATACATACGTTAGCACGTGAACGATGGGCCTCGTTTCGGCTGGATACCTGAAACCAGGCCCGGGTCAGAGATCTACAGATCCTAGTAGTGGCAAGCGCAGAAAGCTAATCTGCCATGATGCCGTCCATCAGAACAGTCCTCTATACCACCTTTACGGTACTTACACTTCCCCTTCGCATAATCGTCACTTGTCTTTACTATTTACCTCGAGCGTTTCGATCCAGGACAGCCTGGACCTACCACCAAGTCCTCGGCGATACCCTCTTCCGCTTCTGGTTCAAATATGCGACCACCGTGAAACTCCACACGTCAAAGTCTCTTGAGCCCGGCCGCGAGAAGGAACGCTTTGTAGTCATCGATCTTCCCACTGAGAAGGGGGCTACTAACAGCAGCTCGTCTTACCAAGGCATTGTTCTCAATGACCCGAAAATCCAGCCATGACGTATTGGTGTATTTTCTACATGGCCGGCCCGGCCAACAGCTACTTTCCTCCTCTCTTCGCTAAGGCAACATGATAGCTGAGGAACTGCTGATCGCAACTCGGTCCAATGAGCATCGCAGGGACACAGCCCAATCTCAATCTGAGGATCAAAAACATAATCCGCCATCTTGACAGTGCATGAGTGCCGCTCTAATTTCCATGGCGGAATTCGGGATTTCAAGCATGGCATCCATGCGACTAGCTGAGTAACATGCTTGCCTCTGATGCGACTCGGAAAAAAGCGTGATTTTTCAGACTAGCGTGTTGGCCTGTGCTATCTCAAGAGTCCTCCTCACTCCCTCCGGCGAGTTGAGAGAACAGCAAGATGAAGTAAAGGGACCTGGGCGTTTTCTCAATAATGTTGAGCGCTATGGCCTTTTATTGTGAGGGAATTAACTCTGCCATTGCCACAGGGACACAGGATCATTGATGCCCTGTCGGGCGGCATGCGCAATATATCTATGCGAACGGCACAGCTCTTCCGAGTTGCACGCGTGCATTTGAGTTTCCTTCCGCTGCATCCGAGCAGGCTGGGCGTAGGCAAGGGACGGGCCTGTGTATAAATATCTGTTTCTCTCCCCCGTTAGCCATATCTTTTTTTACGACCGAAGCAACAACCAAAAAAAAAGGGACAGAGGGTTTGCCTAGGTATAGCCCAGCATGACGGTGCACACCACACACACAAATGTGCAATGGCAAACTCAGATCTTCCCAAATACAAATAAAAGCCAGAAAATCCTAGGCCATGCCTAGCTTTTGGTTCAAAAATTGACTCGAGGCTGACCGCAACACCGACAGATTACCACGTTGCAAAGAATGTCCATGGCGCCACGACATCTACACAATCTGATTGCTGCCTATGAGCACGTGGCGACAACCACAAATTAATCGATGCAAAGACCAAAAAGTATAACAGGAAACAGCGGTGTTGAGTTGTCCAAGAGAAAAAAAAAGGTGACGAAGAGAGGATTGATCACAACTCCCCCAATTTTTTCCCACACCACAATACCCTCCTTCGGCACTTCCGAATTCCCCTCCCAGCAGCAGGACAAGCGATCCAGTGACAAATGGATTTTCCAAATTTCTGCTAGCCGAGTTGCACCCGTGTCCCTGGGGCCGAAATTTTTTCTTGCTAGGTGGAAACAAAGAGGGGATGAAGACGAGGTTTTCAATTGGAAAAGAAAAATGCCTCAGGTATACAAAATGGCGCATAGTTAACACCCGCCAAGATGTGACATTAGCCGCGCTATGATTGGAGTGCGATGAAGCTTAATTATCCTTAATCTGGCCCTACTGGCCCGTATTATGGTTCCTGGGAAGACGGAAGACAAGCACGGACACAGGAACAGTGTTAAATGGTTTCCTCGGGCCTCGGGCATATTTAGGGTAGGTAGGGTTGCTGGTCCGTAGGCTATGGCGCCTATCCAGAAAAAACAATGCGCCACTTAGGCGGGCACCATCGTGCACAGCCACCTCCAGATGCAAGATGAAGCAAAGGATTGTGTGCAGCATTGGCTAGCTCGTTCCGGGTGATATCAGCAAGCGTCATAGCCCCTACTGCCGAACCGAGAGCCATGAATCGACGATCTGAAGGGACGGTTGTTGCCCCTCTCCCATAAATATGAGGCATTTGTCGACAGCTCTACTAACACCGATCTGGCAGTCCGGGAGGGAAGAAGTCTGGGAAATTGTTCCTTGGGATTTTCCCGGTCGTGTCAATTTCCACTTGAAGGAAAAAAAGAATGGACAAGCCAACAAAAAAGCTGGCTAGGCAGCCGAGGTGACCAAAAATCCCGCAACCTTTCTGAAAATTCTCGTGTCCCGCCTAACTATCAACGGAACGAGTAATTTTTTCACACACCGGATTAGTATTCAGCAACTAGTTACTCCATCACGCCCATCCCTATCCAGGAAGGCCGTAGCCAGCACCTCTCCCTGGCCCAAGCTCCCATGAAACAGCTGCTAATCTCGCACGGAACCCGCCGAGTGGCACGAGCCAATCCCATGCAGGCGATCCTGTGGCTGTACAATAGCTAGCCCTAACTATACCCCGGCGGAAGTAACTACTACTAAATAATCCCTCATCACAGAGAGAGAAATAAAATAATAATTATTTTGTGTCATCGCATGTCATGGACTGCCCCTCAGTCCTACCTGGCTGGGCGATCAATATGGAATGGATCCCGACCGAATAATAATAATAATATAAAAGGCCCGACGTCCCAGAAAAAGTAGCACGCTTCCTGTATCTCAATCGAGGGATGCTCATCGACGGTCAAAAGTGGGCTTGTGAAGCTTGCATACGGGGACACCGTGTGACCAGCTGCAAACATCATGGTAATGTCTCATATTTCTCACTGATAACTTCCTGCTAACGACGTGGGTAGATCGTCCGTTGATTCGCATCAAGCGCAAGGGCCGGCCCTTCGCCACCTGCTCCATCTGCCAGGCCACACCCTGCTCGTCGCCGAGTGAACATGCCCGCGCGCGGCGCGAGGCAGAGCTAAAATCTTCATCAAAAGTAACGCAAACTACAAAACTACCACCGGAATGGGCAATTCTTCGGTTTCAGATATGAAAAGAAGAGAAATATACAGAGCGGCATGGTTTAGCTGATCCGTGTTTTTTCTTGGGCATATCTAGAAACCGCCGCACGCCAGGCTCTACCCTCGCCATCCCAACCCGACTGGCTTCCTCCCGATTGCGCCGCGGCCGGACTTGAACAACGGCAAGAACAAGAATAACAATAAGACGCCCCCCATCACCCGTTCGGCCTCCACGTCCGCGTCCGCGTCCGCTTCGTCGTCGGTCCAGCTCACTCCGCTTGCGTCGTCGGAGCGCGCTGCGTCCAGCAGCCACGCTGCTGTCGGGCCGGGAGACTGGTCGGGTTCTGAGGCTTCTGGTGCAGAGTCTTATACGTCGCTCCATCGGCTGTCGATTACCTCGGAATCTTCGGCGGTGGGGGCCCAGACTAGCATGGTCCAGCCGAATATGTCGTTTGCACAGTCGGCGCCGGGGATATTGGCGCACCAGGACCATGTCTCTTCTTTACTGCCCCAGGGGATCATATTTGACCCTGCGTATTCCCTCCTCCCTACTACCTCCACTGCCTCGTCTATCTCCGATGCTCAATTAGCACAGACACTGGTTATACCCTCAGAGGGCGTCAATCCGTTTGATTTCCCGTTGGACCCGGCGCTGACTTTGGGAGATGGGTCGCTTGGTTGTTTGGATGATTTGGATGTTGATATGACAGAGGGTTTGTCTGATGACACGTTTCATGTTGAGGATTGGTCAAGGTATATGTGGTCGCCGGAGACAGGCTTCGAGCACTTGGATACTGGGTTTCCTCCTCCGCCTAGGTCGGAGTGAGTGAGGGAAGGGGTCTTGCACATAGGGATGAAGAGATGATGCATATATATATACGACTGTGATGACTGCAATGTTGATATTCAATGAAAAGAAAAATTCAATGCCCCCCTCGTGCTAAAAAAAAAAAAAGAAGAGAATCAAAATATAAACTTGGCAAATGTGTCCTCAACGCCCCCTGCAATATGCAACGAAGTCACTGACGGGAAGTCTATACAAAGACTCTAAGCCTCCTGGATATAGTTTGCCGGGACACTCTTCGTCACTCCACCACGCTCCACATCGGCCCATCCATCGCCACTGTCACGGGTGATCAGGACAAACCGATCACCCTCGGCCATGGTCCACTCTGCGTCGCTGCGAGCTTCGTAGTCGTACAACGCCTCCACATACTGTAATTTCTTGGCGCCTCGGCGTGGCGCCACAGCCGGGCCAACGCGTTTCGTGGCGGCAGTGCTGCCTGCCAGCGAGGCGGAAGAACTCGAATAAATCGAGCCCGGTCTGTCGGTCAGACTGGTGTTGACCGATGGTATGGGTGATGGGGTTGGTGCTGCTTCAACATAGGCGGCAGGAACGAGACCTTCGTTGCCGCCAGCCCGAACACGTATCCATCCAGATCCATCTGTTAGGGAGTTAGGCAAGTCAAGGGACCGCAAAAGGAATAAACATACCGTCTTGTTCAACAAGAACAACATCATCATTTTCTTGTACGGTAACCTCGTCTGCTCCAGTGGCCTGGTACGCATACATCATCTTGCCTCTTGGCTGTTTCGGCCTGGAAACATTGCCAGACTCCGTGGCTTGTGGCGAACTGAAGAACGCCGAGGGTGGCGGTGCCAGTACTTTTTTATTCTTGGCAGCAGTCGGCTTGGTCTCGGCGACTGGGGGTGGAGGGGCGTCGGCTGGACTTTCGGGAACATTGGAGACAGATCGGGCTGTGCTGGCGGCATAGCCCGAACTCAAAGAGTTCATGGTATCCTGGCGGTGGAGCGAGGGCGCGATGGTCGAGGCCGCAGAACCAACGTCGCCAGTAGGCACGGCGCCGGCCTGTCGCTCAACCTTCAACCGCTTCTTGTCCTCTTTGCTCTGCTCTCCAGGACACTCTGCGGGCACTTTCATCTGACATTTGCTGTGGCATGTATAGCCGCAATCCCGGCAGTCGAAACCCTTGGCAGACAATCCCCAGATCCGCTCTCCACAGAGATCGCAGTTGGTTGGAATCTTGAAAGTCTGTGACCGGAAGTTGTGGTTCTGAGCCCCGATGGACAAATCACCCACAACTGCCATGATGGTGGCCGTTTCAACCTCCGCCGTCAGCCATTTGCGGTCGACTTCATGCAGGGCCTCCTGAAGGTAAAATATTGAGCGAACGACATCGACCTCGCTTCGGTTATCCTTGCCCTCCTGGATATTCCTCCGGATGCTCCGGGAGGTCTCCACATCACGTCGTTTCTGGTCGGACTGTACTCTCAACTCATGCACTTGTGCCTTGCTCTTCCCCAGGACATTGCGCAAGAAAATCTTGGCTGCCTCATCTGTAATAATGGTCGCATCATCATGCCAAACAGGGCTCGGCTCAAAGCCCACGTTCGCGGGTTCCTGAGATTGCGTGGTGTTGTGCTGAAGGAACATCATCGAGTCAAGCTTCGGGTTGTTGCGCGGAATCTCATTGAGAAGACCTGCAAAGTGGTTGACGCTATTTGATAGAGAGGATTTCTCCAGTTGTGCGGCGAGAATCCACAAGGCGTTTAGTCGCGTGACCCGAGTTTCATTGAGATCTTGTAAGCCCTATGCGGGGTGTTAGCTGATACGACCTGATCCCGGCAAAGATTTTGGCACTCACATTCAAGATCTCGGGGACATATTCGTGGAAGAACTTCTCCTTGAGTTTATTCGTTACATTGATGTTGATCAGGTAGAGGTTCTAGAACACATCGTTGGCAACCGATATGCACCAGTTCAGATCTCCGACACATACCTTGTAGTTGTTCATTTCCATGATTTGCTGCTGGTAAGCGGCCTGCGCCTTGGGCTTGCTGTGGTCGAATGATGACTCCACTTTCTTTCGCCGCGATTCGACTTCCTGACAGGCACCGTCATATTTCCCCTTTGCCTTCTTCAATTCTCCATAGGATGCATCGCGTTCCCTCTCCAGCTTCCCGTGGTATTCCACATGAGACTTGCGGATCTCCTCATATTGCGCGGCGGCATGTTTTAGTGGCTCCGCCACCTGGGCGACCAAATCTGTGGCAAATCGGTCGCGATCGGCGGCGTGGGATTCGACGGCGTTCAATTGTGTCGTCCAGGTAGTCAGCGACGCACTCTCGAGAGAGCCGGGAGTCAATGTCGGGGTATCGCCGACGCTGAGGGGGCTGATCTTCTTCGACTTGCGGTCGTAGTATTTCTTGCAGAGTGCGGTCAATTTGCTGGCGTACTCCTTCTCGATCAGGCTGCGCTCTCGGTAGAACTGCTGGACCTCGTCTAGCCAGGATATCCCGTTCGATACCTAAGGGGGGAGTCAAATCAGTCTCACGCGCGGGACTCGTTGCGGGGAAGAACGTTGAGGGGCATACCCAAGAGTTGACCGGTTTGAATGAATCCTAGGGAAGAAAAGAGCCCGTTAGTGATCTGTCTGCGACTGTGACCGGGAGATCTCACCTTCAGTTCTGCTCCGAACTGGGGAGCCACATCTGCTGCCGCCATGGCTGGGTTGAAATGGGTGTCAGACTGCGCATGAGACAACAGGCAGTCACGATCGGCAGGTCGGCGCTGTACGTCACTTGGGCCTCAATGTGCCACTGTCCACAACAACGCCAACAATCGTGGGGAGGCGCAGGAGACTAGTATTGTTGAAGGTGGGAGAGAGAGAGAGAGATGACAATTACTTGTCCTGAGGCATGAAGGCATACATACCGGGATGGCACTAACCGGGTTGGGCCTAGTCCCTTCCCGTCGCCATGCAATTCACCGATCATTGTTGTGCTTGTTGTCTTCACTCTTCTTCTTCACCTTCCCAATTCACCTCATTGTTGCCTCTATTCAGCTTCTACGGTCCCTTGGATCTGGTTGCAGTGCTTTTTGTACTTAAGAACCTGCTGGCCCAGCAAGCGCAGTGGCTGCAGTGTCATCCTTGATTTTTTTCCAACCCCGCCAACCCCTCCTCCTCCTTCGCTCTCTCCTCCGACTCACTCTCGATTCTTCTTCACCTGTAGCATAATGGCGTCTGAGGCTTCCCCTGCCGGTGGATCCCTGGCGGATCGCGTCACCCAGCCCGACGCGCCGAAGCCTGCCGGTACGAACGGCACCAACCTTGAACTTCTGCGGGACGAGACTTTGTGAACAACCAGCTAATCCCTCGTCCCAATAGAAACCGAGAAGCCCGGTGATGGCGCCCCTTCTGAGCTGCGCGGCTCCGAGCTCCAGGAGCCTGACTACTCAGTTGAGGTTAAGCTGAGCGACCAGCAAGCCGATCCCAACAACCCATTGTACTCGGTCACCAACTTTGAGGATCTCGGCCTGTAAGTGGCTTTCTTCGAACACAACAAGAACGCCCATGCTGATGAGAATGCAACAATAGGGATGAACGTATCCTCAAGGGCCTGTCTGCGATGAACTTCCGCAAGCCTTCCAAGGTGCAGGAACGTGCTCTGCCCCTGCTCATGCGCAACCCCCCCAGCAACCTCGTCGGACAGTCACAGTCTGGTACCGGAAAGACCGCGGCCTTTACTCTCAACATCCTTAGCCGATTGGATCTCTCTTCGGAGCAGTCGCAGAAAACACCCCAGGCTCTGATCCTCGCCCCCACACGTGAGCTGGCGCGCCAGATTGTCGGTGTTATTCAGGTCATGGGCCAGTTCCTGGACGGCCTCATCATTGGGACTGCTGTTCCCGCCGATAGCGCTACACGTCCGACTCAAATGGCTTGCTCGGTGGTCGTTGGTACGCCTGGTACGGTGCAGGATATGATCAAGAAGCGCATCATGAACGCGAGCCAGTTGAAGGTGCTTGTCCTGGACGAGGCCGACAACATGCTTGACCAGCAGGGTCTGGGTGACCAGTGTATCCGTGTCAAGGCGTAAGTCTCAACTGCAAAACATGGAGAGCATCTAGCTAATGGCACTTTCAGCATGCTTCCCCGAACCATTCAAGTCGTTCTCTTCTCCGCCACTTTTCCTACCCACGTCCACCGCTATGCGGGCAAGTTCGCTCCGGACGCGAACGAAATTACCCTCAAGCACGAGGAGTTGACGGTCGAGGGTATCAAACAGCTCTACATGGATTGTAACAACGACGATGAAAAGTATCGCAACCTGGTGCAGCTCTACGGGCTTCTCACTGTCGGATCTTCCATTATCTTCGTCAGGGTCAGTTGATTCAGTTCTTTCGTCGCGTTTTTGCACTGACATCCCTAGACCCGTAACTCCGCTGTGGAGATCGAGAAGCGCATGGTTGCCGAAGGCCACACCGTCGCGTCTTTGACCGGTGGTATCGAAGGCTCGCAGCGTGATGCCGTGATTGATGCTTTCCGCAGTGGTGACGCCAAGGTTCTCATCACCACCAACGTTCTTGCTCGTGGAATTGACGTGTCGACCGTGTCCCTGGTCGTCAACTACGTAGGTCTGTCCTCTACCGATTTGAACGCCAAACTGACTCCTTTCAGGATATCCCCGAGGCATTCACCCCCGGCTCCAAGTCCCGCGAACCCGACTATCAGACCTACCTGCACCGCATCGGCCGAACGGGCCGTTTCGGCCGCATTGGAGTTGCCATCTCCTTCGTCTCGAACCGGGATGAGTGGGATATGCTCCGCAAGATCCAGGAACACTTCGGATGCAATATCGACCGAGTGGACACCGACGACTGGGACGAGGTGGAGAAAGTCATTAAGAAGACGATCAAGAACCCGCGCTCCCAGGCGAACTATGTCCAAATGTCCTAGAAACAAAATTTGTTTTAGTTTGAGCCTCTACGGAACGGGTGGGCTCCTGGTTCTGATGTGATTAGGGCTAAAGGATCTGGGAGGATAGTTGAATAGATACCAAATGCAATTACGAATCTCACGCTACTCTGTCTAGGTCTTGTCTTGTAGCTGCAACGGACCTTGCCGTTTTACCAATTGCCTCCATCACTGCATCAGCTCCGCCAATGTTCCAGACAGCTACGTATGCTCGCGGGGAGTGGGTGGTAATGAGGGTGATGGTGACTGCCGTCTTTATACTCGATCCCCTGAGATTTCCTACTAGATTTTGTTGCCACAAGAAATATGCCTCAATATACATCACAGATTCTTATACACCCACCGACTGCAACTTGAATCTACTTCAAAACAACCACTGATTAAAAGCAACCCCAAAATCCAGCATATTAAACCAATCCAACCCATCCACATCCACCATCTGATCATAGTCAAACAGCGGCACCTCGGTAAGCTGGGTATCTGGAGCCACGGAATCCGGCTCGAGAACCTCATCAATGATCTTCGAAAATGCCTGGCTGGCACGCTGGAAGAGGGCGTAGCTTGCATTATCGGGGCGTGCAATCGACTCGAGATGAGAGATGAAGACGCTTAGATTGCGAATGAGAGCTGGACGGGAGCCCTTGTAGAGGAATGGCTCGCCGCTGCGTTTGTGGTGTTGTAGAGCTTTGATTAGGAGGTTGGCGCTGGGGAAACCGTAGAGTAATATCTGGGGGCATGGGGTTTAGTTTTGGTGGTTTCTTGCAGGTAATGTAAGGGGACGGAGACTTACCGTCAATGTAAAGTCCGAGCGATGATCAACCGCGTGATCGCGCTGCATGCCTACTCTCAGGACAGTTGATAGAAGGTCCGAGCTGATAGAAAGAAGAGCGGCGTTCCCTCTAGGGTTGTTCTTTTCGGTGAGGAGTCGTTGGATGAGGAAGTCGTTGTATAGGTAGGCCAGGTAGCAGAATATCGGCATTAAGGAAACTGCTGCTGGAAGACTGTTGTCCCAACTCTGCGGGTTGTATCGTAGGTGAATAGGGAATGACTCCCAAGCGGAATGGCATCGATCGGAGATGTCCCTGTCAGAAATGTTAGATCTGTAATGGGAGACAGAATGCAGGGTTCTTACTGTAGAAGAATGGCAGTCGATGGATTCATGCCTTGGAGAGAGACTTCAAGAATTTCGTCGCGAAACGTGTTGACGATGAAACGCACTCGCAGCCAGGATGACCGCTGGAACAACCCGTTGATATTCCAACCCCTGGAATCAATCACTTCCTGTGGGCTGTTAAGGCCCAGGCCGTCAGCCGCCAGTGCTTCGTCGCTGATATCAAGAGGCATTCGGCAATCGCAGTATCGCAAAGGGATTCGAGGAGGGCGACCGAGGAACGTGGCAAGATTTTTGTCTAGTTGATATGTTGCCGCGAACTGCCGTCGACGACATTCCAACATAAATTCTGGGATCTCATTTGAGCCCTTTGGCTCTCGGTGCAAACCCAGTGCGAAGATATCAGTCGAGAGTTCTCCGAGCCGACTCCATACATGTGGACCTGAAGGGGTTAGTAGTCGTCATGAAGTGGGAAATACGGCTAACTTGAAGCTCCGTTTATCACATGGGACAGCAGCAGGTTCTCATGGACAAGCCATATCGTGAGGTCATTCAGAGGCGTCAAAATCTTGCATGTCTGCAGTGCAGCGTCGCTAGCTGCAAGCATCTTCCGCGTAAAGTGAGAGCGAGAAGTCTGCGAATCAAATCTCTTTTGAGCAAGCCAGAAATAGCAAGCTCGGCCTGCGATAGAGCAAATGACACCAATGATCTCTAGACGAATCCGTGCCCCCGTGAAAAGCGTGTGAACATCGGCGCCTCGAGTCGTGAATGGAATGTTAAACGTCTCCGCTGTGTTTTGGATAATGCGCACAGTCAACGAAGACGTAAAGTCATCAAAGTCGCGACTATCGATTCGTTCCTTGCATATCGCCTTGATGGAAGCGAGGCTGTTAAATATAAATGGCGATGCTATGACGGCAGCTTGACTCAGTTCATAGTATTCTCGAACCAGTTCCTCGATCGTTGAGAAATCTCCCAGCGCGAGTAACACTTCGGAGATCTTTTGCACCCAATATGGGGGTAACATTCGATGCCCCGTCTCTTCCTCCAATCCTTGGCTGTCCGAAGACAGGTCAACATCGTCGGACAGGGAAGAGACAAAACTTGTTGGGCCGAAGTAGCCGGACAGTAGAGGCTTGTGCCGTGACGGCGAGACATGGCCAGTGGCTACTGGCGTGTTCGATTGAGATGAAGATTCACTTGGACCAGTGCTCCTAGAGGATGATCAGAAGGAAAGCTCTCACAATGTACTATACAGATCGTTTGTGTAATGGACATTCATCCCCGAAAAGAAAGACTGGAACACACCTGGCTCTGTCAAAAGGCACCCCTTCCGCCAAGGGAAAAATGCGCCGCCCCTTTGGTCGAGTCATGGGCGCAGGATGGTAGAAACACTGGCTCGACACTCCGCGCGCCTTGCAGCGGTTGCAGACGGGCAGAGCGTGGTCGCAGCGGACCTTGTCACGGCGACAGAGCTCGCATGAAGCCTGCTTGCCATTGCGACGACGAGAGCTATTGCAATCAGTCAGAGAGGAATCTGGGTGTTAGACAGAGGTACTAACTTCATGGTTAATTCTGAACTTGCAAACGGGAGGGGTATAACTAATGGGTAGTGTTCTTAATACAGGCATGGTCGGCGTTCGGAACTCCGAAGACAATCAACGAACTCCGAACGGGCCCCACCAGATAAGGGGAGAGATAACGTGCGGAGTCACCTGCTCTTGTACCTCCTCACCTCCTTCTCCTCCTCCTCTTCCTTTTCCTCTATTCCCACAATTCAGTAGACACTTGCTCGCTCTTCCATGAGTGACCCTACCACCATGCCAGCCGTCCCAACAGCCGCATCTCCCACAGCTCCAACGCGATACAGCAAGCACATTGTAGTATGGCTGCCCAGTCTCGGGCTGGAGAGATCTTCGTATTGTGGATGCTGATTCTGCGCAGTTGACTACGTATCCAGGACAGAGCGGCATCGACCCTATCCCACTAGAATGGGGTGGCGCCGACGCCAAAGCGCGCGGGCCCGTGATCGCGTCGCGCAGCGCGAACCTGCTCAAACGCCGCAATGCCATGGGCGCCCATGGCGGCAGCTACAGTATCTACAATGCCCTGGCAGTTGCCGCCGGTGAGCTGGAGCCGGAGTTTCGACCGGATCTTCGCAATAGCCAGCCTACATTTGATTTCCCCTTTCAGTCTGCATGGGCAGATAAGACGAAGATTGTCTCGATGGATCCATTTGGTCATGATATTGTAAATCAATTTCGTGAGGAGCTGGATGCGGGCTGGGACATTCGTCCGACCATGGCTATTACTCGGGCTAACATGAAACTGGCGGAGATTGGCGAGGCAGTCCGCGACGGCCAGCTAGAGGTCGATGGATCGATCGTGGTCGATTCGTCTGGGGAAGTCCGCGTGACGAAGGTGGCCGTGGAGCCGGTCTGGTATCTGCCAGGTGTTGCTGAGCGATTCGGGGTGGACGAGGGAACCCTTCGACGGACATTGTTCGAACATACTGGTGGAAGCTACCCGGAGCTGATCACTCGGCCCGACCTCAAAGTCTTCCTTCCTCCGATTGGCGGCCTCACAGTGTACATCTTCGGCCCGCCCGAGCGGGTGTCCGACGAGAATGTTAAACTGGCCCTGCGGATTCACGACGAGTGCAATGGCAGCGACGTGTTCCAGTCAGATATCTGCACCTGTCGACCGTATCTGGCTTTTGGCATTCACGAGGCGATCCGTGAAGCGCAGAGCGGTGGAAGTGGCGTGGTCATTTACTTCCGCAAGGAGGGAAGAGCGTTGGGAGAGGTGATCAAGTATCTGGTGTATAATGCCCGCAAGCGCGGAGGAGATACTGCCGATAAGTACTTCACGCGGACGGAGAACATTGCCGGAGTGCGCGATGTATGGATATCATCATCATCGATTTAGAGGGACCATGCTGACTGTTTCGTTCTGTAGATGCGATTCCAGGCCCTGATGCCCGATATCCTCCACTGGTTGGGTATCAAGAAAATCGACCGTATGCTCTCCATGTCTAACATGAAGTACGACGCCATCGTGCAGTCGGGCATCGAGATCCTCGAGCGAGTCCCGATCCCGGAGCATATGATCCCGAGTGACTCCCGCGTCGAGATTGACGCTAAGATCAATGCGGGCTATTTCACAACCGGGAAACAGTTCACTACGGAGGAACTGGCCCAAGTTCGTGGGCGTGGCTGGGAGAAATGGGAAGACATTACTGTAAGTTGATGGCAACGACTATTGTTATCTGACTCGACTGACCAACTGACGCAGCATTAAACTCGGTTTGCTATGATGATGACGACCACCCATTTGATCTGCGATTCGGCTGCATTCTTGCTTATCAGGGTTTCTATTTCGGGTTAATTAAAGAATGGATTGCGGGTGTCAATGCTATAGGAATGGATCCGAGCCTGTATATCCTCAGGGATATTCAACACTTGTTGTATCAATAACAGAAAACGTAGTTGGGATCCCGTGCTAAGAACTCCCGACTCATAGATAACCCCCACGCTTATCGGCAACGCTCCGACCCGGATTCTTTTCCAGCTACTTCTTCCCCACATCGGCACCCCGATTGACGGAAATATAAGAAGCGGGCTGTTTGAATTCACACAACTTACCTCCTATGGTCTAAAATATTGCAACAGCATACCAAGAACCGTGTCCGTAATTTATCTCACGTCCCCAAATCACCGCAAACATGGGCTCCCAAGCAGCTCAAGTCACCCCGCAACCCCGAATCCCCAAAGCCGGCGTGTGGTGTCCCGCCGTAACAATCTTCGACAATGCCACCGACACACTGGACCTCGAGTCCCAAAAGAAATACTACGCCTACCTCTCCCGCAGCGGTCTCGCCGGTCTAGTAATAATGGGCACCAACTCGGAAGCATTCCTCCTAACCCGCGAAGAGCGCGCACAGCTTATCACCACCGCGCGCGAAGCAGTCGGGCCCGACTACCCCCTCATGGCGGGCGTGGGCACGCATTCCACAAAGCAGACACTGGAACTAGCGCACGACGCCGCAGCCGCAGGAGCAAACTACCTGCTCGTCCTGCCACCGGCATATTTCGGCAAAGCGACGAATATGAGCGTCGTCAAGCGGTTCTTTGCAGATGTCGCGCGCAACAGCCCGCTCCCCGTCCTGATCTACAATTTCCCCGGCGTATGCAACGGCGTCGATATAGATTCAGAGACTATCACGGACATTGTACAGGAATCAGCGGCCGCCAGTCCCAATGGGATGTCGAATATTGTCGGTGTGAAACTGACTTGCGGATCCGTGGGCAAAATCACCCGTCTGGCTGCTACTTTTGGTCCTAGCGAATTCGCCATCTTCGGTGGGCAGTCTGATTTCCTGATTGCGGGGCTGACCGTCGGGTCCGCGGGGTGTATTTCTGCATTTGCGAATGTGTTTCCGAAGACCGCGTCGCGGGTGTTTGACCTCTTCACGGCGGGTAAGATGACAGAGGCTATGGAGTTGCAGCGGAAGTCGGCGTTGGCGGAGAGTCCGTGTAAGGGCGGGATTGCATCGACTAAGTATGCGGTCGCGCTTTACTCGGCACCCGCGGCGGGGATTGAGAATGCGATGGAGAAATTGAAGCCACGCACGCCGTATGAGGAGGCCGGTGAGGGAGTCAAGAAGACGGTGAGGGAGTTGATGGGCGCAGTGGGGGAGATGGAGAAGGCGATCTAGATGTTAGTCCGTTACGTTATAGTTAAGTTGGAAGTATACGTAGTTAGAAAGCACTGAAAGAATTCTTTGACCAAATCGATCTGATTCGAGTGCTGAAAAAGCGCTCTAGACGAATCATTGCCTGCTAGTAAAGGTATCAAGACGATCTGGAGGTATGCGAGAGCAATGAGACCTGTGATGTCAACGCCGACACCGGATAGCCGCTGCTCCACTAGTATTCTGTTCTGCTCCATACATACGTAGTCCTGCTCCAATTTGCGATGGTGGGGACGATCAGATAAGATGAAAGTGCGGGCCGCCAAGAAAAAATCGGGTGGGCTCTTACGCAAATCCTTCCGGAAAAGAATAGTGACTGGAAATTGTCTTTCAGAGATCTAAACGAGTCTTTCGAGTGTTAATTCAGCTGCGATGGAATATAGTTCACGATCACATGGCTGCTGGTGCTGAAGTAAGCAGGGGCAGTGGTGGGGCCGCAGGCAGCCAATAATAATTGTGTAACAGATACGTCTGAATACATCCAATACAATTCTCCATGCATTGACTCAGCAGTAATAACGGCCACGATACGCCCCCTGTCACGGAAGAGCGACGAGCCGGGATCATACCACCCAAAATTGGAAGGCCGCTCAATCCTGGCCCGTCCGCCGTGCACCAGCACTTACTCTGTTGAGAATACTCCCATTAACTAACCACCCAATAATCCACTGCGACTGTCCAACACCTCACTTGCCTCCTCTCCACCGTTTCTCTTTTACTATTACTGTCTCGCGTGGTTTGGAGTACAGGCCGATCACGCAGTCCCACCAGGGTCAATTGTCTGCGCATTGCAGCGCAATAGTTACTTCTTCTTCACCAAACCCACTCCGATCCCTGGGTTAGCTGCCTGGATTGGGTGGGTACACTGGACCTATCCTTGTCGACCTGCGCCTCGTCTCAATCCACCGCTTCTTCCGGTCCTTTCATCATCTTCTTCCCTTCTTCCTTCATCCTATCTTTTGTCTTACTTTCTCTGGCACTGCTACTTGTGTACTGCATCTTCAACACAAGCGAATCTTGTATATTACCGAGTGAGTACCGCGTCTCTCCTTATCAGGCCTCCAAGAGATCAACCGCCGGTAGCCGATGCGGGATTAATGCCTGTGATCTTCCAAACCTGGCCATCCCTGTGCGAAACCCTGTTCAACCCTCGTTACTAACACATACTCTAGTGTCAACCATCCTGCCCGGGCAATAGTTTCACCAGATCCAATTCTTAGCCGTTACTGACCCATGTTCTGGCCTCGGCATGGATAGTGACTTTCAACTATTCTCCCCTCCACGTCAGGATGACGGGGCAAACGAAAATGAAAACCAAGACTGGACGCAATGGATGAGATGGGACGACCCGATGTTTTTAGAAGGTGATCATAAGCCAACAAGCTCCATGGACCCCCCGTTTGTTTCACCTCATTCATCCACTGGCTCCCAAGGCCAGATTCACCAGCAAGACTTCTCACCACGACTTCCACTGGGGGTGATGGAAATTTCTCCAGAGGGGACCGTCAATGGCTCACAGACACAACGACCGCAGCAGTCTGGCATGATCTCACCCAGTTCGAGTATTGGGACCAGTCGGAAGCGAAAAACCGGAAGTGATGATGATGCATCTACCTTCACTGGTCCGGTACAATCGGGCTACGGCAAGAAGGTGCCTGCCAAGAAGCGAGCACACAACGTCATTGAGAAACGATACCGTGCCAATCTGAACGAAAAAATTGCTGAGCTGCGAGATAGCGTGCCCAGTCTGCGGACCTTAAAAAACTCTAGCGGGGATTTACCGGATGATGATGACGAGGCTGACGGCGTGACACCGGCGAACAAGCTGAACAAGGCCTCCATTTTGGCCAAGGCGACAGATTACATCAAGCATCTCGAGCTTCGCAACAAACGACTGGAAGACGAAAACACATCACTGAAGAACCGGTTGCGCCAGGTGGACAAGACAGCAGACCAAGCTGTCACTTCTGCGGCTTCCGTTTCCCCACATAGTGACTGCGCCGTATCGACGGAGTCCGGGCACACCAAATCCCCGAGTGTATTCTCGAACCCCGAAGAAATCTCCAGTGAGAGCTCGCCTATATCCAAAAACCCCCCCGAGGGTCTCATTCAGGTTCCCGATTCCTGGAAACGATTCCGGGCGGAGACCGCGCAACAAGGGGCCTACGCTGAGTCGTATATTAAGCACCCATCAAACACCGAGAGCACGCCCGAGACCAAACGCCGCCGGTCAAAGATGCCCAACAAATACATGCTGGGAGCGCTGGCCGGTCTCATGGTTCTCGAAGGCTTTGGTTCCGACAAGTCAGAGCCGGACGCGAAAGGCCTTTTTGCTCTTCCGTTCAATATCCTCCGCCACCTTCAGTCACCTTCCGTTGCGCATTGGGAATACTATCTCAGAAATTTCTGGTATTCGTGGCACGCCCGGGCTATCACCCACTTCTTCGCTCTCGCCACTCTCGTCGTCGGCAGTGCGTTTGTGGTATTTGTCTACCTTTTCAACGCACAACCCGCTACCCAGCGAGTGCCGTCGAAGGAGTCCGAGGGCAAGGCTGGACCCGCAACTTCTAGCGATTTCCGCCGTCAAGCCTGGCTAACTAGTATGCAACGGGCTGGTGTGCCACGGCATAGGTTTTTCCACGAGTGGTATGTGGTGACCTCGAGGTGCTTTGAATATGTCTTGCGGTGCTTTATGGGGTGGAAGCTCTACTCCTGGGCCACAGGTATCACACAGGAGGATGAAATAGGTCGTGTGAAAACGTGGGACATTGCTATCGACGCGCAGCTGACGGGTGGTGACCCCGAAATCAGCAAGAGCCGGCTTGTCCTCACGATCTTTGCTGCGGGAACGCTTCCCAGCACCCCGATGCGGATGATGCTCAAGGCTCTGCACATTCGAATTTTGCTCTTCAGGGTTGGTGAATCAGGCTCTTGGACTTTCCACATTTCCAATGATGTCGCGCGTGCTCTTGCCAGGTACCAATGGGGCATTGCGAAAAGCATCAACGATGCATTGCCCGACGGCCATTCGGAGGCTCTTCCCAGTAACTTCGCTGCGCTACTCGAGCTTGATTGTGAGGAGGTCATGACCGACACCATCATGCAAAGGGCTGTAAATCTTACGTGGAATCAGCCAACACAGGAAGGTAGTGTGGACGACGAGGTTCTTCTCGACGTGGTGGAGGAGGATCCCGCGATTCAAACCTGCATGGATGCTCTCGCAGCGTGGTGGTCCAGCCATCTGCTCCAGAATGCGCTCCTCAACTACTTTGAAGCGAGCGAAGGAGGCCCCTTATCGAAAGCGAGCCGTGATTCTTTCAAAGAGAAGATTAGTATGTCTCTTGATGTTGCTCCTCGTCTCTCCGCGGCATACACCCGCGCGCTTGTCATGAAAGCGGCCTTATTTGAACAGAACCGAATCCAGAACGTTGGTGCGGTCCTCGCTGCGCTGCCAGAGGACAAGAGAGAAGGCGAGCAGAGCCATGCATCGAATTTCCTGGACTCGTCGCTTCCGGTTTCTGTCCGTGAAGAGATCTCTGTTGCCGTGCGGTGTGCTATGATCGCAGCCATCGTCACTGCTCGCTCCACTGGCGACACCTCGTTGCCCTCGTCTTTCACCGTTGACAAGGCGATCAGTATATTCAACCAGCTTCCCATCGATCCCCTTGAGCTCACCCTGCTGGGCTTTTCTGCGGTCTACCACCTGCTGCATCTCCTAGCTTCTGATGTGGACTACATTGCCTCATCCGATTCATCATCTTCCTCCCTAGTCTCTGAGGCTGCATCCTCCGCCGACGACGAAGCAGACGACAAACCTCGGCCACTCGCCAACCGCGCTATCTGTCCACAAGACATCCCGAACCTCGGCCGCGTCGCCGCAGAACTCGTCTACTGGGCGCGCAACGCCTACAACCCCGCCTTTTACGGCTTCTCCTCTGACCTCGTGGATGTCGTGGTGAAATCATGCTCCGAACTATGCGAAAATGCCGGCATAGATGTGAACGACTACCTCCGCGCCGTCCCTGAACCGTCCCAATCGAAGAAGCGACGCTGGCGCCGCCGCCGAGGCGGATCCGACCAGTCGGTCTCTAGTGACGCCGATCAAGAACAAGACCTGATGGATATGCAATTCATTAAGCCTCTGCAGAGGGAACGGTCGGCCAGCAATGATACAGGATATGGCAGTTTGAGCGTCGAGGAAGATGGCCAGCCGGCTCCCAATAATGTTCCAGATAAGGCTCAGGAGGTTTCTGCTTAAAAATGTGTACTTTGCGTTTGTACATGAACTATGGATGGCGTGGGTGGTTAATTGGGATCTAAGTATTAAGTCTGGCGTTCTTTGCTTTGGACTGGCGTTGTTATTATTAGTCTTGGAAGAAAGCAGGGTAGGAATAGGTTATGACGCATGAAGGTCTGGCTGCCAAATACAAAATATTCTTCTCAAAATTATACCCGAAATCCAATGACGGCGTTGAATGCAGAGACAGGTGCTCTCTCCTATTACGGCAGTCCGGCACATGCTCAACTAGCTCCTGACGATCAAGCTTTCACAGCAAGGGACGTCAACCTAAACCTCCCACCTAAAAGAAAGCGCCCAGGAGACCGGAAACACCATTCTTCAGTGTCCAGGGCTTCTTTGGCTCGACGGCATGGACATCCATTGACTTTAAACCAGTCGTCAAATCCATCTCGTAGCTACGCACGAAAAGTCTCCAGTCCCTTGTCCACAATTTCCAGAAGACATATAGAGCTAGGACCACCGGGGCAGCAAGGAAGCTCACAAAAAACTCGTATGCGGTCCCAAGGCATCCATCTGGCCAGAGAGACGTGTAAAACGTAGCTATTGTGCAAATGAAGCAGAGAATGAGACCAATCCAGCTGCCACAGACACCAAAGGCAGCCTCGTAAGGAATTTCGCCCCTAGAATGGCCCTGGACTCGCCACCCCTTCCGGAACCGAATATGAGCTGCGCATATACTGCCCCAAGTGAAAAAGGCCGATAGTCCTGACAAAGCCAGAAGCCAGTTGAAAATGGTCTCTGAAGATGAAGCCTCTGTGATATAGGCGATCAGAGCAAAAACCATCTGGACGCCAAGACATGTGAGAGGACGGCCCTTTTTGTCAACGTATTTAAGAAATGCAGGTGCCATTCCATGAAGAGCTAGAGCCTGCATAGTTCGAGTAGACCCGAATGTACAGGAATTAGCGACGCTGAGAACTGAAATGGTGATGATCGCATTGAAGATCGATGGGAGAACAGGAATCCCAGCCAATCGAATAGCCAAAACAAAAGCAGAATTTTTCGTCGCGCTGTCAGAGGCATTGAGCAGATTTTTGGAATTGGATGGTACGATGATGCCCACGATCAAAAGCGAAATCACGTAGAAGAAGGCTATTCGCCAGAAAACTTGTTTAGCCGCTCGAGGGAGTTCTTTGCGTGGATTTGCTGCCTCAGCGGCCGCAAGGCCAATGAATTCAGTCCCGCCATATGCGAATGCTGCTGTGACGAAGACGGAGCAGAATCCCGAAAAGCCATTCCGGAAGGCTCCAGGGGTTTCCCAGTATTCAAAGCCAATATAGCCGCGGTGGTCTGTGGATACACCTCCGCAGTCAATAATGATGCCGAGGATGATAAAACCCAGGATGCCAATGATTTTTATGATAGAGAGTATGAATTCAACCTCTCCATATCCACGCACGCCAAAAACCTGAATGGCGCACACAGGGACAAGAAAAACGGTAACCCAGACACCATTGTTAATGCTGCTATTCCAATAGTTGATGGTCAAGCCTGCTGCCACCAATTCAAAAGGCAGCGTGGTAAGCCAGCTAATTGCGTAATCCCAGCCCATAGCAAAGCCCCTGTGATAATTAGCATCGTAATGAGCAGTGCTGTTTTAATAGATTCAGACCTCACCACGAAGGGTCAAGAAATCGACAACAGTAAACATAGAAAGACCCATTGACAGGATATAAGACGGCCAGTTCTGCAAGTGCTTGCACTGTGCAGAGCATCATGATGCCAATAATAATGAAACAGATTAGCTATAATTGCATCAGCCTTCCGGAGCTCTTCCATTGCCAATCGAACGCAAGAATCCAACGTACCACACTGCCCGGTCCACCGCTCTGTAGAGCACTGCCTATACTCACGAAATAACCCGAGCCAATCGCCCCACCTGTACTCAGTCAGAGACTGGTATCAGAATCAATTATAAATTAAATACCTATGGCAATCATTTGCATGTGGCGGCCTTTCAGGTCACGGCTTAAGGCCCGCGGGGCCTGCGTATCCTCGACATCCGACTCCATGACTGTATCATGATTTTTCTGGGGATTTTCATTGGTGACTTCCATTATAAAAACAGCTCAATGCTGAAGCGGATTGATGCATATATAAACAAAAACGTTGGGTGGACAGAGCCCCAGTTTTATGCCGGCGCTGATAAGCTGTACCTCGGACGTAGAATGGCACGCGAGCTAATAAAGGAAGAGTCTAACGAAAGCCTCCCATACTGCACGGTATCGCACATTGATTGTCTGTGCCCAAAGCTCCTTTGCCCCTCTCCATTGCCATAAGGTTCCCCCGGCCCGGGGGCCAAGGTTTATTATATCGTGGTTGGACCTTCCTGAATTATAGGTAAATGAGAGGGGGGCAGAGTTTATCTGACCTTTCAGCTGTAAAACATCATATAGCGATATCTGCACAAAATGTCTACTAACCCTACATTCTGCTGGTAAGAAGTACAGGATCTCAAGCTCTGGCGCGGAAGTCGCTACCTTGCGTTGCCATAGGTGTGGGTCCGGAAGTATTTGGAGAGGTCAGGCGATTCTGGTTCACAGAGAACGTA
This sequence comes from Penicillium psychrofluorescens, assembly GCF_964197705.1. Taxonomy (NCBI): domain Eukaryota; kingdom Fungi; phylum Ascomycota; class Eurotiomycetes; order Eurotiales; family Aspergillaceae; genus Penicillium; species Penicillium psychrofluorescens. Next base: position 1,626,242 of record NC_133439.1, on the reverse strand, counting down.
ACGTTAAGTCCCAGAGGGGGTGGAAGGAAAGCTCCGAAATTTCTCCCGTAGCATCATGTCTGATCGCTTTCCCCGCGAAACGTTAGCCGATCTGTCGGCTAAGTAACCGCCTAGCGAAGCTCCGATAAAGGCTCAGCTTGTGTGTCATTTGAATGCGTTATTAATGGAGATATTATCATTAAAAAGCAGAGATCGCCGTTTTATTCTGCGAGTTTGCCCCTAATAAACATGATCATTGCGTCCGTGTACAGCTTGGTAGTTGGCACAGTGTGTCCACCAGGATGAATGAGCACTTTCTCCTCCTCGGTGCCGGTCGTCGCATCGATCAGAGTGCGACTTCTTTTGTCGTACACGATGTCATCCAATCTGCCATTCACATGGAGCAGGGGTGCGGATATCTTGGGAGAATAAAAAGCTTTGTATCGCGGGCTCAACCCAGCAAACCCGCAGCAACTAATTGCGAACTTGATTGGCTCAACTCCTTTAAATGAAGCAGGGAATGGGATTCCCCCGCTTTCGATTGCGACCTTCTCAAAGATTTCTTCTCTGCCAGGTTCTAGCATACTTGCAATAAGCCCCGTCAAGAACCCACCCTGGGAATACCCTATAACACCGGCAAACGGCCCTTGAGTACGCATCAGATCACCAAGTCGCTGCAGTCCATCGAGCAATCCCGGAAATTCGTCGTCGTCAGTGACTTTGTAAAACCATCCATACCCGGGGTCAGTCCCCGGTATGTAGCGTGCCCAATCGGTAGGTTTGAGTCTCCAGGTGCCAGTTGGGTAGACAAGTTCTGCGCCTCCTGGATAAGCTGGATGGAAGCCAGGTGTCGGTGCAGCGGGAAATGATTTCTGGAGAGCTGCCTCCAATCCAGGAATATCGGCGCGGAAAGATTCGCCAGTCTCAGTGTAGCCTATATTGTTCCATCGTCTGATTAGCTGAAGCTCTACAGTTATCTTCCTTCTTTTCTGATACCATGAATCATAAGAATCTTCAACTTTGCAGGAGACACTTCATCCATCGCAACGGTTGCCATGGCTGCAGGTTGGAGACGGATGACGGAAAAAGAAGGGGATTAATCTCCAGGGCATGGACATAAATAATTCCCATATTAGTCAACTAGCTTGACTGTTGGCGTATTCCTGCCATATGACCGGCCCGGGTACAGCTACCCGTGGCCCTAAGGCTAGTAGAAAGCCAATCCTGGCATTTAAAAAGACTCTAGACTGGATAATGAGCCGAAACTCTATCGAAGCGGAACCTGAGCAGTGGTGAACTCCCTGGCGGTTTGGACTGGTTTTTCTCTCAATTGTCGACGCTGGCTGCGCTCTGATTAGACTTGGAGGAATGCAAGATAGAAGTGAGGATTGGCGCATGAAGGAAGGAGTCCCAAATACAAGATTCAAAGACTACACATAGTACTTTTCTAAAGTCCGAAAAAAGGAAAGTCTTGCCTGAGGCACCAAGTCGGGAAGGTCATGTGACGACCCAAGACGGCAACAATCAGCCACGTCACCATGGAAGCTCGGGCAGCAAAAAGCCACAGCCTGATCGGAAATATGCTAATTCAACCGTATGGCTACGAGTGATATGTAGTGGTAGTCCGTGATAAGTTGAAATCTCATTACTGGACCACCATCACACGTGGCGTATGCAGCACACGAATGGACCAATGTCTGCCTGGAGGCTGAGCGTAGTCTAGCCCCCGTTAGGCTCCGCGGAGTGGGCTAGGCAACGCTACAAGCTGATGTCAGAAATGAAGTTACTGTACTGATTTCAGCCCCCTTTTACAAGCTAGATTTGCTTCCTACAGAATCAGACAATAAGAGATTTATTCATTCGTGCACTTCCATCCTGAGACGTCATACGTGCTCGATTTGGCAGCTCCCACCGAGTTCAGGTGACCGATAGCGTGGATAGGACGCCTTATAAAGACTCCGTCGGAGACGGGCGGTAAATTTATTCCTCCTTTTTTTTCGCGTCCTCAGCACTATGGCTCCCTTCAAAGTCATCATCGTCGGCGGCAGCGTCGCTGGCATGGCGCTGGCGAACATGCTCGAGCGGTACGGGATTGACTTTATCGTGCTGGAAAAACTCTCCGTGATTGCGCCGCAGTTGGGCGCGAGTATTGCGATTCTGCCCAATGGTCAGCGCATTCTTCAACAGCTGGGGTGCCTTGACGCGGCCACCCAACAGGGCGGACCATCCGACACCTTTTCGAACTATGATGACGAGACAAAGAATTGGATTAAAACTGAGGGAATAGGCAATATGATGATGAAAATGTTCGTCGATGCGTTCTCTTTGGCCTGATTCTGGGGCGGTTTATGTTTTCTGACAACTGAGCAGATTCGGGTACAAGCTTTGGTTTCTGGATCGGCAACAGTTGATTCAGACATTATTCGATAACCTGCGGGATAAGTCTCGGGTTTTGACGTCTTGCCCTGTGGTGAAGATTGAATGGTCGGGCACCGGTGTCGCTGTTGAGACCGCAGATGCCACTGTACACCATGGCGACCTGGTTGTCGGCGCAGATGGAATACACAGTCGTGTGGTACAGGAGATGCAGCGCCTCGGCGACATTGATACTCCAGGAACTGACCTTCTAGGTCGAGATAAAGGTAAGTAACTGTCTTTCGACACCATGAGTCTGGCAGAATTCTCACCGAACACCCTCTTAGCAATCTCTTGCACCTATCGATGCATCTTCGGCATATCCAAAGATACAGACGGAAAAGTCCGCACCCAGTTTTCAAGGTCCTACAGACACCACCGGAGCTACCTGTTCGCAGACGGACCGAAAGGTAGGTGGTATTGGTTTGCCTTCTTCAAAAACGATGAGAAGACACACGGCCTCTCTATTCCTCGCTACACCGATGAAGACAAAGAGAAGCTGGCTGCCATGTACAAAGACGATATTTTGCAGCCTGGCCTTACATTTGGGGACGCGTACAGGGACCAGATTTTTTCAACCTTGGTGCCACTTGAGGAAGGCATTTTGAAAACATGCTTTTACAAGAGAATTGTTTTGACGGGTGATGCCTGGCACAAGGTATTCCTCCACTAGCCGAAAACGGTCAAGCTCCAAACTGACGAGGCATGATCAGATTCATCCCCTGACTGGGCAAGGAGGAAACAACGCAATGGTTTCCGGAGCGTACTTGGCGAACAAGCTCAAAGAACTCATAAGTAAAGACGCTGTTGTAAAGGATGCCGAGCTCCAGGCCGCATTCCGCGAATACAGTCGTGTCCGAGGACAGCTGGTTAAACAGACGATGCAGGCTTCTCATGCGATGCAGCGAATGGAGTCTTTTGATACCCCGGTATTGAAATTCATTCAGCAGAAACTTGTCAGTAAAATGCCGGTTGATGGGATTCTAGCCCGATTCCCGCCAGCATTCACAACTGCTTCGTCGTTGAAATACATCCCGCTTCCTTCGAACCCGGGAACTTTTCCTTTCGACGACGAGATCAAGATGAAGTTGGGGGACCGCGCCATGCGTTGGAATATATTTTGGATATCCTTGTTGGCCATCAACGTGTGGATCCATCGTACCTGCTTTCAATATGTGGGAGAGACACAGCCACAAGCTTCACACCTATCCAATCCATTTCTGGTATCAAAATTCGGCGAGGTTTTCTCATGGGTGTTCGACGAAGATCAGTCCTGGAATGATAAATTCTATTACCATTCTTTAATTGCGGCAACTATGAGCACAATTTGCATTGAATCTTATCGACAGTCCTTTTTGTTGAAGGCAGTGAGCAGGTAAGCGAGGCCTTCAAATCTGAGTGTGAACATTCTCTTACTTATTGCAGCGCGTTGCTATTTGCCCTGGCCTCGAATTTACTCCCTTGGGAGTACGTATTGCCACTTTACTTTGCACTCTATATTCTTGCCACTGCGCCTCGGGCCTTTTATTATCCCTCCCCTAGGGCAGTGGATATGGGCGTAGCAAAAGCCATTATGCCTGCCTATTGGGCTGTCTATGGATTAGCATATCTTTACACATGGAGATTTGCGACCTTTTTCCCTACCCTGTTATGGCAAGGAGCGCATGCTCTCTTCCCCATATCCATCGCGCTTTTCAAAAGAATCCGAACCAAGAGTGCAAGTCCAGCCGCTAAGGCTGAATTGCAGCTCGTTGGTGACCAGGACATTGGACTGCTGGCCTCATTTCAGAGACTTTCATCTTTCTTGCCAGCATTGTTTAGCACTGTCATTGCCTGCATTTTTCATCCACAATACGCCTCATTTGGATCGATGTACTACAATGGGAAGGCCTTTGGCGATTCCGCCAAGATTATGTCTATGAACGTGAGTATTGTGATAATCATGCTCTTCGCTCTCTGGGACCTTCGGCGAGTGCACGCGACGGATTTGGGGGTGGTCCGGGGCGCAATTCTTATTTTATTACTGTCCCTTGTTCTCACTCCCGCAGGGGCACTTCTGCAGCTCTGGGTCTACCGAGAGACTAAATGGCAGCAAGGTCGACAGAGGCCCGATAAGGCTGGCGATAAGATGTGTTCGCCTAGTGAAAAGGTTATTGGAGGAAAATCATGAGCCAAGTGGCTTATCCAGATGCCGAAAGTCATTGCGTTGCAAAGAATCAAAAGTCCTCGCTCCTTGTCGTTTAGGCTGAGAGTGCATGTCGTCATCTGCTACCCTGGCGTACTCCACCCATTCAAACTTGGTCATTGTTTATTAAACGTTGCAGTCGCGATCGGATCGGATGCTGGTTCCGGGGCGATCAGGGCTCCACCTGGCGGAGCTTGGGTGTGTGAGGTACCTGAGTCTATCTGTCCTGGCTGTCGTCACGACCTGAGTCTTTGACTTTTGCATTGCACGGAAGAAAATTTAATTGGTGTTCAATTGTGTAAATTTTGGAAACATTTCTTCCATCCTGATTGTGCTGGCCGCTATGATCTACGTCTGAATGCGATTCGCGGGTATTTCAATCACATTCCGTTTTCGGGCGGCCGTCAACAACCGCGTCGATCAGCCTCGAGGTCTAGACCGGCGCGTCTCCGCCAATGCCACAACCGGAGACGCGATGTATGTCTCGGCTTAGTAGGTCGGCGACCTGGTATACCCTTGGATTCGAGACTCCCCGCCGAGGTACCGCTCCCGTACCGTGGACAAGTGAGGTCTGCCGGCTCTAATCCGGGCGGTTGCACTTTCGTTCTGGGATCTGATTGCACAGAGTAGCTGGCAACGTGCGGAATGACGATAATTTTCATTTAATCCACCAGACTAAGCTTGCTGGACCCGCCTTGGCCAGATGTCGATGACAGCATCCATGTGCGATCCAATCGGATGCCAATACAACGCCATAATGTCTTTTTTGTTTGATTTATTCCTGCTGTGTCGCTAGGCCGTAAATCTTTACTATTAAAAATTGCAACGCTTGATCATCGTCGCTGAGAGTCTCCAAGAAGAGTCGCTAAGCATATCTCACGCTGTGGCCGTTGATAATCCATATCTCTCTCCGGTCTACATATTGAGTATCCGACGAATGGAAAATGGGTGTCGAACTCCAGGGCAGCGGGCGAGGTGAACCGCCCATGAACCCCAAATTGGCGGTGCCTCTTTTCGTTGCTGCAGGCTTCGTGACTAGTTTGTTCCTCTGGCGAACTGTTATTCGCATCCGACACCGTCGACGATCACAACAGGCCAACCAGATGGACGACCAGAGTCAGCTTTCCCGAACAAGCCCTGTCAATGCAAGCCTCAAGAAGCACCTTCTTTACGCACCAATCTGGGGCACCCGCCACAATCGCGAGTTCCGATTGTTCAATCATCTACATATGGGATCTCTGCCCTTGCGGCTGGAGTTGATTTTCTTGCTTGTCTACCTCGCCCTGAATTTTACATTTGTCGTTGTGACTGTCGACTGGTGGGAGGAGTTCCCCAAGAAAATGTTCCAGTTCAAGTATGCCGCGGGCCATCTGGCTGTGATGAACACTCCCGGACTGGTACTCAGCGCGGGCCGGAACAATCCCTTGGTGCCACTTCTGGGGATCTCCTTCGATACCTTTAACTTCATGCATCGCTGGGTGGGCAGAGTTATTGCTGTCAACGCGGTGATTCATATGAGCAGCGTTCTGGCAAACCAAGCCTATTTGCGTAAGACAGACTCAAATTCGACAAACCCTTTTTTAGCTAACGTTTCTGCTCCAGATGGCACGGAATACATTGTCTACACGATTTGGCAGACGCCTTTCTATATATACGGGCTTGTGGTATGTACGCTCGGAGCCCCTAGTAGGACGATATATCTAATTATGTCCTAGGCCCTTCTCGGATTTGTTTTTATTTTCTTTCAATCATTGTCGCCGGTTCGACACTCGTTCTACGAGCTTTTTCTTCATTTGCATATCGCCCTAGCGATTGTGGCCTTTGTTGCGCTGTGGTATCATCTGAAAAATCTATTGCAACAGCGTGTCTTGATGGGTACATTGATTCTTTGGGGTCTTGATGTATGTTTTCCGTTGCGTGATGATACTTACTTGGGGATTGAGTAGCATGGCTGACACTTTGTAGCGCGTTAGTCGTCTAGGAATCCTGATATGGAGAAACTGTGGCAAGCAGCGGACAACAGCCACAGTTGAAGCCCTGCCAGGAGGAGTTGCTCGCGTCGATGTTGCCATATCGCGAGCCTGGAACTTCTACCCCGGTCAGCACATGTACCTGTACATGCCCCTTCTGGGCCTATGGACCTCGCATCCTTTTACAGTTGCGTGGAAATCTACTGGGACCAACACGAGAAACATGAATGAAAAGCGAAACTCCAGTGATTCCATTGTGGCTCTTCTTGGGGGCTCTCAAACGACTACCATGTCTGTTTTGATCAAAGGACAGCATGGTTTCACGAAGAAGCTCCTCCGAAAAGTCGAAGAATCACCCGAGGGAAAAATTAAGGCTATGGCACTGGTGGAAGGCCCGTTTGGTATGAACGATATCTTGACTGCACTCGTGGATAGACACTGACTTTACACTCTACATTCTAGGCGGCCTTCATTCACTCTCGTCTTACGGAACCTTGCTTCTGGTGGCCGGGGGCATCGGTATAACTCACTCGATGTCATATCTGCATGAAGCCATCATTAATTCGACCTCGAACCGCATGGTCACCCGGGAAATCCACTTGGTCTGGATGATTCGCAGTTTAGGTACTTTGCGCTCTTCCAATGCTACGCCTGGTACTTCCTGCTAACGAAAAACTCAATAGATCATCTTTCCTGGATCCAGACATGGATGACCGACATCCTCGAACACCCCTCCTTACACAAGCGAATCGACTCCAACGGATGCACATATTTCCAGTTCCCAACCTTGATGTTCTCAATTGAAGTCCATGTTACGGCTCACAAGGAGAGTTTTGAGGAGTACATCCCTCACCCGGAGACACCATGGACACAATGCGCACCGCCTAGCGTTCCAGTCAGTATCCATCACGGCAAACCCTGCTTTCGATCTCTGTTGGAGAATAAGAAGGCGAGGCAAGTTGGTGCGATGGCTGTCAGTGTTTGCGGCCCTGGTGGTCTTGGGGATAGTGTGCGCGCAGCTGTTCGGGATGTCCAGGGAGAGAAAACCGTTGATTTGTTTGAGGAGGCCTTTCAATGGTAGCTAAGGAGTGGCCCTGCGTTCAGTCTTTCCCATTCTCTGCACAGATATCATGATATACGCTTTAGATATTCAATAAGATTATTTTAGATCCGATCACCACAAGGAGATTATGATGTGCCTGGTGTTAATATCACCCCATGCAACTCAGCCGCCAACGGAGCCAATGACTCGCATGGAACACAAGTCCACAAGGATCTTTGAAATATCACAGCAGAAACTGAGGCGTAGCCCCACCAACGGGTCGGCAAGCCATTGACGATACCTGCAGTGGGTTTAGAGCCATGCTGTTGTCGGGCAATTCCGCTCGGTGCGTTCAAAATGGCATCCACAATTCGGCCCTCGGTATTATTTGTCGGTTCAGTGCCGAATGCTGCGTGAGGTTGATATCGAAGCTTAATTATCGGTATTTTAGATAGGTGCCATCTCTCGGCTTATGCATGCGCATTGGTCTTCAAGCACCGAGACCGACGATGAAGAGACGGTGAAGACACGGCTGCTAGCAATAAAATTTAGGAATTGCCAGTTTTGTGTGGTACAACCCTGGGCACGCGACTGGTTACCAACCCTAGCGGGGAAGTGGACCGAGCCAGTGGAGCTTTTTAGTCACTCGAACATAAAAGCCCACGATTGCCTGCACAAAGCTTAGTTTTGGGTGATTCTGGGTTTAAGTTTTGTTTTTCTTTCAGTCTGCCATAATGACAACCACCTTCTCGTCTCTGCCCGTAGTTGACGTTGGCCCTCTGGGCTCACCAGCTGGCGCTACTGACGCGGAGCTGTCGGCCCTCAGCCAGCGACTATATGATGTATTCGCCACGACGGGGTTCGCCTATCTGACGAACGTGCCTTTGAGTTTCAGCCATGCAGAGGTGTTCCAGATGTCACGCGATTTCTTTGCACTGCCAACCGAGGAGAAGATGAAGCTTGCCAAGCGCTCGTTTCGACGTGATCACCAAAACACATACCGAGGGTTAATACCCTGGACTCCATCTTCCGAGACGATGTTAGAGCTGACTTGAATGTGGAAGGTACTTTCCAACGCAACCAGAATTAGCAAACGACAATCTCAAAGAGGGTTTCGAAATGGGGCCCGCAAAAATCATCGAAGCGAAATCTGTCGATCCATCGTCCAAGTTCAACCTGGCCGAGACGAACGTCTGGCCAGATGAGAAGGTATTCACTTCTCGGAATAAGCTGGAGAAGCTGTACGTCGAGCTGCAGAGTCTCGCATCTAAACTTCTGTCTCTGCTGGCCATGTCGTTGGGAAAACCCGCGGACTTCTTCGCCCCGTACTTGGTGGACTCACTGAGCACCCTGCGGCTGCTCCACTATCCCGCCGTGGCGTCTGCCGCGTCGGGCTCAAGGTCCGCTACTCAGGATGAAGTGAAACTCAGTTGTACTCAGCACACGGACAGCGGGATCTTGACTCTGCTGCACCAGGACTCCACCGGCGGCCTGGAAGTTTGCAACTCGTCCGGCGATTGGGTTGCTGCGCCGTATATCCCGGAGTCTCTCGTAGTCAACATCGGAGATCTGATGGCGAAGGTCTCTGGAGGCCGATTCATTGCTACCATGCACCGCGTTCGTGCTCCCGAGCCAAGCTCGTCAGCTGCGGTTGTTAGCAACCAGCAGAACGGTGAGACACGGGCTTTGGGACGAATCAGTGTTCCTTTCTTCTTCGAGCCGGGCGAAAACTGTTTGGTACGGTCTGTGGATGCCGAGGAAGGCTTCGTCGTCTACGGCGAGCATGTGCGGACGAAGATGAAGACGTGGGTTGAGTTCCAGGATGATGATGATAACTAGGGGATTTATGTGTTCAGCATCCAAGCTGGGGACTAGCGGCTCTCGCCATCTGGCATGTCCAAGAGAGGAAATGCTCGGTGCGCTGAGGCTTATACTAGCCCCGAGTTGGTTATGTTTGGATACTTGCTCTTTTCCCTGATGCGCCTGCTACTTTCCAAGCGAAAACTTTTGGATGCCCAAGCAACCAGCGAATCTGATCTCCACTGCGCCAATGTCGACTTCTTGAATCAACTGTTCCATTTGCGCCTATATTTCCGGACTCGTAGAACCATCCGTGGAGGCACCACGACACTGTGTCTCAAGGCCGTCGCAAATTAGATTCTGTAAATGACCATCTCATTTCATATACTTCTATTCTATCCGATCATCACTTAAGACAACGTTGAAGTGACTATACAAGGTACTACTACCCTTTAGCAGTTCCCTGTGCAATAGCCCAACGAATCGACTCTGCAATAGTTCTACTCACAAAGTCCGTTCTGGGAATCTCATGGCCGCCGCCATGATCAAAATCACGACGCTTCTCTGGGTCGCATATACCAGAAAGGTGTACGCCAGAGGCATAGCGCGGGTCTTTGGATCCGTAGACATGCACGGTTGGAATAGAAATGCGGAATGGGCAGGTGATCTCTTTCTGCAATTCCTCCACAGAGACACCGGCACCGAGTGAACTCAGGCCGGTCCAGCGGTCCGCACCTTGTCTCTGAATAGCAGAAGAGTCGGCCTGTGATTCTAAAGCACGCCGCGAATCATCGTCGCGCTCGAGTGCTTTGGCAGAGACATGGAATCCCAGCTCTTCGAGGACAAACAAAGAAGGACCGCCGCAGACGAAGATGGCCGCCTTGAAAGGCGGTGGCAAATCCGGGGTCTCATCCTGGTGCAAGAGTAGTGCACTTGATCCAAGCCAGCAGCCTTGTGAGAACATAAGTGCGGCATCATACGGGCCGTTCTTGGCAATATACTCGGATAGCCAGGTGTAGCTCGCGCGAATGGCTTCCAATGAGTTGCCATCGCAGAATGAAAAGTATGGAGGCCCGTAGAAGACATCAATACCTGCGGCTGGGCCGGTCGGATATGGTCCGTCCACCCAGTCAAACTCTATGTCTTCATCGGAAAGATGGGCACGGAAGGAGGCTGCGGGAAACTAGGATTAGATGTGGTGGCACTGGAATCACAGATGAAACTTACACGTTTGAGACCTGAAAATAGTACCACTGGTGCCCTTTCCGTGTAGACAAAGTACTCGCATCGTGAATTGTACTGATCCGGTCAGATTGAGGCGGGGTGATCCTGAAAGAATGTGTCAGGGGCCGTTTCCGAGTCAAAGCGTTCGCAGTGCGCGGCAGCAGCCGTTGCCCGACCAATTTAGTTTTGTTAGGCTGTAAAAAAATTGGATGAATTACTTGTGCTTTGATCGACAGAGGCGATGATCTGGGTGAATTTGGTCTGTCAGTCACCGCAAAAGGCATCGGCCTTCTGACCGACTTTTGATTCTCGAGGAACGCGGGGTCCCGCAGGCGAGTTGTGATACGAGATAATACATAGTCTGTGCATATGATGGAAGCCCGATAGCATCCCCAGTAATGTTTGCTTATTCTATGTGTTCTCCTAGAATGCAGATATTGTGCTATGACTAGATTTAGACCTTTCTATCTTTCTATGATTTATTATTTTACTAGAATATAATCATCGATAGCTAATCTAGGGAATAGGCGCAATCCTCAATAAATGCGCTCACCTCAAAGGACCCTGAACATCATCTAGACCGTTGATATCAACACCTAATTCCAGCAGCCAGGCCATAATTAAAATACAGTATTCAGGATATTAGTGATTATCGTCAAGGCAATGATTGCAATAGACTGTGCGTTTTCGTCTAATTGCGAGCAAGGCAACAGACCATGAGCTTGGCTAAATTAGCCCGAACCCCTCCACTCCACTATGGAAAGTTTCTTGCCGTAATCAGGAAGAATTGTTAAAGTCACTGCACATATCCCCTGTCATATGGAAATTTCGCATGTCTTGCGCCCCTGACTTGAGGTGACCCGCCACTAATGTAATCCTTCGAGGGGGTTGAGGAAACCTGGTCCTGTATTCCACAGTATTTTCCCGACAGTTTTCAACAAAAGGGCCTGCTCAGCAAAAATTTGACTTAAGTTAGCAATGACCCACATCTTTAACTAATTGTCAATTAATAATGCTGCGTAATTAACACTAAGACACTGTGTAGTTCTGTCACTGGCGTCATCGTTTCGTAGCTCGCATTTGTCATCGATAGGCACTGAGGGGCATTTAATCCGTGGCCCATCCTCTGTCGAAAGCTACCAGTCACACTCACCAATCCTGTCAAAAACTTCTGAAAATGCCTACCCAGAAAGCCATTGTCGTCACTGAGCCCAAGAAGGCGAGTCTTGTCACTGACAGACCCATCCCTACTCTCCGGGACGACTATCTTCTCGTCAAAAATGTGAGCGTGGGCTTGAACCCAACAGACTGGAAGCATGTTGCTTTCCTAGCTCCTCCCGGTGTCCTGGTCGGCTGTGACTACTCTGGTGTTGTGGAAGCCGTCGGTAAAGATGTCCGTAAGAAATTCAGCAAGGGCGAACGCGTGGCCGGATTCGCACACGGTGCCAACGCGGTGCAGCCTGAAGACGGTGCTTTCGCCGAATACATCGTCGTCAAGGGTGATACCGCAATCAGAACTCCCGCGAACTTAAGCTTCCAGGAGGCCGCTACGCTCGGTGTCGGTATCAGCACTGTCGGCCAGGCCCTCTATCAAAGCCTCAAGCTAGCACTGCCTACGAATCCAATCAAGGATCAGACTCCCCTTCTCATCTATGGGGGATCTACTGCTACTGGAGCCCTCGCGATTCAGTTTGCCAAGCTGTCCGGCTACAAGGTTATTACGACTTGCTCCCAGCACAATTTCGATCTCGTCCGCCGGCTCGGCGCGGATGTGGTCTATGATTACAAAGACCCCAACTCGGCTAATGAGATCCGGAAGTACACCAACAACAATCTCAAGTTTGTCTTCGATTGTATCTCGCTTGAGGCCAGTGCCAAGTTTTGCGACAATGCTATGTCCACTGAGGGTGGCGAGTACACCGCGCTCTTGCCCGTGAACATTGCCCGACAAAACGTCAACGATCGTTTTACGCTGGCATACTCTATCATAGGCGAGGCGTTCGAATATGGCACTATGCCCGTCCCGGCTAAGCCGGAGGATAAGGCTTTCATGGAGAGCTTCTTGCCTATTGCCGAGTCGCTGTTGGCCGAAGGCAAGGTCAAAGTTCACACTCCCAAGGTCGGAAAAGATGGACTCAAGGGCGTCCTGGAGGGATTGGAATTGCTGAAGGCGGACAAGGTTAGCGGAGAAAAGCTGGTTTACAATGTGGAGGAGACTCCGTGAGCGGTGATTTACTTCGGTCCGATCTCAAAATGGGTATTCATTAGCAAAAGTACTCCACGCAACGGGCGGCTGCCTAAATTCAACTGTCTCAGATTTCTACGTACCATCTTTTGTTTCCGATTTCTATTTTACCATAATCTGTTACTAGCCGTGGCGGTATGCCTCTACTCATCGGTAATTTCTCGGTTGCTCATCGGTCATTGCTCGGTTATGCTGATTATCAAGCGCTGCCTCGTCAGGTCTTCATTCACGCCGAAGCATCCTAACTCCGGCCCTGAATTATTAAGTCACCAACCAGCCTTTCTAGAAGTATCTTGATCATGACCCGTGGCATCTCAAAATTTTTTTTATTACTGTGCAGACAGAGTTTAATGACCCGAAACACCGACCTGATATGAACGACGGGCATCTCACTGGGTACCTCTGCAAGAATCTATAGACGAGGTGTGAAGCATCTCGTTGCAGGAAAAAGATCAGATCCCCTCGGTTCGGCGAATGAAAGATTTTTTCGATGCGCGTGAGCTGAAATGGTAGGAGCTGTATCAACAGGTGACAGAGATGTTGTGCTCTCTACTGAAGCAACTTCTGCGTTAAATGGTTAGTTCCTTATTAAAGTCAGGATGAGGTATTGCCATTAGTGTGTCTATCCAAAACACAATCGACCATGTTAAATATCAATCTAGTACTCCAATATTGAAAATCAGCCGGCGATATAATGACTTGTTGGAGGGAACGATACGAAGGATACCGATTTGCCTTTGCAAGCTGCCAGAACTAGGCAGCCAAAAGCTGATATCAGGATACCGCCAGTCTCCAATCCTCGGAATATTCACGTAATGAGAGCATAGAATCCCATTGATCCAATAAGCTGTCATTCTAGATCGGTCCGTGATTATCATCCCATAGATTTGCGCGAACATCAGAGGGCAATGAATCTACAAACGGCGTGCGAACCTAGAGCCTGCGGCTCTTGAGTTATATACACTGCGCAGCATAAAGCTGGCAATAACTGTACGTCCTACACCTTCTGCAAGCAGCCTGCACGGTACAGACTGAGGCTCAGTGGGAGCTGTATTGGTGCCTGCTGCCACAGCCGCCCTGCTATTTCCAGCAGCATGGAGCGGATGGCTTCAGAGTAATTTTGATCGCTACCATAATTTAGAGCTAGAATGCATTGGATGAAAAGCAGGACCTGGGAGCGACCAAAAAGCTTCTCAAAAGTCATACCGGGACTAAACTGGCGGAAGAGTTCACATGATCTTTGATCGCACCGGTGTTTTCCTTGGGAACACTCTTGACAAATCTACGCAGGCCGGGCGGCTGCACGCGTTTTGTGGCCATTCTATAAAGCAAAGTTGGTCATTGATAGTGATGGCCGGTTGTCCGATTCGTCACCAGTCCTCCTCCTCCTCCAGGATCACGTGGGCGTGGTTTCAGTGTATTTGGAGAGTTATAATGGGCGCTTTATTCAATAGAAAGATCTTAGTCCCATGGGACTGCCCGTGGGGTTCATGGGAATTCCCATATGGTCCCGTACTAGCATAATTCTACCAAGAATTACCTAGAACGGACGGATGAAATGCTTAGTTATTATGATAAAATACTATCTTTTGCGCCTATGTTGGTCTGTTTATGATCAAGATGAGAAAATATACATTTATACTATATTTGTTATAGATGACATTTAGTAGACTATTGAAAATTAAATAACGATAACAGAAATCCATTTGAGAGCTAAGTCGACGGGAGATCCAAGTTGGAAAAGGAGGAAGAGACAGAGAAAGAGTCTCTACTTATCTACAACAGTCTGTGTCCTATGTCGCCGATAGAGCGCAGTCCTCAAACACAGTCTCTAGTCGATTGCTCTTATATCATATCGGAGTTGCTAGGGTCGCGGGGGTCTGCCTTGTTGAAATGCTGGCGTGACGGGATCCCGAGACAATGCCCGGTTCCGTTATGCCTGGTCACAAGCTGGTCACAGATGAGCCTACACCTAGACCTCGCCAGCGAGCTCCACGACGCTGCAGTGGTTGTGGAATTATTGGACACACTGTAAGAAGCTGTCCTAGTAAATAGCTATTTATTCAACCACTAGATAGTCTGACTTAATTATTTTTTCTGGGTTAAAACGCACTAAAACACGTAGTGGCTGCGGAGAAAATTACCACTCGATGGTTGAATAGGTTAAGCAGTACCACTCAGGCTTCACCGAACAGCATTTTCCATCTACTCATCGTCGCGGATATCGACGACCATCTTCTTCCACTTGCGAGCCGGCACACGACGCTGGAACAGAATGTCGATCTCACGGAAGGACCTGTGCTTCATCTCTGGAATCCATTGCCAAGCCATGACGGTGCAGATCAAGGCGGTAGCGGCCCAGACGTAACCACTCTTGCCGCCCAGGTCCCACTTATCAGAGTTGAGCATGTAGCTGGAAAGGAAGATGCAAGGAATATTGACCAAGTAGTAGGCACCTCGTCCAATACCAGTTGTCAGTGGCCTGAGACGAACGGAAGATGTCTCGCCGATGATGACCCATGAGGCAGGGGCGGGTCCCAAGCAGAACAGGACGGAGACGATCAAGCCAAGTGATGCTTGCGCATTGCTAGCCGCGGTACCTCCGCCAACTGAGGCCGCAATACCGAGCACGATCAAGAATCCACAGTTGATGAATTGACCATAGACATAGATGGTGCGTCGGCCGAGGTATGTGGTGAGGACCCAAGAGAGCATGACCATGATCCACTGGAGGGCAGAAGTGATGAGACCAAGTGCAAATGCGGTGTTGTCTGCCATGCCGGCCTCTGAGCTGGTGTTAGTCTGCTATGAGGTTGCAGGAAATGGCTGGACCCACGTTTGAAAAAGAAAACCGCTTGGTTAGCAATCAGGTTGCCCGTCAGATTCTGAGATGCGTACACACCGCACACAATCAATGTGCGGTAGCAATCGGTGCCTTTCCACAGTTCAACGAGACTGGGCTTCTTTTCAGACTTCTCGAGTTCGATCGTGCGACGCATCATGGCGACTGCGTCAGCGGGATTATCATTTGCACTCGCGCGTCCAAGGCGTTTGACAGCCTTCTCTGCCTCAGCCAGACGGCCCTTTCGTACGAGCCACCAGGGCGATTCAGGCGCAAGGAAGAGTAGGATAGCGAGGGGAGTAGGAAACATCCACTGGAGTGCAATGGGAACTCTGGGATGACTGTTAGTACAGTGCTCCTCGATGGCATCTATGGGAGCGGACGAACCTGTACGCTGACGAGTCTGTCTTGGATTGGTAGTGGTAAGTGATACCGCCGACTATGATCGACCCAATCGCCCAGAACATCTGCAACATCTGCGTCGCTGGAGCTCTCAATCTCATTGGCACAATTTCGGAACAGTAGGCGGGTGCATTGGCGATAAAAATGCCCCACGGGATGCCTTCCAGGATCTGGGACGCGAAAAACATCCCGTTGCTGTTGCCGAAATAGAAGACGAAGATGAACGCGTTCAAGAACATGAGACCGCCAATGGTTGCCCATCGATATCCGATCACACTGGTAATAGGACCTGCGATGAATACACCGATGAAGGCACCGAGTGGCCCGCTACACTGGAATGCCGACTGCCATGAAGCTTCGATGATATACTTATGTGTTTTTTCGCTGTATACACCAAAATCCTCGGTGAATTTTTTGGTGGCTATGAACTGTCCCATTAAGAAAACACAGTACGACTCCATGATCTATTGCAACGTTAGAGAAATGATCTGCCGATCATGGGCAAGAGCTTACAATAGTGGATGACATCACGAATGCCCACCAGCTGGCAGCGGGATAGGCCTTGACAGCCTGGAGCACTGTCATATCATGTTCGACCTTCTCGGCATCGATGGCGCCCGATCTGTCGTAGTCGACCTTCTCGTCGACATCGTAAACAGGTCCGCCCGTGGAGGCAGGCTGCGCCTCCTCGACCTCCGCCGCTGAAGTCTGCTTCTCTGTGATATCGGTATTCATGTTGACGATTTCTGAGAGAAACGGGTGAATGAAAGAGAGGCAGGCGCGGCTGGGGGTTTCAGATCTTTATACCTGCGACAACACGCTCGTGATGGTGATCCCGATCTTGTCCCAATTGAGCGAAGCTTGCTCCGGGCCTTGACCTCCTCAACCCCACATCTCCACCCATAAAGGTCATTTTCCGTGCATTATGGTAGCAGCGCTCTTGTCGAGCGGAGTAATCTGATAGGTACTAGTCGGAAGGAGATGTACCGGTTCCTTTGCGGGGTCTGCTGATGTGGCGATTTGGTGGTAGGGAGTTGGTGGTGTGGGCCTATATGTGGCGTTCCATTCGCCGGAGAATTCCCTGCTTTGGGTGGTAGGGGAGAGTCCGCCGCAACCAACGGATTAGATGATACCGAGTCATTTACAATAATCGCTCATCCATATTAGTGAAGTTTTGTTCTTGAAGTCGCGATGTACTCTCGCCTAACGCATGGCATACACCACCGACGAAGGGATCCCAAGACTCCCTAGATCTAAGCTCTCGAATGGTTTACGAGAATTATGGGGGTTAATTGGAACGTTCCCATTCGCATTTAACAGAGCCATAACCTGCGATCTAAGGGATGTGACCCTTTATTAACCGAGGCCAACCAGGGGCCTTGCCATCGGTTAGTTGAACCTGGGATTTATTACAAGTTACCCCATTGGACTGCGAGCTGGGCTTGGGCTAGACAGGGCTAGCCCCCGGCGCACGAAGGAGTTGGCAATCCGGTGACTACCAGAGCAAAGGAGTGGTAACTAGTGTTCGGGCTAGATGGCCACGCGGTTTGGATGGCCTGTGCGGGGGGCCCTCCAGTGGGGTTTCGCCATTTCTGGGGTTGCGGGGGCCCCGGACGGGTTTAGTTAGTGCTTATTTGGGCTATGGTGCCTTGCATTCTGAGTCTCGCCGCTATGGTAAGCGGCGCTGAGAGGTAATGGTTGGTGGAATCGAGCATGTAACTAAGATATAGGGCTTCGGTGATTGGTTCAGCAACATGAAGCCGTTTTAGTATCCGACGGAAGGATCGCGAGTATCTAATAATCAAGTCGGCTTCTACGTATATATACCAAGCCTGGAGATCATCTAGCATCTAGAGAAGACATTGTTAGAAATGACCCGACCAGCCAAAAAAAAAAAAAAACAGGAAGCAACTAGCCTTCTCTCGTGCTCGCGCCGTGGTTGGTGGAAATGCGCATGGTCTCGGCTAGGCCCGTTCATCACGTTTGTGGACTAGTGCTGACGCCTCAAACCCTGGAAGCCGGGGCTAGAGCACGGCACACCGATCCCTCTTGGTTGGCATTGGCTATCTTGGGTGTCTCAGAGCGCAAGGGCCCCTCGGCTAGAATCCTCGTAGCCGAGTTTGAGGGCTGTATTGGGTCGATGGTCGGAAGGAGTGTCGGTGGTCGCTACGCCGAGGAGGGAGGACCTCGACGAAGGCCGAGCGCAAGCAGAGTGATCAAGAAGTAATTTTTTGATTAAATAGCAAAATCGGACCGGCTAATAGCTAAATCTTTCGTGGTTCGGTAACAAAATACTGCCATAGGTCGTCGGCTCTCGGTTGCTTTCATGCTCGGACTGTTGAGTGGTGATGGGACTGGTTCTACTTTGGAGAAGGGGCTCACTTTAATTCGGACGATCATAAATTTCACCTAGAGTGCGAATTGGGCATACCAATGCCCAACCCCGATCAGATTCACTGAATACTGGTATCGTGCTGGCCTACAGGTAGTGCTAGGTGGCTGAGTTCAATGGATGAGGACACCGGAGTGTCTATGGAGGAATCTCCAAACTACATACACCAATTTGGTCAAAGCGAGGAGGTGCCGCTTACCTCTGGCCCGGTATGATGGAGATATTTTCCGCGATGCTAAGTATAAATATTCTGCAAATTACACCCAATGCGGACAAATCCCCTGCAGGCGCAGCACATGCCCAACTGGCCCATTTCGATAAGCGCGAGGATGGCCCGTTGTTAGAGTTTGTGGTCACTATTCGCAAAGACGTCGCTCCTTCGCCTCAAATATATCGCCAATAACATCCTTTGAAACATCACCATACTTATGCTGGCGTAGACAATACACTGCTAAGGTTACTGGAAAATCGACTCTTGCGAAAAGTAATCACTTTTTATGTATTTGCCATTCGTGCTTTGACCCTATACGATATACATGATATTAAGCTGCAGAGCGGTAGAACCACGTTGGATTTCATCAACAGAGTGGCAAACGGAGACATCTCAAGCTGGAGTAATACCTGGAGCAGCTTCAAAGGGATCTCTCCCTCGTAATTTTCTTTAAAGATCAGTTGAAGAACATCAAGACAGACTTTCTTGCATGTGTCCATGGGACAGGTCTAACCCATGGCATATTCCTTCCTGGTACAGTGATGCTGGAAGTTATACCACCTATCAAAGAAGCGATGTAAAAAAAAACATACTGATATCGCTACTTGATCCCACAAAACACAAAAGTGGGCGCCGTTATGACCTGCTGTATACATCCAAAACCCGCGATCCATCAACACTGCGAAGCCATTAATATGAAAGTAGTCCGTAGCACAAAAATACCTAAACACAGATAATGAAAGGGTAAAAAAAGACAAAATGAACACTAATAAAAAGCTATAGAAGAATCAGACTGGCGCTGAACAGCGTCGAGAGAGCCGTCACTAGACCGATAACCATAGAGCCGTGCTCAGACTAACAGGCATCACGGCAACCACAGCAGCGCTAGAAGAACTGCTAGAGGAACTATATTCGGACACTGAGCCCGAGTAGGGAGCTATAGTACCGGTGGACTAGATACCTGCTTCTATGCTATCGTCGCCGCTGAACCGCTTGCCCTTTCTAGCTCCCAGGGTCAAGTATTTCTTAGCAGGGGCGGGCATGGCAGGGAGCAAATCGCCATCGACATCCCAGCTAGGCGAGTTCTTGGCTGGGCAGGGGTTGGCACCGCCGGTTGAGTTCTATCGTATCCGCGCCGACATAGACAATTGGGAAAAAGACTGTGGAATATCGCAGGTCGTAACGAAAAGATCATCTCCCCGATGACATGTAAACTGAAATCTTATTTATTTGACCATTGCTCAAATCATCATTCGTCAAACTGGCCGAACAATCGACTGAAACATCTGGGAATACTCCCAGAGACGTTCAGGTCCCATGCTCACTTTGACCAAGGAACCATGGCTCCATAGTCAACTTTTCGCAATGAGGGAGTTGAAGGTTGGGAACATGCTGGCAATTATATACATACGACTAGTGAGGGTCCAAACAACCTAATCGGCTCGAACAAACTGCTCTATCCTTCACCGCTGGTCCTCGTAAAGTAGTTTCCATGAGGATACAACCGACTGAGCTGGCTACACAGATGGTATCTTGCTTGAATCAAGGCTTTCATTTCATGACTTTCGGATTTAGTATTGCAGGAAGGAGAGGCCCTAGTCATCGGATCATAATCAGGGTTCAGCTACTTTAGCAACTTCCAAGCGACCTGATTTAATTGATACAGATGGCTTACTCAACACCAAAAAGGGCCAAGATAGCTTTCTAATACTTCAGGCCTTAAAGAAATGCGATCAGGAAGATCAGTCGGATTCCATCAACGGAACAACTAAACCGTTCTTGTCTGTTCGACCAGATGGGCTGCGAACCACTATGAAGACTTTTATCGCAGATCTCCATCTTACTGATGAGAAGAAATGACTTTTGAACGGGCTACGATCTTCATCGAGATATTTACGCTGTCTCCGAAGAGATAGGGCGAGCGGAGGTCCTCTATTTGTACGAATGAGTCTCTTCTCGGTTGTTCATACTCTCTGGACATTTGTCGAGCTCCGGGAGGAAATTAAAACTCACTTTTGCGGACTAGGTTCGGGACCATGCCCAGCTTTATTGCAGATCAGTGGATTAATTGCAATAGATCTCATTTTCATTTTCTTTCAGCCCCTCCTATTTTGATGAGAATGTCATGAACCGAAGATCACTAGTTTTTATAAGAACATCACACTGTACTTTACAGTCCAATAGTTCAATTTTAGATGACAGTCTGCTGTTGAACACCACGAAATTTTCTGGGTTCTTTGAACTTCAGAAGAAAGATGGCATGCTCCGAGAAAGCAGTGAGCACTAAAACGGAAAGAGCAAGCCACGGAGCGCCAGGCATTATCCGGTACAAATGCTGAAATAATCTGGTAACTATTTTCAGCCCAAGTAAGATCATCAGGGGCGATTATGTTGAGTTTGCCAGAGTAGTAAAGACGCATATGCCACATAGAATGAAAGTCAACGCGGCAAGTCACGTTTCTTGGACATTTCAATGCGAGACGCGCAGATACCGGTCAGGTTCCGAAACAGTACCTGGCGGGGGGATAACACCGGCTCCTGTAGTAGAACAAGCGAGCGCCTCGGTAGTGTTTCCAGGGGCGGCAAGAGCGGGCATCTTTGCAAAAGTTGGCTCCTTTCGCTTTAGGGCATCGAGATCCAGGAAATCAAGCATATCGTTGGCGTTGGCATCCCGATAGGTGAAAGCCGGGAGGTTCCATTTCCTCTGGAGTGTGGCAAGCACGGATGTCTGATCATAGACAACACTGCTCACATACTTGCCAGCCTTTGCATAAGGTGAGACCACTACGGCGGGCACACGGAAGCCAAGACGACTATAGCCTTCATATAGATACTCCCCAGGCTGGACATGCGGAGGAACCTCGTCGGGAATCAGGGCTGGTGGTGGAGGCACATGGTCATAGTATCCACCGTGCTCATCGTAATTCAAGATGAACATGGTCTTGGACCAGAGAGGGGATTGGCCGATAGAATTGACCACGTCAGCTAGGAGCGCCTCTCCGTTGACAATATTCTGGGGGTTCTCTTGGGACTGGTTGGCGTAGTTGGGATCGATGAAGCTGAAAGCGGGCAGGTTTCCCTCCAACGCATCGACCATAAACTGGGGCAGATCCTTGTGGCGCTTCGTTTCAGAGTCGTAGTTGTTCTTGCCAAAGAAGTCAGGTGTGTTGCCGCTGATATCTCTCCAGCAGCAGTCCGGGGCGTAGTTGTTCCATGAGATGCCGTATTTGTCCAACTCGTTGAAGATGGTACCGGCCGGCGCGTATCCTGCGGTCAAATTGACGTTGTCATCAACGATCCCGCGTGCGGTACCCGCAATCAGGAACCGCCGATTTGGCCATGTCTGCGCCAAGAGGGAGCAAAAGAATCGATCTCCAATAGGGAAGTGCTCAGCCAAACTGTATGTGAATGGCAGGTGGTCCGAGGTATAGTAGCCCATAGCAACACCGCCCACCATCTCATCAATGGTAGAGCTAATGTCCGTGCGCACGAAACCGGCATTTGTCCCATTGTCATACGCATTGTGGCTTGCCAGCCATTCCTGGCTCGGTCGGCCCGACAGCTGACAGGTGTTGGGCATGGGGAAAGCATGCTGAAGGGTTCCATTGGGATAAGGATTGGTGTTCAAAACTTGTCCGTTCGGTCCCACACTGAGGCCATCACCGCGACCGAGCATGCCAAGCATATTGTCGAAGGAATGATTTTCAAGCTGCAAGAAGACAATGTGCTCGATGTCTGGCATAGTGTCGGTCCCAGGCTCCAGATCCGGAAACGGCAGCGACCCAGGCTGCCGCAGATCTGAACGACCAAGAGCTCTGAGAGCTGCGGCAACGTCTTCATCGGATTGACCAGTAGTTACATGGTACCGACGAGCCTGTGCCGTATAGGACAAAGCAAGAATTGCAGTTGTTGACCACGTTGGAAAGCGCATGCTGGGCGATCCCGGAAAACAAAATCCACAGAATGGAGATTAGATGAGAGAACAATCAAAAAAAGTAGCCTGAATCAAATGTTTGAAGGGTCTTCTTATACAATCACACGATGCAGGGACTTATAGATGCTCGGCCCCTCAGAGGCCGTGCACGTGGCTGCGAGATGCTTGTCTGGTGGAGCACCTTGCATTGACTTCGGTCGGGAAAGAAAGCCGGTGGGTGGCTTGCCAAAAGGAGAATAATATCGAGCACTTCCCGATATTAAAGTACCTATTTCAGACGATTCAAAGCAGATCACTGAGTCAAATAAATAAATGCGGCGATTTGTTCGGCTTTTAGTGAGGGGAAGCCTGGCACGGGCTCTGGTCGTTGGTTGAGGCGAGAAGACGGACAGGGATAATTTTAAGCGTCGGAGAAATTTTGGGACGAAATCAGTCCGATTCTAGTGTCATTCTATCACCACAGTCTAATTGTAATATATTCCTCTGGCATTTGTAATTGAATTAGCGATCCAAGGCAAATGGAATCTTATATAGCATTGCAAACAAGTCAAAACTAGAGCTGAAGAGGCCTTGAAAATCTAGACAGTTTACTTTCCTCTACTACTTCCCATGTCCAAGTGACAGTCTATGTAGTTACTCGGTGCTAGACATTAACGTCACCCTTTCCAAAGTAAACAGCCCCACCGTATAGCGACCGAAGCTTCTACCGCCCAGCTTGGACTTGAAGAAACTCGAAATTCCAGACATCCCCAAGTCGATCATTCGACTCCCCTAGCCCACCATGAACCAAGATTGTGCTCGTACCGACAACATCTGCATCGAACCAGCCCCGCGCAAGAGGAAGTTCCTCTCCTTGAACAACAACCTCCTCCCATTTCTTCCTTTCAACGTCGAATGCCCACACATCACTCAACATCTTCCCAGCTCCTTGATGGCCCAACGAACTAGGGTCGCGCTCACCGAACAAAGTGATTAAATACGGCCGGTTTCTGAGGTAAATCGGCAGCAAGGAGCCCACGCTTCGCGGTATCGGTGCGGCTTTGCCGTCAGGCAAATAGAGGTGCGACGCCCAAGAATTTGTTTCGGGCGAATATGAATCCACACTCCCACCTTGCTCGGTGTTCCCGTCGAATCCATTCATGCGATATAGCTTTCCAGCTGCAAAAGCAATCGATGTACCACCGCGTGGAGGATCGAATGCTGGCGCGAGTTCCACCCATTCTTTGCGGGAAAGGCAGAATGCCCATAGATCCGATAATCTTCCTTTTTCGGGGCAACCTGCGTGGACGTAAAGCGTATCTTTCCCATCACTAGCCATACAATGGTAGCTACGAGCGACTGGAAACACCCCCGAGTTGGAACCAGATGGCATGATAAGCGACCAACTTGCTGCACTAGGGTCAAATTCCCAGACCGCGCCCTGCTCTTCAATAGGTGCCATTGCAATACCGCCTCGACCAGAGAAGAGATAGATCCTTCCGTTCAGTGTGGCAGTTGCCGTTCCAACACGTGGGGAGGGAGATTGGGACGTTGCGGGCTCGGAAATAACCGTCGCATCTACTAGATTATTGTCAAGTGTTTCAGCGTCGTCACATTTAAGGATTCTTGTCGCTCATCACAGCCGCGCAACTTACTACTGTCTAATGGAATCGCATGGACGTCATTGTCTCGAGGCTCGCGCGGTCGCAATTCCCCTCCAAAAATGTGAGCCCGATTTCCAACAACAGAAACAACTTGAGAAGAGCGGCGAAGGATATCGGCCTCTATAATCTTGTGACATTTAGCAACAATATTCGCCATTGTGAAGATAAGCCTTGAAACGTAGCTGATTCTTCAGTGCGAGTATGGAAGGCTCAGAAGAAGACACAAGGGAATCGGTGGGATTGAATTTTATAACTGATACTACTGGCTGAAGTGGGATGGCAAACTATCGGCGAGAATAATATCGAGACGTTCTTCTTAATCTATCGGGGTTCTTGAGGTTCCGAAGCGCCGCAGTGCTCTTATTGAAAGTGGATGCCGAAGGAACATTCAGCAGCCAATGAGAGCAGGATTTATTGGGCTTACCCGCTAATATTTTGACTGCAGGGAACTTGGGCCAGTACCGAGTTCTCCCTCCTCATAAAAAATACAGCCTCCGAAAACTCCGATTCCTCCGTACTTCCGCGGCCTGTCGCAACCTCCAGCAACAAATACAGCTGTCAATTTATTGCCCCTCGCCACAATCATGCCCCCCAAAAAAGCACGTCCGCAAAAAAGAGCTTGCGATGTCTGCTATGGTAGAAAGGCAAGCTACTATATTCTCTATGCTCGAACAATCAGCCCCTTCGTAGTCTACTAGCTATAGTACAGTACTGATCTCTAGTCCTTATTAAGATCCAATGCTCTCTTCCTAACCCAGATGGCCCCTGTGAGTGGTGCAACCATCGCAGCCTTGAATGTACTTTCAACAGAGAGAGGCCACGGAAGAGGCAGCGGAATAGGTGTGCGATTTTCCATCTACCTCGCACTTCGGGTTATGCAAATTTCGCTAACGCCTTCTCCCTCGCGTCCTCTTTTTCCAGTGTGAAATCCAGCGATCTACAGACTTTATTCCGACGCATTGAGCAGCTTGAGGGTGCCCTAGCCCAGACTGAGACAACGCAGGGGCTGACATGTGGAACTTTGCTAAACCACGAGGAGCCAACAGTACCCGTCCTTTCCAATGTCAACTCTCCGCAGGTTTCAACCGAAATAAGAGGTAGGGAGTGGACTGCCTTCTCTGAACGTTCCCCCTCCCCCTCTGCCTTCGCACAAACAGCCACAAACTCAAGGGGCTATGCTGTCAGGGACTGTCCCCGTGACGTTACTGTGTCCGCAAACCAATTGGGACCCAACTGGTTTTTCAATGGCATGCCCATTGCCTCTGAAGCAGGCCGTCGATGGATCTCAACAAGAACTGGCCAGACTGCCAGGTGGGTCGAGTTTAGTATTCCCATGAAGGTCTCTTCTTCCTTTTCGCTTCAGCCATCATTCTCACAAGAGCTATGCGAGTTACCCGACAAGGACTCCACCAGAGAAATCTTGAATATCTTCTTTAGGTCTTCATCCAGATCTGTATTCCCCGTTTTGGATCAAGTCCTATTTGAGACGACGATGGAAACCGCGTATGAACCCAAGGATAGTATGCTGTTCTCGCCCACACAAATCTCAGCCAAAGCCTGTGTTTTAAGCGCTCTCTCTATAGCATCTCGCTTAGATGCGTCGAGGCAGATACCCCTTTCCATGGATGCGGATATGTGTGCGACCAAGGCGCATTCTCTCCTAATGTACGTTGCTGAGGAAAATAGCTTGGCGACTCTCCAGACAACACTTATATTGGTAAGGATTGTCTCGTGGCTTGTTCACTCCGGAGACCCAGGCTGATTTTATGAATTAGCAACTACGACGTGCATTCACTGCCCACTGGCAAGGTACTGCCTTATTTCACTCGATTGCGTGTCGCATAGTCTGCTCTTTAGGTGGTCACATCTATCAGTCGTCAAAGCCATTTGGGCTTGAGCTTTCCCGTTTAGAACGTGAGAATCTCCACATTCGAATGCTCTTCTGGTTATGCTACATGCTCGACAAAGACATATCGCTTCGGACCGGAAATCCTCCCCTTCTCACCGATATTTATTGTGACCTCACCCCGCCCGATAACTATTTGAACTACTATACGTACCTACCAAATTTGGATGCATCTTTTGACGTTAACGATAACACCAACTGGTGCCCCACACCCCATCTTCCGGGAGACCTTCGCCTAAGCCGTTTGAAGGAGAAGGTTTACCGACTGCTCTTTTCTGCCCAGGCTTTGAGGGACAATGATAACCAACTCCTGCTTAATATCCGGCAACTAGATGATGAGATTGAGCGCTGGCGATTATCTGTCCCAGTCAATTTCCGGCCAGCCCTTTTTGTCTCACAAAATACTTCACCAAACATCTCCAACGAAAGTACACCGCATACCATTCGTCATATGTCTCTACAATTGGACTATCACCATCTCATGACCGTCATTCATACGACAGTGAGGAAATGCACTGCTGAAGCTGGTGATGGGATCCAGGACCTTCATGGCGTAGTTCATTCGAGCTTCGATCTATCTTTGGTGGCCAGCCGGTCAACACTTTGGTATCTAAAGTTTCTCGTTACCACAATTGCAGAAGAAGCATTTCGGTAAGCATTGTTGCTTTTGGCCTTCAAAAACGACATAACACTAAGCGTGATTGCAGGTTCATCACATTTTACTCGTCTACCGCCGCCATGTCTCTCTTTCTCAACATAGTTATCCACCCACTCGATGCACAGGCGTCGCTTGATTTGGAGCTCCTTATATCGGCTGCGAATTTAATCCGGAACATGTCTGTGCGCACATTGATGCAAAGCGAGATTGATTGCGTTCAAGAACTGAGCAACTTTGTTATGAGACTTGTGTGGCTAGGAACTTGTGCAGTGACAAAAGCACAGAAAGAGCAGAAAGAATTTAGCTAGACATGATCGCAATCAAATGAAAAACGTCCGAAAACAACTGCTATGCTGAGTAGATGAAAACTAGTTCATAGGCTCTGAGAGTCAAATTGCCTGGGGAAATCGTCCTGGTCAGTCAAACTCAGAGGAGTTGACTAAATGTGCCACCTGTCTCAATGCATGGCTATCGGATCTGAGGATTGAACTCGCATTGTCTTCTTAGCGATCTAAACTATCAACATTTCCCCTATCCCTTCCCTTTTAGTCTAGTGATCGAGGCTACTAGACGCATTGTCATAGAGAATACTAAATATTCAGGATTTACTAGTAGCTTTTAAGCGATGATATAAATCTATTAAGGAATTAGATATGATCTCAAAAGCTACGATTAGCACCTAGTAGTTTTATTTGGATAGTTGACACAAGGAAGCAGGGGTGACCAAAAGTTACGTGCCGCCTCAAACATACTTTTCGTTCGAGTCTCAAGTTTATATGTATTTCTCTTCCTACTATGAAATAAGACTATCTAACAATTCATTGACTAAGACGGTCTGAACCCATTCTTATCATATGGTTAATACTCCCTGGTCCATGGGTTGAGTCTGACTTCCACTTGAAACAACTTGCCCTCGTTCTCCAAACGTGAATGCCTTTTCGGGATTAAAGCCACGCACAGGGATCAAACGGTAGCCCTTTTGATTTGATACAATAGCTTTCCCGTTGGTATCAGTAAAAGCACAGTTGAAATGTGTGTGACCGAATGCCCATGCTACGACTGCAGAATTAGTCCAGGATTCGTGGTGACTTAGGTCTGTGGCGAAGCCCATAGACACATCACTGCCAACATGTTTTGGATCCGTACACCGTGAATCAACGCTCGGACTGTGGTGGGTAAAAATCACAATCCGCCGCTGGGGCTCGTCTTTGGCTATCGCAGAAACTTGAGCATTGAGCCACTCGACATCTGATTCATGCGCGGCATTGTGGTGATCCACTGTCCACCTTAGAATATCTTTGAAGTCGACTAGGCGACTTTCAATAGCGAATTCTTGCCGGAAGGAAATGCGCGAAAATAGGGTGCATCCCAAAACAGTGAGATATTTGGTCACATCGTATCGGGTTTGGTCAAGGAAGACAAATTTGCCCATCAAGGATCTTTTGTCCATTAACGCCTGGAAACTGTGCATTTTGGCCTTTGCAACTTTGAACGAAAGATGGTATGGATCGTGGTTTCCTAATAGAAAGAAGACAATTGTGTAGCGGCTAAGTTGATCCTCAAGAAACGAAAAAGAGTTGGTCGTTGGCGACGTGGCCAATATCCCCAAGAAGGGCAAGATATGATGCGGTTTGAGCGAACTTGAAGCTCCCATATGCGGAATGAGTTTCGAGGTGGAGGTCCGAGAGTATTTGGAATGATACTGATCCCATGTTGATGAGTTGTTCCTCCTAGGAAGAGAGGTAGATGGTTGACACAGAGCACTCGAGTGTTTTGCTGACCAAGGCGGACACGGTATTGCAAAACACCAATTTAGAGAAACGGAGGCTTAGGAACAAGAAGTGAAACAATGAGAGTCAATTATTAAGCGCCCGAGGTGATGGTGGAGATAATGAACTTGGCTCATTGGATGACTATTTGCGGCCGAGAACTCTGTGCTGTCGGTGATCATCATCATGTGACTCAACCCAACCCTGCCACTGAGTATCAGCGGTTAATAATTCAGTTGCGGCATGGTCAGTGCTTCCAGCATGGCATAACTGGCTACGGGTATCCAATCATAGTTACGCTCATGAGTTTAGATAAGTGGAATCAATTCAAACGGTGACTCTCACACAAGATATCAGATGGTAAAGGCCTCGATTGCGGCGCGCGAGGAGCACGGTGGTTATGCTGGCTTTGTTGGTCAGGAGAGTGTCAGGAGAGTGTCAGGAAAAGCAAATTTCAGTAATCGTTCAAATGTTGCAATCTATTCTACATATATCCAGAGATGACATCACAATAAAGGCGGATGGTGTTGTAATTAGTGATCAATCGTGATGCGTGGCTGATGAGGTATGACAAAATGAGTAGCTTAGGTAAAAGAGCCCTAATATTGAATTGGATGCCATTTTCATATTATGTCGATGAAACTTTTCATGATGAGCCCGTCTGCATCGGCCGGTTAACTTAATACACTAGCGAGCCACTCACTCCAAAACACTATAGTAGACGTGATAAATCCTAACTCAATATCTCAGCAACAATAACTTATTATGAGATTCCATTATATCCTGGTACTATTTGGATCATATCTACCCAATTTATGGAGTTGCAAAAATTTATAATATTTGGTACGATTCATATATCGTGGAATTTTACATCGGCATAGATCAGAATTACTTCTATATTGGCCTTGAAGACGTCACCCCCTTGGAAATTCCTCTCCTTCTCTCAAAACTTACATGCGCAATTAGTAGGGTTCAATGAACATACCCGTTTAGGCCCGACAAGTAACAAAGCGAAGGACACAAAGAGCAATAAGGTGGTGCGAATGTGAGTCTTCGCTGCGGCAGTAGCATCCGTTATCCCGGGAGCCAACGTGAGTACTCTTGAGTACTGACTCGAACGCAGATTCTCCGATATTATCGCGCGCTCGTGGCTGTTACGACGCCCTACGAATTTGCTAGGGGACGCCGTTGGAAGGGTACGGATCTTTCTGATGGTAAACTTTGAGAAAGGACATAATAGCACTATTAGTACGGTCGACAGTAGGACTGGTCGATCAATGCGCTATATGTACACGAACCTGATTTTCTAGATCTTTTTCGTTCGCGAAATCCAATACGGCTTCCACCGTTTTGGCTTGTGAGGCATTGTCAGCCTTACCTCTCGGTCCTTCTCGAGATAACCCCATGGGTAACTATGGCTTATTATTTGCTGATGTCTTTGCCTAGGTGGTTTTGCATTTGTCTAAGAAAAGGTGGGGGGAAAAGGCCCATGCACCAGGCGATAACAAATTGTCCAACAATATAAAAGGAAATAGCCATGCAAGCCTACTTGATGGCGGCTGGATTCAAGGGAAATCGGGGAGCTCCATGGCATGAGCCTGAGCGAGAGATCACTAGACGGGAATGGAGGAAGAAGTAGAGATGATGATGCTATTCCTAAGTGGCCTCCCAGAAGGGAAGGTCTATCTACAGGCAGCGGTGGGCGCTGACACCTCAGGCACCCACCTCATCACTACTAGAATGATAGGTGCCAATTCAAGCCTATATTGAAAGGGACAGAAATCTCACAGGTGATGATAGATATGTTGCAGCCATTACTAACAGCTAGCGCCAAGCGATTGTCGGCTAGCTACAGTAATGGTATACCCCAGCTCACTTGATAGTACTCCGCAAGTAGTTCCATTGCCACCGCAGCCGGATGCAATCTGGTCCATTGCATCTACTAACTCACTAGCCTCAATGCTCAAGGGAAAATCCGGTTGCTAATGAGCTGATTAGTAGGACTGGCATATTAAAGAAAGTGCGAGAAAACATACAAAGTTGCAAAAGTTGACCGCGACGTTTCCGTCCGAATCCCCACCGCAACCAACAATTTGGCATGACTCTGGGTCGGTTGTGATAATCATATCAGGAGCTTCACTGTCGATAAGTTGACCAACTTCCTCCACAAATTCAGTGCTGACTTCGGTGAGTTCAGGTACATCTGCAACTGGACAGCAAAAGAGTCCATCCTAAGTAGCATAGGCAATTAGCGACATACTAGTGATGACGAATATTACCTACAACAAAACCACGTTTGTGGAAGGCTTCCTTTTCTGTGGATTTGATAGTGAGACCCTAATTGGGAGTGGTATCAGCAATAGCTCAGGCGTATGGGCAAGAGATAAACATACAATGACGGAAGGTATGGCTGCAAGGAGCGAGAGAGTAGTAATGAGGACCTTCATATTTGCAGTGCAGGTAGACGCTGGGAAACTGAAAACCAAGATATAGTAGAACTCAGATCAAGATTGAGATCTGGGGAAGAAAAGTGAAATATAAGAGCACACAGCGAGGGTTAAATACTTGGCAGTTGCTTATGTCTGACCTAGGTAGGTACATTGAGGAATCACATGAGACGGTAAATCTAAGGGTGGATAGTGCCAATTGACTCGTTGGCTATTAGAAGGTGCACAGTTGGCAATGATTCCCAAAGGCACCCGGGAAATGGGACGCCTGGACGCAATAGGGCGCCTAAATGGAATGGGATACCGGAAAGAAACGAGGTACGGTTTTGTTTAAGATGCACTCTAAATCACAACCTTCAGTCAGTAAAATGAGATTTGAATAGGGATTGAAGGTTGTGAAAAGACAAGCCAGAAAGGCATAGCTCTTGAGTCCCTGAAATGAAATAAACCGAGCCAAGATCAGCTTAATAACTGGCTAGGCCAGGAGTGGGACCTCGCCAAACCCGTGAGCTGAGCCTGCGGGCTAAACCTACAAGCTGAACCTACGGGCTGAGATTGGTGGCCTGAGTTCGGGGCCCGAGGACAGCATCAGCCTTGACCTCGCCAAAACGCGGGTCGGGCTGGGTTTTCGCACTGTGTTCCACCTAAGAGCAATCTTCGTTATTTCTGGCAACCTTGAACGTCTTTGAGTTTTTTTGCTACAGTAAGAACGGGCAGGAAACCAACTGTGAACAAAACACCACCTATACTGGGCAATGATAAGATATATAGCATGGAATTTGTTTGTCTTCGCTTTTTCCCAAAGAAGAAAGTTTGAGATTTTCAGTAGTTATATATACATAACTACATGTATTATTAGGCGTCCCATCCGCTCTAAGCGAAGTCAGCCCATATTTGCAACTGACCTGTTAGATGTATTATTATTGATCTTACTCCGCGGGGCCTAGTGCCCAGCCTGCTGGCTATGCGGTCCTTCGTCCTTTCTATCATACAGGAAACCTTGCCTCATGGCTGGACTAAACCCTGCATGCCCCACCTTCCGCCTAGAGTGTCCGCCGCGTGCTTAATTTTGGGTCTTCCCCGCCAGCTTCTGATTGATTGTTAAGATCCCACTCCCTCGGGTGGCTATTTTGGAGGTAGGGTATAGAGGTGTTAGATGTATGGAATTTACAAGCTGACATATAATCAAAAGTATTTTATTTAAGTTATCTACGTAAGAAGCAATGCACAGAAAACTGGTAGGGGTACGCCGGAAAAAGTCTTAAACATAGACTAGCTGATCTTGGCATTATGGTTCGAGAAACAATGAGAGGGTTTAGGTACTGACACCAGTATCAGACGCACTATGCCTCAAGATTATTGTTCACTGTCCAGGTTCTTTGGCTCCTCCCGATGTACTGAGTGCCACGAACATCCCCCTCGGCGGTCTCATCAAGGTCACAGGAGGAATACTGAGAATTTCCTTGCATCCAGCCTGCTTCGCAGCAGACATCACAAAATTCTTGAAGTGTTTGTCATACTCTTCTTTACAGAGCTGTAGGCCCATATTAATGTGCCAGGTGGCCCAAACCTCTTCCAACGTGGTGGGCCCACATCGCGAGGTCAATAAACCGAGGACAATTGCGAGATCTTGCAGTTGCAAATGCTCTAGATATACAACGATCTTCATGTGTGTGCCGCTCCTAGGCACCTGCACGAGAAGATCAACAAGAGCTTGAAGATCAGTGTGTCGCTTTCCTTGAAAAGGCACAGTCTTGGAGATTCGTGCAGCAAAGTGAGCGATACCAGCAAGTGGTAATTCGATGCATAGGATTACCAACAGACTCCAAAGAACACTTCTACGGTACCCAAATATTGCGTTCAAGATGGAGCCCAGTTTGTGGTCGAGCGTCTGGCTGTACATGGGCTGTGGATCAACGATCAAGCTGATATCGCGTGCCAGTTCTAATAGCATCGAATGCTCGCGAAGAGTGCGGTAGGTTTTGGATATGTCTTTCGGGACTGAGCTGAACGGCCCGTATCTGGGGATACGGACATGAATGCAAACAGTTGCATTTCGAAAAATGATGCTGAGCGCCTCATGCCGAAGTTGCTTATTCACAAGGGCAAAATTGAACGACCTCATAGAATGGCATTTGAGACCTGCAGAATTGATAGTGAAGTCCTCCGGCTTGATCTCCCATCCTGTGCGATATCCAGTGTGCTGAAGTCTTTGCCACGCCTCGAGCTCGTGTGTAGAGTATGTAGAGCTGATGGTGTATTTGATGATCTCTCTTCGAAGCTCAAATGGTAAGGCGAGGAAGCGAGAATGGTTGTTTCTCCTCGGCTTCAAATCTTCTACAAGCTTGTCAATTGTTGTCTTTGGCACGAATCTGCAACCAACCAACCTGAAAGAGAAGCCATAGGACCAGGTGTGACTTAATGTCGGAAATATTTCAAGTTATGATCTGTATTAGGCATACTATTCCAGTAATTTGTACGCCTGGCTACCGATGTAGTGTGGCTGTGTATGTTTCTTGACAAGGCAACCTAGCAGTCATC
Source organism: Penicillium psychrofluorescens (assembly GCF_964197705.1). Taxonomy (NCBI): domain Eukaryota; kingdom Fungi; phylum Ascomycota; class Eurotiomycetes; order Eurotiales; family Aspergillaceae; genus Penicillium; species Penicillium psychrofluorescens. Next base: position 1,592,637 of record NC_133439.1, on the reverse strand, counting down.
GGGGAGTTGTGGGCAATAATACGAGAACCTGAACCCGACGTGGCGCAGCCGGGTCGTCAGAAACCATTCGCTTACATCGCTTAAATAGACCCCTTTTTTACCCGTCACTACAATTTGGTCCCCCACAACTAAAACATTATAGGTAGTCAATGTGTTGCCTATATTCGGATCTGCACACAAATAAATTATCTCAATTAAACTCAGTTTTCTCCATTCCCTTTCCGGGAAATTGTGGACTGACACTAACCTTGAGTCTATGAATCTCTGGCGTCCCAGTTTTTATAGCATGTTCATCTGCAGGAACTGACGGCACATATTATCGTGTTAAATCACAATGACATTCTGGAGTAGAAGAAATATAATAGATAACGATCAATCGCAGCGTGTTGAACACTGAGACGAGCCATACAGGCACCATCTACCCCGAGGTTGAATCGAGGCGACCTACTAAACAAACAACAAGCGCATCATTTCATCTCGACACTGGCATTGGCACTCATCGACAAAGATGTCGGCGTAGCCAACCCAGCCCGGAACTCCGCATCCTCCAGTGTCAAAATGCCATGCTTCCCACTCCCGATCCGCAGCGCCCGTTTGACAGCCTTCCAGCTCTCAACACCAAGCAGATACACAGCCGTGCAGCCGACGACAATCCCCCATTCCCACGTAATGGCATGATGCTTAAACACAAGCTCGTTTATCACGGGGAGATAGATAATCGGGAATGCAATGACGAATCCAGCCATGACAGCGCAGAAGAGGAAGCGGTTGCGCCAGACTGTCGGGAAAACGGATAGAGTCTGCGGATAGCGGATGGGGTCCATGTTGAACAGGGATCGGGAGAAGTGTTTAACTTCCCAGGCCGTGACGAGGAGCAGAAATGTCAATGTTGCGTACGTCGTAGCTCTAGCACGGAAGACTGCGTCGCAGGTTGGGTTGTATGTCTGGTTGCATCCCTCGCCTAGATCGGAGGATCCGGTGCCGGCCGCGTAGATGACGCAGATGAATGAGATGAGACAGAGTGAACCCATGAAGGTGCCGTAGATCATCTTATCTACTATCAACTCGCGGGTAAAGACGCCCGCGCGGAGGTTGTGCGGTGGTCTGTACATGATGTCTGGTTGGGCTTCTTCTAGGCCGAGGCCGACAGCTAGGAATGACGATGTGACCAGGTTGGCCCATAGGATTTCTAGAGGTGAAAGTGGGAAGACAGAGCTGCCGCGTACATCTTTGAATGCTAGGGCAATCAAAAGGAGGATGACCTGAGCGATGTTTGAGATGAGGAGGTGCATGAGAAACTGCGCTTCTAGTTAGTAGAGGTATATTCAACGACAACAAAAGTATAGCTTGCCTTTTGAATGTTATCGAACAATCGTCTTCCTTCCTCGACGGCTTTGACAATCGAGGCAAAATTATCATCGGTCAGAACCATATCCGCCGCTTCCTTCGCGACATCGCTGCCGTTCTTGCCCATTGCGATACCAACATCTGCCCTTTTCAGAGCGGGAGAATCATTGACGCCGTCACCAGTCATAACACAAAAGGCCCGCCGCCGATGCATTGCCTCGACCATGCGGACCTTTGTTGTGGGACTGCATCGTGCGATTACCAGAGGCAGCTCCTCGATACTGTCGATGTCCGAATCGGAAAGCTTATCGAACTCATCGGCGGACATGACCAGTTTTCTGTATTTCACAGAAGCATCCAGACGATCGAGGATTCCTACTTCCGACGCTATAGCAGTGGCAGTTTTGATATGATCGCCTGTCAGCATGTGCACTGTAATGCCTGCCATTTGACATTTGCGCACTGCTGCGGCTGTTTCAATCCGCGGTGGATCATATAGTCCGACAAGGCCTGCAAACTGCAGGTTAGACTCAGCTGAGTCTCGCGGTGGCTTTTCAGAGGTGCCATCCATGGGAACTGTTTTGTGGGCAACGCATAAAACTCGGAGGCCTTCGCCTGCCATTCGATCGGCGGTTTCTTTGATGATGCTCATCTCGGCCTCGCTGGCTGAGACATGAGGAAGAACTGCTTCGGGTGCACCCTTGGTGTAGATCTCATTGACCTTATCAGTGGAGTTCGTATAAATGACCGTCATCTTCTTGATGGCGGAGTCAAATGGGTATTCCGTGTGAAGGTCGAGTTTGCCCTCTGCAAGGATCATCTTCTTCCCAAAGTCAAAACGCATAGCCAAAATGTGCAACGCAATTTCGGTAGGCTCGCCGATAGCAGTCCACGTATTGTTGGCTTGGTGCACGGTTGATAAATTGCAGAGAGCAATCGCGGACAAGAAGACATGTAGCGCAGGGTGTTGCTCGATTGGCTGACTCGAGTTCCAGTCAATCCCGTCTAGTTGAACTAGGCCGTTTGTTGGATCATATGGATTAGTTGTTTCCCGCACTGTCATAGTACCCGCATTTGGAATCCAAGCACATCGAGCGATCATTTTCCCCTGCGTGAGAGTGCCGGTTTTGTCGGAACAGATGTTGGTGACACCTCCGACGGCCTCAAGGCACTGCAATTTGCGGACAATCACATTTCCCTTGGCCATTGCCTTGGTGCCCACAGCCATAGTGATGGTGAGAACCGCGATCAGAGACTCCGGGATGACTGCAACAGCAACACAGATGCCGTATATAAGGACTTCTCCCTGAACATTCCATTTATTGACAGAAAAGACAATAATAGCAAGCAGAATGGCAAGACCGAAAAGCAAGAGGGCAAACTTGCTCAGTTTCACTTGCAAGGGAGTACCCACCAGACCCAAAATGTCCATAGCGGAAGATTTCATCCGTAGAGCTACACGCACGAACGGATTTGCGCTGTCATTATTTCCCTTATCCTGGAGCAATTGAGCAATCTTCCCAACTTCAGTTCGCATCCCAGTTGCAGTGACAATTCCCATTGCTCGGCCTTGGGTCGTGCTGCAGCCTGAGTATGCCATGTTTGTTCGGTCGCCAATTGGTATGTCCGGGGTAACCAGTGTTACATGTGGGGTTTTCAGGACGGGAAGAGATTCGCCGGTGAGGAGAGCCTCGTCCACTGATGCATTCATGCCGTCGAATAGACGAAGGTCGGCGGGTACAATATCACCAACGGCTAGCTGAACGATGTCGCCGACGACTAGTGACTCTGCTTTCACAGAGGCTACACGATTGTCGCGGATGGCCTTGCATACCGGTGCCGACAGAGAGTGGAGGGAGAGGATGTCTTTCTCTGCTCGATAGTCTTGTATGAACCTGATCCGTTGTTAGCGATACATGATACAGGGAAGTATCATTGAAGCTATTCACCCCACGACAATATTGAGAACAATGACGGCAGTGATAACCCCGCCTTCGATATAATCGTGTATGCCATAAGACAGACCCATTGTAAGAAGTAAGACCTGGCTTTGTTAGTTGAGGTCAGGAAGGATCTCCACAAGCAATCCTTACCAACGTCAAACTATTGGACACCTGTCTCAGCAGTATCCCCCAGATGGAGACGCTCTCCATCTCCCCCATCTTATTTGGGCCATCCCGCTCGAGGCGCGCGGCCGCTTCTGCGCTGGAAAGTCCATAACTAAATTTTATCTGGTGAGAACTAGATTGCTATGGCGGTCACGCCCTGGACATACCACAGGTCTGTCTGAAGAAAAGCTGATAGGCGGGAGGAGTCGATGAGGTGCGCATTTCCCTCGGGATTCTCTTCCGCAGGTTCGATGGACGGAGGTTTCTCGTTCGTGGGCTTATTGGATTTCTCGTCCACAACGCAGGATTGGGCTTCTACTCTGTTGGAAGCTACATTTGTCTGTTGGTCTTGAAGATGTCCCGTACAAGGACATATAGGAGGTTCTGTCGATTCCTCGACATCGGGGGAGGTCTCTATGCCCATTCAATAAGGAAGTGAGGACGTCGGAAGTGGGCAGGATCGAGATTACGTCAATCGGCGAGATGAACTGTAATGGAATCCGGAGGGTGGATTATGGGGGGAAAATCAAGAGAACAAGAGAACAAGATAGAACCCCCCACCATCCGAAGAGGGACATTCGACTGATATAATGGGGTGCTAACGTGAGGGGGATGGTGCCCAGCCAGTGAAGCGGAGGGGGCTGTTTCATGAAGCCACACGATCATTGGAGAGTATCTCTTGGCCGCCATGATCCGGCTGGATAGCTTGCGGCTATGCTGGTTCGATCCAGCCGCTAGAGTCTTGGGAGGTTGAGCAAGGGATCGGATTGGATGAGGACGGGACAGCCACGACTTGGGTCTCAAAACAGGATCGCCGCTTACTTCGCCGCCGTGGTTTCCGACGAGTCAGTTCGGGAATGCTTTGCGGGCCCAGCCGCTTTTCCAATACTGCCCAATAAGCGCGTGTATTTCGCTAGAAATAGAGGTGATGGAGAAGATAAGGAAGAAGTCGAGGCCAAGGTCCAAGCTCTGGGTGTCACTGCTACCTCCAAGTATATGGGCGAGCAGTGGTTGGTGCATGTACCAGGTACCCACACTCGATCCGCGACCCACCACCCGCAGAAAAACTGCGTCTCGAACTTCGTCACCTTCACCACACGACACCAAGCGACTACCACCTTCATCATGGTCGGGCCAACAGCTTCCCTCGCTCCCCTTTATCGGGCCGATGGCTCGTCGTCCTACACGTGCCCTGCGACCGGTTATGAACTGCTGGGCGCCGTCAATGCCCCCGTCGAGCTCCCCGCACGCCGCGATGCCTTGAAGCCCGAGGAAGCCACCGTGGAGGTGTTTGTCAAGCCCGGTACTACCACCGCCGGGGTTGGAGAGCGATATGTCGAGGGCATTCTGCGGAGTGTCCTTGCGACCGTCATTCTCGGTCGTGAGAAGGGACTCCCTCGGCGCGGCGTTGTGATTACACTGGCTATTGTCGGTGGTGAGGATGTGGAACGTGGTGACTCGGTGAGCATGTGTTTGGATTTCTTGATAGGATTTCGGCTAATTTATCTTAGTATTTGACTCTTCTCCCGGCCCTCCTGCACACTTCCCTGCTCGCTCTTTTGTCCGCCACCGTGCCCCTCTCCATGACTTTCTCCGCGACTCTGCTCGGCGTGACAAAATCTGGCATCATCATCCCCGACCCTTCTGCGGCCGATGCGAAAGCAATGGCCTCGCTCCACGCGCTAGCCTTTTCATCAAAGGGCCATCTCTTGCTCAACGAGAGTCAAGGACGATTCGAGTTTGATACCTGGGAAGCCGTTCGTCAAAAAGCCCTCGCCATCTGCCAGAATACTGCGGTGAGTGCCGATGGCGATGTCTCCATGGCCGAGGGAGCAGAAGGCGCACCGCTACACGACTTCGTGCGTGAGACAGTTGAGGACCAAGTGCACCGCGACTACCCATGGAAGATTGATGCCGTCTGAAGAGGTGGCTATCCTGCGCCACTCCAAATCAACAAGAAAACCGATAAGCATGACGGATGGGTCATGTCCTCGCTATATCTCTTCCCAGGCCATAATGGCTGGTCTTGACCATCATTCCAGCCATGTCGCTCCAGACTCCGTGGTCGGTCCAGCCCTGCCGGGACGCCGTGGTAGTATGTTCCTCTCGACTGTATCGCTAGGTATCCACTAGCCTGCGATCTCTACATGCAGAGAACAGCCGAAATAGACCCCTGATTAGGCGCATCACGTCTGCTGTGTGACAAGAAATGCTGGGTAACATCAGCTGTAGTCGAGGTTGAATGAATGAAACTCCTATTCCTTTGTTTGGATATACCCCGTCTAGATCCAGTTCATCCTGCATCCAAGTGGACACTCTTTTTTCTCCTCGCTTCCTTTCCTCCCTCTTCTCTTCCCTTCTCTTCTCTTCTCTCTTCATTCTCCCCGTCTTAGCACCACCTGTGGGGTAGATCGGCGCCTGGCCAGAATTTATCCGGTCGCATCCCTGTCACCACCCTCAAAAAAAAAATTAGTTGAGCAAGCAGAAAACCACCCGTGGAAAACGGTAGAAAACAAAACCCACCGCTCGCTGACAGGCGCTCGGCTGCACTGCGACCCACGGGTACTCCTTTGGCCCGCAATCGCCGTTACATCCGAGAGCTCGACCAAAGGATCTCCAGATCGCGACTTGTGCAGTTTCCGTCATCCGCCTCACTCCCACACGCAGCTACCGATGGCCTCCGGCCGTAATCAACCCCGGCCGTCTGACGTGCCCTCGGCGATCGTACCCGGTGTTGCTGCTGCTGCCTCCAAACCGTCTCACCCTTCGCCCTCCCCATCCGCTGCTGCTACTGCCCCACCCCCCGCATCAGCATCGACTGTCGGGGCGGCACTTCTCCGGGATTATGCCCGTCATATAGAGCCCTCGCAGACACACAACGACATCCACCAGCCCAACTCAACCCCCAGAGATCCCGGCTGCGCTGCGCTACCGGCTCAGAAGACCGAGCCGACCAAGGAAGAGGCCGCGGTCTGGTCGTTACCCGCACGTCCGACTATCCGCTCATTCCGCCAGGATTCTTTCCGCAACAAGAAGGCGTTATCAACGGACTGCATCCCGCGCCAAACCATCATGAAGGCCCTGGCTTCGCGGCCGTCCTTGGCCAACAGCAATAACCAGAATGCGCCGCTGGCCGGCTCATGGACAGGCCTGATGGCCAACAGCTCCTCCAGTCAGGTACCGCCTCCAGCGGAGGAACGGGACCGGGAGCGCCGGTGCAGCAATACGTCGTCAGAGTTGTCTGTGGCGCTCTCGAGCCTGCAAGTGAATGGTTATATCGAGCGATCACCGGCCACGACGCGGCTCATGTTGCAATCACCCTGCTATTTCCACCAACGGTTCGACGGCGCGGTGAACATCGAAAAGGTGCTGGAGGAGATTGCGGATGATGAGTGGCTGTCACATTCCCGGCTGGTCCAGACTGCAACCGGAGTCCGCGAGGTGTCGAAGCAGCTGCAACGACGGCCCATCAAGCGCGCTGTTCGGAACGTTATGATCGTCACCAAGGCAAGAGATAACAGTCTGGTGCATCTGACCCGTGAGGTGACCGAGTGGCTGCTCTCGACGCCTCGCTACGGAAGTGAATTGGGGGTGAATGTCTATGTCGATGCAAAACTGCGCAACTCCAAGCGTTTCGATACCGCGGGCCTGCTGCAAAAGGATCCGCGCTTTACACAAATGCTACAGTTTTGGACACCCGACATCTGCTGGACATCGCCCGATAAGTTCGATTTGGTCTTGACTCTCGGTGGTGATGGCACGGTACTTTTTACTTCCTGGCTGTTCCAACGCGTGGTACCCCCGGTTCTCTGCTTCTCGCTCGGCAGTCTGGGGTTCTTGACCAATTTCGAGTTCACCGACTACAAGTCACATCTGAATGCCGTTATGGGCGAGGTCGGCATGCGCGTCAATCTCCGCATGCGATTTACCTGCACGGTCTTCCGCAAGGACCGCAGCAAAAATGCCGAGGCGGGCGCTGTGGAGGAAGGGGAGCAATTCGAGGTTCTAAACGAGCTTGTCATCGATCGGGGACCTTCTCCCTACGTATCCAATCTGGAGTTATACGCGGACGACGAGCTTTTGACCGTTGTCCAGGCGGACGGCTGCATCTTCTCCACTCCCACCGGTATGTCGCACAACCTTTGGTCGCACATCACACAAAACTCACAGTCGTATAACAGGTTCAACCGCCTATTCCCTTTCCGCGGGGGGTTCTCTCATCCACCCCTCCATCCCGGGCATCCTCCTCACCCCGATCTGCCCTCACACCCTCTCCTTCCGACCCATGGTCCTCTCAGACTCACATCTCCTCCGGATCGCCGTCCCCCACGCATCTCGCTCGACTGCCTACTGTTCCTTCGACGG